>NC_140385.1:4652500-5085000 GCF_054491055.1 Hypomesus nipponensis
CAGTCCATCAGACTTCCAGAACGGTCCCGGGGACCTGCTGGCTCCCCCCAGCACCTGGACCAGCATGAGCACCAGGACCAGCCAGGATCAGTTCGGACCTCCCCAGGACCTGTGTGCGATGGCGGCCCGCGGCAGACTGGGGGCCCTCTGCTTCATCAACCCACTCTTCCTGCAGCTGGAGGTAGAGGCACTCTTAAAGGGACATTGCGCGCAAATCTCGAACTTCGAAACCTTTCGACCACACACAAAGCCTCACCCCCCCCAGATGACATAGATAACTGCCTACTACAAAGCTTTCTCTTAACAATGACAAACGTATCTAACATATCAAACTCTAACCCCCCCCCCCCCCTCTCCAACCCTAACCCCGTCCGCTACACCAGCTGACACAGCAGGCCGCCCAGGGAGTATCGAACAAGCGCCACCGTTTCAAACGCAGCATGAGGGTGCGTGTGTCTACAGAGAGCTCTCTGAACCTGTCCGGGGGGCCACGGCCTTGCTCCCCTCCCCCCCCGGAGCCGTCTGGGGGGGCAGAGAGGCTGCTGCCCAGCCCCAGCCCCCATAGGAAGGTCCATGCTGGGGCAGGGCTCCTGAAGAGGACCCCGGCCCTCGCCCCCACCTCCGTGGAAGACGAGGAGTGGGCGCCTCGTCCGCCGCCCCCGGTGAGAACGTTCATCACTCGCTTTCTCTCTCTTTCCTTTTTCGTTCTTCCTCTTTTTTTTCCCCCTGACGCACACAATTCTCTCCATCACCCTCTCAACCTTTGTATTATTATTAATAATAATAATAATAATAATAATAAATTGTATTTGTATTGCACTTTATATTTAAAGTAATCTCAGAGTGCTACATTCTTAATTATTTTTTCTCTTTCTCTCTTTCGAGTACTCTCTCTTGCCTTATCATGCACTCATTTACCCCTCCGTACCCCCCCCCCCCACATCCCCCCCCCCACACCCCCCCCCCTCACCCAGTCTATACCAGACCTCCAGGAGGAGACCCCCCAGCCGCTGGAGGACGAGCCCAGCATCGAGATAGCCTGCCTGGCCTTGGAGGGCCGCCCGGCCCCCTCCCTGGCGGAGCTGGACAGCAGCAGCTCCTTCAGCAGCCTGGAGGACGAGTCGGAACCGGAGTCGGAGCCGGAGGAGGAGGAGCCGGACGACAGGCCCCTCACCAGGACCAACTCCAAGCAGCGCCCCCCGCTGGTCCGCTCGCACGGCCACGGCGGCCTGCACCGGATGAGCGCCGCCTTCGTGTGTTTCTTCGCCCCGGAGAAGCGGCTCGCCCGGTTGGTGGAGGAGCTGTCGCGCGACAGGCGCTCGGCGTTCGGCGCCATGGTCCTGGACTTCCTCCAGAGGCAGAGGGAGGAGCTTAAGACTCTGCTCATGTCCTATCCCGCCTCCATGTCCTCCTTCTCCTTCTCCGCTTCCACCTGCTCGTCCTCGTCCTCGTCGGGCCTGACCTCCGTGGGCCTGCTCCAGGGGGTGAGGCGCTTCCTGTCCCAGGCCAAGACCTTCCTGCTGGACAGTGGCGAGCTGGAGCCTCCCATCGACACCCTGGTGCCTGAGAACGAGAAAGGTAAGGAGGTTCTGGATGTGTCAGGGGTAACTGGACCTGGGGCCGAATGACACACATCGTCCGTGGTGCACTTTGTTCCGGTTGAATCGACTTTGAATCGTTTAGGCGGTTGCTGTTCAACACACACAAGGCCTAGCTGCGTATTTAAGTCTATTCAATAATGCATGACCGGGACATAATTATTATTGGATACTATTAGCAAACATGTCAATCAGATTAGTCTGTGGCTTGGCAGGGTATTGGAGAGAGAGACACAGACAGAGAGAGAGAGAGAGAGAGAGAGAGAGAGAGAGAGAGAGAGAGAGAGGGGGGGGGCAGACATTTGATGAGAGGTAGACTAAAGGTGTCAGTGAGAAGGCAACACACACGTGTGTGTATGAATCTGTGTGTGTGTGTGTATGATGCATTTTTTCCTCGTATTACTAACGCTTTTGGAGAGCGTTAGAGGGAGGGAGTGTGTGTGTGTGAGAGAGATATTTTGAGAGAGAGTGGAGGGGAGAGAGAAAGAGAGAGAGAGAAAGAGAGAGAGAGAGAGAGAGAGAGAGAGAGGGAGAGAGGGAGAGTCAGTGTCCGGAGGTCTGACTGCTTGCTGATTTATCCTCTATTGCGTCGGTGGAGGCATTAGCATTTTTGTTTCTCCCCATCGTTCATCATAAAAGATATCACAGTCCCACGCTCACTTGAAGAGCAGCACGATTCTGTTAGACCCATACGGGAGGGAGGGAGGGAGGGAGGCAGGCAGGGAGGGAGGGAGGGAGGGAGGGAGGGAGGGAGGGAGGGAGGGAGGGAGGGAGGGAGGGAGGGAGGGAGGGAGGGAGGGAGGGAGGGAGGGAGGGAGGGAGGGAGGGAGGGAGGGAGGGAAAAGAAAAGGAGAAGGAGAAGGAGAAGGAGAAGGATAAAGGAAGAGAAGGATGTTTAAAAAAAGAGAAGAGAATAGATTGAGCGGAGGGAGACACGGAGAGAGGGAGGGAAATAGTGAGCATAGAAGGGAGGGAGGGTGGTATTGATACTGAGTAGAGATTGAGGCTGTGGGACCACATCTCATAGAGTATATGCTGGCCTTCCTCCTACTGGGGAAACACTACTCTGTAATAGCACAGTCAGTCCACACAGTGTGGCACTGTGTACGTGCGTGTTCAAGCAGGTGTGGAGTGGGAATGTGTGCATACCGTAACAGTACTATTCTGCTTCGAGACTTGTGTTACTTACTGTAAAAAGTCTCACTTTCAACCATTGTTCTTTATAAACTGTTACTCTCTCTCTTCCCCCACCCCTCCTCTCCCCCACCCCTCCTCTCCCCACCCTTCCTCTCCCCCACCCCTCCTCTCCCCCACCCCTCCTCTCCCCCGCCCCGCCCCTCCTCTCCCCCTCCCCTTCTCTACCCCCTCCTCCCGCCCCCCCCCCCCCCCCCTCCACAGACCTGGCCTTGGAGAAGGCCATGTTTGGCTGTGTGCTGAAGCCCCTGAAGGCTCAGCTCTCCAGGGGCCTGGCGCTCCTCCACCGCCTGGACGGCACCACCCAGAAGCTCACCGACACCCTCCACCGCGACCAGGAGGGGGCGCTGGAGCGCCTGGGCGTGCAGGTGGGGGGGAGGGGAGAGAATGTGTGTGTGTGTGTCTGTGTCTCGTCACCATGATCTTCAAGATCCATGGACTTCACCTCCACATCCCTCAGTCCACTTCGTTGTCCCCCGACCCCCTAACACTCGTTCCACAGCCGTGTGAGCGACCAATGAGAGAGCCGGGTGTGTGCTGTGTGCAGGTGGGGGTTCCGGACGCCCGCGGCGTGGAGCGGGTGCGCCAGAAGCTGGCCCTCATGCAGAGGACACACTCCCCCATAGACAAGGTGCTCCTGCTGCTGCAGGTCTGCAAGTGCGTCCACAAGGCCATGGGGTCCTTACACGGTGAGCCGGGGGTGCCCACCTCGCTGCCTGATCCAAAAAGCAACTCAAAGCAATCTTAAATCAAAAGGGTTATCATCGATAACAGTCGATGACTATCATTTCATCTACGCCGAACGTGTATTCATGTGTTGCTTAGCTGAGTGTTTTCAATAAACCTGAATCTTTGATTTTTCTACAAAACAGCCTGGTACCAGTAACTGAGCACCTGCTTTTGTTGTCCACTTCCTCTCAGGACAGGAAGTGAGTCCTGAGGACTTCCTGCCGGCCCTGTCCTACCTGATAGTGCAGTGCAACAGGCCCCAGCTGTTGCTGGAGGTGGAGTACATGATGGAGCTGCTGGAGCCTTCCTGGCTCACTGGAGAAGGCAGGAGACACCGCACTACATACTACCACACTACCACACTACCACACTACCATACTACATACTACCACACTACCACTCTACCATACTACATACTACCACACTACCACACTACCGCACTACCACACTACCACACTACCACTCTACCATACTACATACTACCACACTACCACTCTACCATACTACATACTACCACACTACCACACTACCACACTACCACACTACCGCACTACCACACTACCACACTACCACTCTACCATACTACATACTACCACACTACCACACTACCGCACTACCGCACTACCACACTACCACAGTACCGCACTACCGCACTACCGCACTACCGCACTACCGCACTACCACACTACCACACTACCACACTACCACACTACCACACTACATACTGCCATGCTGCTATGTTCTACAATGCTACCATACCACCACACTACATACTAGCATATTACATACTGTCATGCTACTATTCTACCATGCTAACATACCACCACACTACATACCACCATACTGCCATACTGCCATGCTACCATAATACCATGCTACTATACTTACTACTATACTAACTCATACTTTCACCTGTGATTATTGTACCAGTGTGTATCTTTTATTTGTGTTGTGGTTTAGACAGCTTAAAATGAGGTGATTATAGAAATATATCACACACACACTCACACACACACACACACACACACACACACAGCCAGGTGGTCTCATGTGTTGGTCATCTCCTCCAGGAGGGTACTACCTCACCAGCGTGTACGCCAGCCTGTGTCTGATCCAGAGCCCTGAGCTGGAAGAGCTTCCCCCAGGCTTCCTGCCCCAGGAGGCCCAAGACCAGCTAAGGGCGTGGGGCTACAGACGCAGCCGAGAGGCCCAGAGCCAGCACCGCAGCCTGCAGAGCCAGGTCAGACCGCCATCACACCCAGGGAGAGTGGAGGGCAGTGGGCCGCCATCGGCGGTCACTAGCCTCTTGGAGCTAGCCCCCTGGAGGAGTTTTTCTGATTTTTGTTTTGTTTTGTCGTATTTGGGGGGGGGGGGGCATAAGGTGGTGCACTATTTTTAATTTGAAACCCAGATGTTTCCAAACCCAGCATCCAAGTGTTCAGTTCTTGCATTAGAGGTCCAGGTCAAAATAAATAAATAAACCCTGCATCATCCTCAACACCTCCACCACCACCCACACACCAACACTAAATCACACCCTCCTCGACCAATCAGGCGCTTCGTTCCTCTCGCTCAGCCTCCCCTCCTTCCACTATCTCAACCCCCCTCCCGGATTTCAAAATGCCACAACCTGCTTGTCACAGCCGCGGTTAGCTTAGCGACCAGACCGCTCGTCACGTGGCCATCTCTCTCCCTTCAAATAGCAGATCTAACTCACCCTGCCGCTAGATATCCACTGATACTGGCTGAGATCAGTCAGCTAAGTGCTATGAGGGAGTGGGCGTTCAGATAACATGAAATTTATTGAGCAGCAACCCACTGAAGCAGGCAAACACAATATGCACACGGACAGTGAGGAGCACAGTGACTCTGTAAGTTTTGCGGCTTTTATATTTTTTATATATATATTTATATATATATGAACCTGTTGATGGCAGACTGTTTTTTTGAGGGGCGATTATGTCTGTGAGAAGGTTTGTGTGTTTGTGAGAGAGAGAGAGAGAGAGAGAGAGAGAGAGAGAGAGAAAAAATTGAAAAAGAGAGAGAGAGAGGGAGAGAAAGAGGGAGAAAAAGAGAGAGGTAGATGGAAAGTGGATTTCTGTATGTACATGTATTTTTGTGTGTCTGTGCATGCACTAGAAGTGTGTCTTAGTAGAAGTGTCTGTGTGTGCACTAGAAGTGTGTCTTTGGAGAAGTGTGTGTGTGTAACAAGTGTTTGAGGATGATTAGAGAAGGGTAATGGATGGCTGTGTGTCTGTGTGTGTGTGTCTGTGTGTGTGTGTGTGTTGGGGGTTCAAGTGTGTGTGAATGAGTGAGTGTTTTGAAGGCAGTTTGTAGGTGGTTCTGCAATTATGTAACACAGTTCTGTACTGTACTGAATCTGGGCAGACTTGGTTTGGAGACATTATAATCTTGCTTGTTGGCATCTGTTGATGAGAAAGACATTTTATCCAGACATTTAGCTTGATGGAGAAAGAGCATGTTGTTGGACCATTGTGATAATTGTGGTTTTATAAAGAGGGCTATTAAGTTTAGGATGATGAGTTGACATTTAGTCAGTTAGCTGAAGGCACTAACCTCATGCTGTTTCACGTTCTCAAGCTGTTTGGTTTGTCATCTCTTTATGGAGGTGTTTCCTAGTTCTTTATTTAAAGGTTGAGTACGTAACCGCGTACAGGATTGTAACTTTTTCTTTGTATTTGTGTTTTGCCATCTGTGCCTCATCTCTTTCGGTCTGCCTCCCTCGCTTTCTCCCACTCTCCCTCCCTCCCTCTGTGTGCATTCACGTGCCTGGTGCGCTCACATGTCGGCCTGTCTGCCTGTCTGCCTCCCTACCTTTCTGTCTCTATCTGTCCCTCCCTCAAATCCTCCTTTGCCCATCCCTCCATTCCTCCCTCTGTCTTTCCATCCTTCTGCACCTCCCTTTCCTACCCCCATCCCCCCATCCCTCCCTCCCTCCCTCCCTCCCTCCCTCCCTCCCTCCCTCCCTCCCTCCCTCCCTCCCTCCCTCCCTCCCTCCCTCCCTCCAGAGGTGCGTTCGGGTGCTGTTCCAAGACGGCGAGCGCAGCGCCGTGCGGACTCTCCAGTGGCGCGCAGGCGAGAGCCGCGACGTCCTGGCCCAGCTCTGCGCCGCCACCTTCGGGGTCTCCGACCCCCAGCACTACACCCTGTACTGGCGCAGCGGAGGGGAGATGCGCGCCCTGCCCACCCAGGCCCAGCCCCAGGACCTGGCCAGCCACAGCGAGGGGGGCCCCTCACTCTCCTACCTGAGGACGGACCACGACTTCAGCAAGATGCGTCGGCTCACCCGGGGGGGAGCTGTGGACCTGGGGGAGTCGGTGTGCGAGGAGTGAGGGGGGGGGAGGGAGGGAGGAGGGAGGGAGGGAGGAGAGAAGTGTAGAGTTTCTCTCCCTTCTTGCTTGCTCTCTCTGTCTCTCGCTCTCTCTGGCTGTATTTCTCTGGCCGCGTCCACTGATAAAGCTGTTTTTTGTCTCGTTTGTAGCCCCTGGAGATGTTGTCAAACCTGCAGCCCCTTTGATAAAACCTCGGTTGCATCTCAAACAGTGCACTATGCCTCCTTATCGTACACACCCCTCTATGCTGGCTATGGGCAAAAGGGACTATCGTGTAAAAGGCAGTGCGCCTAGCCACATTGTCAGCTGTGGTCAAATATAGTATTTAGGGGCTATGATATGTGGTGTACTTCCTGAGAGTTGAGAGGCTGCCGTTTGGGCCTTCAAGTCTCTAGAGACGGATGTGTGGTTGGTTGTTTTCTCTTCGCATCGCCCCATGTGTGTAAAAAGTTAGATCCGGGGTTCTGAGTCAGCTGTCAAGGGCTCGGGGCGGGGGGGGGGGGTGTCTAAATATGAGGTCTTTGGGATGTACAGCATGACTGCTTTAGGACCAGAGGTCGAGAAATTATAACGGTATTTTAGGCCGACCGGGTGATGACCAAACCTCAATACCAAAGTGATGTCACAGGCCAGAGGCATAGGATTGTGTGTGTGCAGCTTAGTGGACAATCTTTGTGTTGAAGATGGACTGGGGGGGAGGACAAGGCAGAGATAGACGTGCAGAGAGTTAACAAAACACTGTTCTTTCGGACGCCATTTTGTGATGCTGTGGATGTTGCTCTGCCATGTTATGGGAATGACGCTTAACATGACAGGTTTGGGTTTTGATCTTCACGATCTTTGATCGTCTGTGGCTTCATTTGAGGTTTCTTGTCGTAAGATTTTTCGCCAGCAGAATGTCACTGTAGATACATTTGTCATATTAAAAAAAACACTATTTTCTTTGGGGGGTTTTTTCTCTTAAATATTTTTAAAGCAATGAGGTTGCTTAACCATTCCATGATGAGGAGGGCGGGCTTAGAGGAAGACAATCTGAACATTGCCAATAAACCTGGACCATGTCTTACCTCTTGGTGATAGGTTGAATGTAAAGTCAGTCACCAATTATTGGTGACTCCTGCTGCAACTATACTATTGGTGACATCCAACTGACTGTTCAATTAACCTTTAATGTTACTATCAATAACAACATACTATGTTCTACGATTGTTCAAATGTGGGAAATAATAATATTATAAAATATTAAATAATATTGAATATGGATGAGACATTTGAACAAAAGTAAGTCTTTTAATGGAAATAAGTGATTTTTTTGGACAGATCAAATGGCATATTTTGAAAATTACTGCATGCAAAAATGTTTTCATATTGTGCAAAGATTCTGAGAATGTGGTATGTGATGCTGCATGTGTTCCGTGTGCTGAATAAGGCAACTTTAAGGAATTCCCTCTTTCTTTTTGAATGTAAAACACATTGCTGTATTTTTGTCCAGTAATTTCAAAATCGCAATAAAATTGCAGTGTATGTTCCCAACAGTGATATCCTGTGTCTGTTTCCTGTGTTCCCTCTGGTGTGTCTGTCGACTGGTGCATGTTGGGATGGGCCCTAGAGGGCAGCAATGTGCGTTATCACTTCTTAATCCTGCTTCATCCTGTTTCTTGGTTTGTTTTAGGCAACACAGTCATGAAACAGATTGAACCGTCAATTTTTTTATTTGACGTAAATCATAAATTCCCACATTCGTACTGATTCAGCCTAGCTTTGTTCTCTATCACAATAAAGCTATTAACTCAAGTCAATCCACTTGGCATTTCATATTTTTTTGTATACTTCAGACAATAGCAGGTATGAGTAATAAACAAGTTGTTGAAATGATTAATAAAAACAACTGCCCACCTGCATTAGTCTCAAGATAAACAATGGGACATTTTTAGAGCTGACATTTTGATGGTTGATAGAAAAACCAATCATCTTTTCTTGTCATGACGCCAACAAAGTGTTAATTATTGCTAAGGCTTGTTCCTATTTACATCCCAGGATAAAAAATATGAATCAACAATCTTGAAGATTCTATACTGTCTTGTTTCAAGCCTTACATCAAAGTACCCTCTCACCCCTACCCACTATCCTCCCACCCCTCTCTCTCACTCCCCACTATCCTCCCATCGCTCTCTCTCACCCCTATCCTCTCTCACCCCTCATCTCCCTCTCTCACCCCTACCCACCATCCTCCCATCTCTCTCTCCATCCTCTATCCCCCCCCCATTTACCTCAGTCTACTTCACCCCTACCCCAAGCTTGGCCAGAGCGCCTACACCTTTCTCCTCGTATTCGGCCCTGCTGAGCCAGAAGGACTCCTTGTCCTTCATGATGTTGGCCAGCACCGCCCCGCCCATGAACACCATGTGCTTACGCCTCGGGGGGTCCTCAATACGGATCTTGAATTTCTGCAGGAGGGAAAGAGGGAGGAGGGAGAGAGAGAGAGAGAGAGAGAGAGAGGGGAGCTCAACTTTCTATAATGCAACACTATGTTTCTGCTGATGAATATCAGCAGTGTGTGTGCACGTGTGTTTGTGTGTCTGCGTGCACGTGTGTGTGTGCGTACGTGCGTGCGTGCGTGCACGTGGGTGTGTGTATGTGTGTGCATGTGTGTGGGACCTACAGAGAGCTTCTCAACGTCCCCCTTCAGCACACTCTCCAGGTACAGCTGCTTGATCTCTCTCTCCAGTCTGGAGGGCAGGCCCGGGTACATGGTGGTCCCTCCTGACAGCACGATGTGCTTGTAGAAATCAGCCCTGCACCCAGAGCCAGTGTTAGGACACGCACACCCTTCAGCTGCATCACAGGCCCCTCGTATCCAACACTGCCGCTAATGTCAACAGTTACGGTGGGGCCATTTAAAGGACAGTTTCAGAAAATTCGTTACTTCAGATTACGCAGCTTTTCGATCACCATCAATTCAAAATGTGCTGACCGACGTATCGCATCTTACTTTAGACAGACAGATCTAGATAGATTGCCGTATTATTACCAAAACATTCATTTAAAACTCCATTAAAAAATTACCTGAATTAATAAATCATGCAATATTCTTTTAAAACAAAACTTGTACATCGCTGTGTAGCACGCCATGTTCTCGACCTTGAAAGTTGACCAGTCAAAAGGGGCAAGAGAGAGAGCGTGACCTCTGACCTGAGGTCAATGTCTGCGGCCTGGATGGTGTTGAAGAGCAGCTCAGCCACGCCCGCCCCCTCCACGTTGATGAGGTGGGGCTGAAAGAGGGCCTCAGGAGCCCCGAACCTCTCTCCCCCCACCATCACCATACGGCCGTCAGGGAGCTGGGTGGGGAGGGGGGCAACATTGGTTAGCTAAACACAACAATGTAGCTAAATATTTTTTTTATTTTTTTATTACATTATGAACATTGTTGTTTTTATTATTATTTCATTATTATTTGTATTATTGATAAAACGAGTACATTTTTAACTGGCTAACTTTTTGTATTCACTTTGTCGTGTTAACTTTGGCATTTGCCATGTTGCTGCGTTAGCACTTTGTCGTCGTCAAAAACTCGCTAGTCGCCAGCTTGTCGCTAGTAGCCAGCCTGTCGCTAGTCGCCAGTCTGTCGCCAGTCTATCGCTAGTCGCCAGCCTGGCTGTGGTTACCATGTATGACTCCACCAGCACGGTGGTCTCCAGGGCCAGCTTCTGCTCCTGCTCGATGTTGTAGCCCACGTAGCACAGCTCCTCCTTCAGCATACGCACCGTCTCAAAGTCCGCCGAGTGGTTGAAGGCGTAGCCTCGCAGCAGCAGGAGCTGAGGGGCGTGGAGGGAGAGAGGGATAATGGATGGATGGATGTATGACGGGATAGACGGATGGATGGATAAATGGATGATAAATAAATGAATATCCCATCTGGAAACAGACTTTATAATTGAATATCATTTTGACTAAATATGTATCCAGAACAAACAAGTTGGGAACGGGATGGGGGCGCACCTTGATGAGGTAGCGCGTTATGTCACGTCCTGCGATGTCCAGCCTGCGTGTGAGGTGGGGCAGGGAGAAGCCCTCGTACACAGGACAGATGTGGGTGACCCCGTCCCCCGAGTCGACCACCACACCAGTCAGCAAGCCTGGAGACGAGACACCATAATCATTCACTCATATTCATATCAGCCTCACCCTTCCTTCTCCACCCCTCACCCCTCCTTCTCCACCCCCTCACCCCTCCCCCCCCTCAGCCCTCCTCCGCCCCTTCTCCACCCCCTCACCCCTCCTTCTCCATCCCCTCCCCCCCTCAGCCCTCCTCCAGCCCCTCAGCCCTCCTTCTCCACCCCCTCAGTCCTCCTTCTCCACCCCCTCACCCCTCCATCCCCCTCAGCTCTCCTTCTCCATCCCTTCTCCACCCCCTCACCCCTCCTTCTCCACCCCCTCATCCCTCCTTCTCCACCCCCTCACCCCTCCATCCCCCTCAGCCCTCCTTCTCCATCCCTTCTCCACCCCCTCACCCCTCCTTCTCCACCCCCTCACCCCTCCTTCTCCACCCCCTCAGTCCTCCTTCTCCACCCCCTCACCCCTCCATCCCCCTCAGCCCTCCTTCTCCATCCCTTCTCCACCCCCTCACCCCTCCTTCTCCGCCCCCTCAGCCCTCCTTCTCCACCCCCTCACCCCTCCTTCTCCGCCCCCTCACCCCTCCTTCTCCACACCCTCACCCCTCCTTCTCCGCTCCTTCACCCCTCCACCTCCTCACCCCTCCTTCTCCTCCCCCTCACCCCTCCTTCTCCACCCCCTCAGCCCTCCTTCTCCTCCCCCTCACCCCCCCTTCTCCACCCCCTCAGCCCTCCTTCTCCTCCCCCTCAGCCCTCCTTCTCCACCCCCTCCTCCCCCTCACCTTGGGCGTAGAGTGTCAGCACGGCCTGGATGGCCACGTAGATGCCGTGGAACTTGTACTGCTCGAACATGACCTCCGCGATCTTCTCCCGGTTCTTGGTGGGGTTCATAGGGGGCTCAGTGAGGAGGATCTGGAAGTCGGGTGATGGAGGGGTTGGGCGGTTATGGGGTCGAGTTTATGGGATGGTGTAGAGGTGGTTCAGAGGTTTGGGGTGGTTGGGGGGGGGGCAGGTCAGGAGGGGGCAGTAGTACACATGGATGATTTAGCATCACAGTATTGTAGCAATGACCACAGTACAGTGAGATTTTATTTTCAAGGTAATAACAATTCACCTTAAAACAAAAAAAGGGACCTGGAAATATGTTTCAGCACTGACAACGTCCCAGTATCACGACACCACAGCATGGCTCTGAAAGACCAGGCCATGCGTGGCTCCCTGCCCCTGGTGGAGGCCTAGCCTACCTTGCAGTCGGGGGGGTCGAGGTTGAGGCGGTCGGGGCCGAAGGTGTAGTCCCACAGGTGGATCATGTCCTCCCAGCTGCGCACCATGCCGTTGTCCATGGGGTAAGACACGTCCAGCATGTGGCGACACTCACTGGCCTCGTCGCCCACCATCAGGTCCTGGAGTCAGGGGTCAGAGGTCAATGGAGGGTGTTTTTTTTTTTTTTTTGGGGGGGGGGGTCATCTAGGAAGGCTACCTTGTCTTTTAGTCCTCCGAACCCTCTGTCGCCCAACATTAGGTCTTGAGGTTTGGAGGGGCAAGGGGGTTAGAGGTCAGGAGGGTGGGGTGGGGTCAACTAGGAGGGATACATGATTTATGTAGCCTCCACACCCTCTGTCTGGGCGTCAGCTCACCTTGATTTCAATGTTTCCAACTTTGATGGTGGAGCGCAGCAGAGGCCGGCCCACCATGGCAGGGAAGATGTGCTCGGGGAAGTTGGAGCCAGCGAAGCCGCACTTGACAAACTGAGAACCAAACGGAAACGAGACACAATGTGTTTGGTAATGAAGTTAGATTGTGCCTTCGCCGTGGCAGTTCTGGGAGGGGGAGGTTCTGTTTCTTGGTTCCTCTGTGTCTCTTGTTCTCTTTTTTGATGTGTCCGTGTAGACCCACGCTGCAACATGTGATGTTACTTCTCCAAAGTTATTTTTTCGGTTTCAGTCATTTGGAACTAACCAAGTAATGTGTTTTATTGGGTTACGTGTCTTGTTTTCTCTTAAACTGCTGGCCTGAAAGTCTTGAAATGTCTCAACTTGTCTAGCGTAGGCCTAATCCACATTCCATAGCCTGGAGGTGAGCTGGAGACCCCAAGAACTGGCCAGTAAGTTAAAAAGAGTTAGAAAGAGATACTATCTATTTTTGTTTAAAAAATAATAATAATAAAAACGTTTGTGTTTACAATTGACTTCAAATCAACATTCACGTTGTGAATAAAACATGACATTTGAAGATCTGGAAGTTCAGCTCCTCTTCCTGGTTTAGTAACTCGACCAATGGCAGCTCACACCGGCACAGTACCACCATGTATGGTTTGAAGTATGATAGGACGTGTCCAAACACATGTGTACTTTCTGCAGATACAGGCGCACCCACCCCTCGCTGCCTACCTGCCCTGGCTATTGCTACAATTGCATAATAGCTTCACTAGCATAGATCTAGTGTATAATAAACGTTTTATAATATAATAACACACATTCGTTTACATACATGTTTGCACAGCAAAAACAAGGACCTGCATACTGGACTTGCATCCATTGCAAGTAGATGGAGACGTCATAAAGAATACGTTCTAACAATAATAGGATACCCTTTAAATTATGGGCACGTGACGCAGGCAACGCAATTTCACAGAACAAAGAAAAAAGAAAAACGAATTCACTGTGTACAGAATTATCACCTCAGTTTGAAAACAATTATTACTTACAGTTATAACTTACCCCCGTCCCATTGTCACAGACAACTACTTTTCTTCCCTCGCTGTCCATGTTCCAGTGATGCTGGAGACCACCTCAACTCCCTCGACAGTCCGCCAGGTAGATTGTGCGGTAACAATTTATATTTTAGCTTTATCTATTATTTCAAAACAATCATGGAAGTTATCGGGCTAGTATGCAAAGTTGTGTTCTCTCTCTTTCTGGCCGTGGGGGTGGGGTTACAAGAGAGATAGGTGGGTGGTAGTTAGATGGGGGTGGGGGCGGAAGGTTTTACAGGTATTTGTGCGAGTATCTTCCGACTTTGAATATTATATTGATCAAGGTTTAAAGCGCTTTAGCAGTCTGGTTATTTTGCTTTACAGGCCAAGGATTGAGACTTCCTTGGAAATGAGGAGATAAATCGGCGTCGCGAGGCAAGTCTCCCCAAATGACCTCTCGGGCCAGCCAGGAGCAACATTAGCCTGCGTCTTTTAAGCTGTTGACCTGAAATGAACGACTGGAGGAAGACCCTTGGCACAACAGGAATAGGCTAACAGACTATAGAAGTAGTCTGGCCGAATTAGCTGAAGTCAATACATTTGGGGAAATCATTTTAGGCTATTATAGCCTAAAGATCCCTTGTCCCCTTGTTCATAAAATGTAGTAGCATAAATGTGCCATTTCCATGAACAAAAAAGTATTTTTATATAGGCCTATATTGTATGATGTAGCCTATCCTAGCGGCTCATAATAGCCTAACATGATTTCCCCAAATGTATTGACTTCAGCTAATTCGGCCAGACTACTTATATAGTCTGTTAGCCTATTCCTGCTTCAGGTCGATTTGGTACAGCTGGTGTCTGGCGTGGATATGAACATTTGTGCAAAACAATATAAGCTACTGACACAGACCCATTTGAAAACAGATTGTGTATTTTATTCCAAATGCATACGCCAGAAAACATACGTCAATAATTCCTGTCGTGATATAACTAGGCTATGATGGGTGTACGTTTGACCAAGAAAAACTGCGTCACTTGTTTTGACAGACAGTTCACACACTGTGAAAGTCACTCTGTAGCACTGACTGTATACTCAGTTAGGCACATCAATGGAGTTAAGACCAAGTTGCGCAAATTACTTTTCTCACAGTTTTGTGTAATTTTATTCATATCACCGCCCCGTTTCACTTGAATGAGAACTGGAGAATGTGCGTTAACTGGTGAGAAAAATATGCCATAACCCAATCACCATGCCTTATAACCGAACAATTCAGACAGGGGGAATTTGGGAACATTTTGATTTAAAGAAAGCGGCATATTCCAGCTAAATACGTGGTCAATCGTTGCAGGCTCACGATTTAAAGCAAGGAGGTGAAACAGAATTTAAGCGGCCTTATTTGTGGAAATTCCTGTGTTGTTAAGTCAGTTAAGTTATAGCAATTTACGAAATAAACAGACATTCTGAGGTTCAGATTAAGAGAATTAATACTAAGAGAGTTTAGGTATAGTGACAGCTGAAAGTCATCCTTAAGGCAGTGAAGTGTGTTTGAGCAAAAATCGTGCCTGCAATCACAGTTTCTGCTTATTACAGTTCACCTACTGTAATACGAAGCCTACTGAAGGCAGTATTTTTTACAAGACTGTTTCGGACTGTCTGTGATAACAAAGTCCTTAGAATGATATATCTTACAATGTAGACCTACTCAAACAAACTATAGCCTACTCAAACGTGTAGCCTACTCAAAATCACCTCGTGAGTTCTAACCATTAACGTATCAAAACGTAGAATAACATCAAACTTCAAGTTCAGGATGATCTAAGATCATGCATAAATCTATAAATACTTTGCCTGAGAATTTGTGAAACATTTTTATCGCCGCATAAAATTTGCGGCAAAAAAAAAGAAGGATGCTGAAATTGGCGCAGATCACCTACACGCGTGTGGACGTGTGTGTGAAAACCTTAGCAAACAAACAGTCTCTGCAATAGCACTGGCTGACGACCCTGCAAGTCATCACGTGCCCCTTTTTGCATTTTTAAGTGCATGAGTGTGGAGGTTTAATCCCCATCCTTTAACCCCCTTCCTCCCCTCCCCTCCCCTCCCCACCCACCCCGATCCCTCCCAACATATCAACTGGTCCCAATCCAGCCTTCATACGAGTCTGTTTGCATAATAATGGAAGGTAGCACTTGTGTCCCAAGCCACAGGGTTCCAAGTTCTGGACTGTTCTAGAGTTTCTTGGTTCGCGTGATTCTGTAGTATCAGGTGGCCCCAAGGTTGTTTCTCTCTCCTCCACCTCTCTCCTTCCATCGGAATCTTTCCCGGAAACGAAGGGACTGGCTCACGACTCGAACTCGCTGTCGCTGCTGACGGAGATGTCCGGGGTGGAGGCGCCCGTGCCGCGGCACTCTGTCCCTGTGCTGCAGTCGCTGGCCTCGGGGCTGCCGGGGTTGCGGGGGGAGGCGGACAGCAGGTGGGGGTGGTGCCGGCGGTGCAGCTCCTGGACGGAGCCCTCGGGGGAGCTGCCGGCGGGGAGGTGGGAGGGATCCTGCTGTAACCTGGGGGGAGGAGAGAGGAAGAGAAAGGAGGGAGAGGGGGAGAGAAGGGGAGACGGGGGAGGGAGAGGTGGAGAGAAGGGAGAGGGGGGAGGAAGAGAAAGGAGGGAGAGGGAGAGAGAAGGGGAGACGGAGGAGGGAGAGGTGGAGAGAAGGGAGAGGGGAAGAGAAGGGAGGGAGAGGGGAAGAGAAGGGGGAGAGAAGGGGAGAAAGTGGAGGGAGAGGGGAAGAGAAGGGAGGGAGAAGGGGAGACGGGGGAGGGAGAGGTGGAGAGAAGGGAGAGGGGGAGAGAAGGGGATAGGGGGAGAAAAGGGAGGGGGAGAGAAGGGGAGAGGGATAGGGAGAGAGAAGAGAGAGGGATAGTTAATTTGAGGTCAGAGTTGGAGGCCCTGTGTCCGTAGGTTTGACTCATGTGAAACTATGGCTCCTCTCCTTAAAAAATATCCGTCTTTCATTGTGAAAACATCACACGGACGATAAACATGGAAATCTCTTCCGCGTACGCTCTTTTTAAGCTTTATTTTTTTCACCCTTTATTATTTGTGGAAAAAGTCACTTTCCAAACGTCACAGCACATCCTGACGTACCTGTTCTTAGCTGAAGCAGCCCGGTCCCTCTGCCTGCGGTTCTTGAACCAGTTTCCCACCTGGGTGGGTGTGAGGCCCGTGGCCTGGGCCAGGTGCCTCTTCCTGGAAGGGTTAGGGTAAGGGTCCTGCAGGTACCACTCTCTCAACAGACTCCGTGTTCTCTCCTGCGTAACGCAAACAAACTATGACACTTTAGAGACTCGTAGCTTCATTTAAGGTCACACAAAAGCCCCTACAGTCGTGGGCGGAGCCTATGATCAGTGTGTGACTTGTGATTCACTTGCAGTTGTGTCCAGGTGGGTTTTTCTTTCAAAAACTGGTCTTTGGTAAACCGCCAGATCAGATAATGCAGAAAATAATCTTATTAAAGTTGGATTGATGAATGATTATGATCTTAATCTCCAGTAGAAGGATGTATTCATAGGCTGATAATTGGCTTAGGAATCGGGATAAGGGGCTTAGTATTGGAAAAGCTCGGTAGCTATGAAAATGCCTGCAATACCCGTCCTGGCCACAGGAGGAAGACAACAGTGTCATCTGTGAAAGCTCCTTGTCCCTCACCCGCTGACCTTGTGTAAACCTCTACCTCTATCTTGTAGAAAGGTTCATGGTATTATTTGGAATCTGCTCAGCCTTTGCTAATGTTGTTGTGTTATTGACACAGCTGTGTTTGTTTTTGTGAAGCCCTTTTACACCTAGCTCCTAAAACTGCTTTTCCGTGTCTAAATATACAGGATAAGCTTAGCTGACTGACTGACTGACTGATTTGTTGTAAGGATGGGTTTGATGCTTCTCTGACTGAGTGAACAGTCAAAACAGGTTGAACATCTGAATAGACTGCACTTGTTTTATTTACAAATCTGACAGGGAATTAATAAAAGGAAATGTATAATGAAGGCTACATCAAGGAAGGGCATCATAAATCAAGTGAGCTGTTAAATGTTCAAACCAAACCACAAGGAACTTGTTCCTTTCTTGTGTCTTGTATTATTATGACCTTGTAGTGTAATGTACACCTCTGGGGACAAGGTAAAAAGGATGAAGTTGTTCATAGCATTATCATCTTAAGAGCTCAGGAACAGGCGTTCTCAATATACCACCCATCTTGACTGGGCACAATTACTGGAGACTGATGCTATTATTATATTTAGAGGCAAAATAGTTTAAATTAAACAAGTCATTGTCTTGGCCAAATACAGATAGGGTTTCCCCGTTCAGATGGCAACTGTATGTAAACTTTCTGCATAGGCAAGGCTACATCAGACAATCTTTATTTATTTAATGTGCAGAAGCACTGCTATGAACACAAATTCGGCAATTCCCAACCGGATTTTTGTCTGGCTCACCTTAAAACAGTGCGTTTTTTGTTCTCCGTCCCAAATAGTGCGGGGCAGGGGAAACTTCTTTCGGATACGGTACTTCTCCACCGGTCCCAGAGGCCGGCCCCGTAGTCGCTCCGCCTCTCGATAGTGCGCGTCCAGCCACAGGTCCTGAAGTTTTGCGTGAGACTCGCGCGTGAAACGGTGGCTCTGGAGGATCTGATACAGGGCCTCAAAGTTTCCTCCGTGGAATGCGACGAGCGCTCGGGCGCGCATTACGGACTCGTGGCGGTTGAGAGCTTCTCCGGCCGACCCTGGAACAGCGGCAGGCAGAGACCACAGGAACCGTCCCAGGCGCTCGATGTCACCGGTTTCTTCCAAGTTCTCGCAAACGCGGGCTACCTGCTCGGGTGTGAACATTGGTAGGGGGAACATTTTTCCCGTATGGTTGTCGCAATTCAGTCAGCGAATACAACGTTTTTTAGTTGGCATACAGGCTGGAAATATTGATTTGATTAGGCTACGTAGACATAGTGGTCATATATAGCTGCTCGTTATGCCCAAAACGCGCGTAAAAGTTCCAAATGCACACTGCATCTAGTCGGACCCCTCTTGACAAACTTGTGTGCGAAATCAACACCAAGATCTCTGATAAATACCGACTAATTGGAACGAGTTCCTTATGTAATTTATGTCCTTTTCTGTCTGTCTCGTTTCTCGGTATTTGGGCTCAATGTGAGAGCAACGGAACAGGTTCCCTGGGTCGCTGAGCTATTGGCTGGTAAAGGATAAACACCAGAAGTCAACCTGTATTTATAGCTAGATACAATTAGCATCTTTGTGCTTGTTTTGAGAAGGATTATACGCCTCGCTCATTAGCCACATAGCAGGGGGCAGTGTGTATAGAGGTGACTGGCTGATCAGCTTGTTTGGCTTAGCTCTGGGGAGTCGTTGACTGGCAGGATGATTGCTAGCTAGCTGCACGGCTTTTTAACCTATTTGGTCTGATCCGGGGAGAAATCTTTTTTTTTTACGTTACCTAAGCGTCACATATCCAATGTTTTTTATTTCTATTTTTAATTATTATTAACCTATGTGAAACCCAGTCTTATCTAGTTGATAGCCTATCATGCAGATGTAGTGATTTTAGGCTATTCATGTTGTTGCTCGTATAGACATCTGGTCATTTAAATCACTTCAAAATAAACAATATAAATTCGATGTGCTGCAAGGCTGACTACTCGGGGTGCATTATGGGATTCCCTTGATCAGTCAATTAAGATGGCAGAGAGGAAGCTACTCAGCGTTCTGTTTTTAATGAGGATTTGCTTCTCGCAGTCAAGCGGCTCTGTGCTTAGGCCATAAACACCTGTATCACATGCGCGTCTCCGCTTGACCGCGGGGACATTTCTAGACGCATGTCAGGTAAAGCGTCTAAGAATCTCTCTTCAATCCCCGACTAATACCGCCATGGTAATTAAAGAAGACACGGTTATACCATATCCTCTAGTTCGACCCCCGCGCCAGGTCGTGATATGCACAGGGATGCAACATTACATGACCCGTCTCGCAAATCCCTCTGATCTTGGAATTAAAAAGTCCTTTAAGGAAACAAATTTCGTAATTATCCCTATTTATCATTGGCATGTTTCTTCAAATACGGTACCGTTTCAAATTGCCCTTTTAGGACAGTGTCTACTACGAGGATTCATTGACACAGAATCATAGATATTACTGAATGACTTCCTCGTCGGTTTGATAATTATTTAAAGCGTTTTTAAGCAAGCAGGCATATGTGAGATCTGTCAGTTGAACCTACCGCACTGAATAAAAGGTTTGATTAATAAATAGTTTGATAGTTCATGAAAATTGATAGTCTGCCTCTGAAGTGCTTGAACATCTGTTGTTCTGATGACAAATTCAATTTATTTTCCCAAGTCTGCATAAAGAAAGCCTTTTGTCTTAAATAAATTAAATAATATGCCGTGGCTTAGTGAACCTACCCCCCCCCCCCCCCCCCCTGGTCGTAGCAGATTAGGAGTCCTGATGTGTGTCTCCACATAGGTATTCGTCAGGTAAAGAGTTACACAATATGTGTTTTAGGAAGTCAGTCTAGAAAACAGATTAGCTTCAAATGTTTTTGCCATGACATTTTCAATCCCTGAAAAAAGTTACCTGACACAATTGAAAGACTGACTAAAAAACTATCAACAATTATGTTTTTTTTCTCATTTTGCTTGCAGAACAATATTGAATCTGTAGCGTATAATACTGTCACAAGTAAAGAAGAAAAGATTGATGAGATATTAGAGATAATCTTAAACCAGCAGCTTTGACAGACACTAAGGCTTAACTATAAACATTAGGGTCCCATTGCGTGCAGGTATAGTTAACAGTCAAATCAGAATACATTCCAGATTAGAAAACTCATTAAATTAAGCTTCCTTAATCGTGTGTAAACAATTTGATATTGTGTCATATATTAGTTTGAGTATTTGTTTAGTTGTTAAACACGTTATACGTGTTATCCACAATAGAAAGACACATTTACAACACTAAAGGTGTACACTTGGGTGTGTTAATTGGATGTAGTATTTACCTCAGCACTGTAACCAAATATAATATTTGTGCCTGCAAACTCCCTGAGCAACTCTTTAAAAGTGATGTCAATGTTTGACTTTAAATATTTTTTTAGTGTCCAGCATAACTTTAATTAAATATACTAATGATTGGACAAATGAAGGCTAACAATATCCTCCACATACAGCATACGAGGAGACAAGGAAGAATACATTTTAAAGCTAGAGGGTGTGTTTGTATGCTTTGTCTGCGTGTGGACAGTGTGTCAGTGCCACACATGTATTTGTGTGTGCGCATGCGTGTCACTAATGTGTGACACGCATCTTAACAGCACTCGCATGTTGGTTGGTGGGGTCTTAGGGGAGGGAAGTGTGGGGGGGAGCAGGGGGAAGCAGCTGAGAGCAGATCATGTCCTCTCTAAGCTGATTCTCTGAGGTTTCAGACATTTCCTGCCACCCTAACCCCAGTGCCCTGGATCCATCATCATATATCCGAGTTGGAAAGACAAACAAATCCGTAGTGTTTGTTAAGACTCAGAGCTGATCCATTGGGGAGTGCGACTCAAAGTTACAGATCGGGAATGTGCGGGTGTGTGTGAGGACACCTTACAGGTCCTGGCGGAATCGCTGACGAGCTGCGTAAAAACTAGCACTGATTTTCCATCATGGCCAACATGTCACCTAGCCTCCAGTTACCTTCCCTATGCCTGTAGCAGTCTTCATCCACCTCCAAACCAATCATCAGTATCACCCCTGGAGACCATGTTGCTCTTACCCCTCTGCCCCCTCCTGTACCCCCCCCCCCCCTTCAAACAGAGCCCCCAAAACCCTCAATCTGTTAACACTTTTGGAGCAGACTGGGGCCACAATCTGCTTAACCTCTCACAAGCCCCCTTAGCATGGGATGAATCATAAAATTAGGACGGGATGAAGAGATGGCGATCTGCCTGTGTGTGTGTGTGTGTGTGTGTGTGTGACAGAGAGAGAGAATGGGGGTATTAGTGTGTGTGTGACAGACAGAGAGAGGAGAAAGAGCAGCTTTTTTAATTCTATTGATTTATTTCTCCCATTCTCAGAAAGATTTTTATACAGGGAGAGTTGCCACCACTGTGTTTGTCAGGGGCAGGCTGGTAGGGCTTTCCTCAGAAAATCTCACAGTTGCTTCAATGTATTTCTCTAAGTAATTCAGTTAGCCTAACCAAAATTTGATCATGTTTTTGATTTAATTATTAATTGTCAGTGGGCTATGACGAATATTTATATTTTTATTATTATCGTTTTGTCTACTAAGGGTATATTTTTTAACAATGAATTGATTTATTATTTATTTAACTATTTATGCATACATTTGCAAAATGACTATTCATCCCATGTGTGAACAATATTCTGTCCTTCACAATGAGAAGAGTTAACAGTGTTTGGTGTTTTAAGTCCCCAATGGCGCCTTCCAGGCAGCGAGGGGATGGGTAGGTTTACGGTTGAGGTTAGGGTTAGCTGCCTCTAAGGAGCCATTGGGGGATTCAAACACCATCGAGCAGAGTTATCTGAAGTAGATGATATTTTGCACATTATACTGTACAAGTATTGTAATCTTACAAGTCTACCACCGAAGCATACCTCCTCCTCCTTCCACCTCCTCAAACAATCTTCTCTCACCTCCCTCTTCTTCTCCTCCTCCCCACCTCCACCCCCACCCCCTCTTCCCCCTCTCCTTTTCCTCCCCCCCACTCCCACCCCCTCCTCCCCCTCTCCTTCTCCCCCTCCCACCTCCTCTTAATGACCAAGGGCAGTGGAATTGAAACCCCACTTGGCATAATTAATTAGAGGCTTAAACAGAAGGATCCTTCTTAAAAATGAGCTGTTGATTTTGCCAAGAGGCAATGCAGGGGGTGTGTGTGCGTGCGTGAGGGTGTGTGTGAGGGTGTGTGTGATGGGGGGGGGAGTATTACCATTCTGTATAAATACACAGAAACACAATTAACAAGCAACTGGGAGGAGAACTAATTAGTATTATCTCCTTATCATCAACCAACCCCTATTGCCAAAGAAAATGAGGTCACAACACAAGCGCTGTCGCACATACACATTTACACACACACACACAATAACAAGCTCAGAAAAGCACGCACACAACAAGCTCAGGAGAACACACACACTGAAAATACTAATTCCCTCGAGGCAAATGTTTAGGAGGGCTAATTACAAACTAATTTGCAACTCTATAGCACTATCCTCCCAGACAAGCCCCCCTCTCAACACACACACACACACCCACACACCCTGTGTTATCCTAGGTCTACCTAACACCTCTTCCCTGAAGGCATGAACCAAACAAACAACAGTCACTTCCGCCTCATTGCAAGGAGAGAGGAGACAAATCTCTTATCTCTACGTAGACGATGGGTAAACACAGGTGATACTAGTAAGCCAGAGACAATTACTGATGTTGGATTTCCCAGTCGGCATGGAAGACTTGTCGTAACCAAATGCACCTAAGACAATCACCTGGATACTTGACAAAAACAAATTTACTGATAATCCATGTGGATGTGTTGTAAGAGTCCTGTAAAGAGATATTTACTGTAAGTCACATTGATACATTTCTATAGAAAACGTGTTTTGCATTCCTGTCAACCAGAGTCCTTGGGTCACTGTAAAACATCCATGTCCCTTCTTCAGACAGTGGTTTTTGGTGGTGATGATTTTAACATATTTTCTCCCAGGAGAAAGATTATGCTGAGAGTTAAGTATGTCTTCACTGGGTTTAACTTGTGACACTGTGTTCAGTCGATGCATGGTAACACAAAAAAAGATTTGACTTCTCTAAAAATACAATTGTATTTTATTTGCCCATACCTTACTGTTTTCACATGCCATCATTATTACAAAACACTAATCCTAACCCTAACCCATAACTCTACTACCCAACATCACCCCATCGTAGTAATACCCCTGTCTGATCATTGTCATGAAACCCATCCACATCAACTTCCTTGCTCCTACCATACAGTAGTGCTACCCTGATTCAGACATCTAAAAATCCCTTTCAGCACTGAAACACAGGGAAAGAAAACAAAGCTCCTGAGACAGAACCCAGTGCCAGAGAACCCAAAAGCTGACAAGAGTTTAAACAACAAGATGTTCTTTTCAGCTTCAGTTAACTCACAGGCCATCAAGTACCTTCACAGTCTACACAGATACACACCTGCACCCACCCCCCCCCCCCACACACACACACACACCGTGTACAAATATACTTCCAGACAGTACAATGACACCTGAGTATCATCTTCTCTCAGTGGATCAGCTTAGCCAGCTCCCTCGCTCCGGTCAGTTCCCAGATAAGCCCTCGGGGGCTGGAAATAGATGAGCGATCGTCTTCTGTGGAGGCCTTGTTTGTTTGTTTGACTCTCCTGCGGGCCTTGGCCTTCTGAGCAGTGATTAGCCTCTGGAAGGTAACCACACGGAGATGGCTGACATAACGTTGAATGTGATTAACGACTGAGAGGGGCGTCTTGCACGCTTTACCCCTACCTTCACACCCTGCCCCTACGCCCTGCATGTAGATAGAACATTGGACTGATGGTGGGAAAACATATACGAAATGACTTTGGTACTGTTTTATAAGGTAAAGCACAAATGTGTTGTTTGAATGTTTTTCTTTTTTTTTGGGGGGGGGGGGGGGGGACCTGAGGTTGAAAGAGCCTCCAATTATTTTTGGGACTTTGAACATCAGACACAGAGGGTCACTGAATTGTGACTTCTTCATTTACATTTACATGTATTCATTTAGCAGATGCTTTTATCCAAAGCGACTTCCAAGAGAGAGCTTTACAAAAGTGCAATAGTCACTGATCATTACAACAAGATATCCCCAAATATTGCGGGTAAAAAAACATGAAGCATACATTGTGAAAAAAAAAAAAGTGCTAATGGGAAGAACTGTAAGAGCTTGTAGTTAAACAAGTTAATATTAAACAACATGAACCTCAAAAAAGTGCAAGAGTGTGCCTGTAGAAAAGCAAGCAACAGTAAAAATATTTCACAGTGAGTACAATAATTTTTAATCAGGTACAGCTAGCCAACAAGAGCAACAAGTCTCTAAGTAAGAGTCATTGTGATCCTGGAGGAAACTAACATCATGTCCAGCAGATCATTCCTAGGTACCGTTGCATTCCCAGAACAAATTAGAATTATTAGAATTATTCGTGTCTTTAACATGAATTCAACAGAATTGTAAGCGGAAGTAGATGTATAAAAACCTTTCTCAAACAAACGCCCCTGCCTCCTGGCTATCCCATGATATAACAGGTGTCATTGGAGTTGTTTAGGAATGCTAAAAGGCTTAAAGGTAGGATTTATTCTCACCTAATACTTTAATGCCCATTCATTCCTGCCTCTGTGACATAGCTCCCTCCCCGCTGATCTTCTCCTCTTGGCCCCACCCCTCTGGCATGCCCCAATGGTATTGTCATCTGTCAATGTCAGACATTAAGATGTGCTCCATACATGACACAAATGTAGCTTTGGGTGCACTTGATTTAGTTTACCCACGGAACAATTATCAAAAAAAACAACAACAAAAAGCACCTCAGATACAGTCAGGTGATCCTTGCAGACAGCCGGCAAACTTATGATTAATTTTACTAATAAATGAAAATGTTTGCGAAAGTTGGTAATTACCCCTTTACAGCAATGCCATAATAGATTATAGAATGTTTATGTACAGGTTTTCTTCTTTGGTGCATTCCATAAAAGCACAGAACTCTACTGTCTCCATGGTTATTCCAGGCTCTTCAGCAAAACAAAGGACACGCATCACACACACACTCATGATATCACTGGCAATCCGCCTGATAATCTGAGAGTGTCAAGAGGACGTCCGAGCGGTGTGTTTGAAAACAGCCGCTTCGTTGTATCATGGGCCCCCTCATCTGTTGCTAAACAGACAAAGGAGACTTAGCTCACTGCGGCTCGGTGTGTGTGGTGTGCGTGTGTGTGTGTTTGTGTATGTCAAGCCCAAAGCTGTACCCATGTCTATGTTGGCCTGCCCAAGCGTGTCCCTGTGTTCCCTGTGTATGAGGTTCACCTGCGTCCTGTTGAACGTCTGTCAATTGTCTCATTAGTGTTGCTGCTTCCACCTGTGTCTTGTCATGGGTGCTGTTTAAGTCCCTGTTAACTACTTGGTCAGTAATTGTTCTTAGCATGTAGCATGTTTCTGGTTCCCTGTCTATATTTTCAAAGTCTATGTGCATATCCCTTGTGCTACCGTATTTCTCAAGTAAACCCTTTGTTTTGTGAATCCTGCCTCTGTATCTCCTTGCACTTGGGTCCAATACAGTGTACTGAGGATTTCTAACAGGAAAGAAATTGGTGGTTGCTAAGAAAGGATTTAGATCCTTTCTTACTTTAATTACAGGTGTTTTATCAGTAGATCCTTGGATATTTGGTCTATCACAGCTAGGGCTTGGTGGTTAAATGAATGACATGGATAGGTTACAGAGTGACTTATATACAATGAAGAAAACAAGTACAAATATCCTTTCCATGGAATTCTTCAGGTGTGTGTGGAGGGCAGGTGGGGTGTGTCTCTGTGTATGTGTGTGTGTGTGTGTGTGTGTGTGTGGAGGGCAGGGGGAGTGTGTGTGTGTGTGTGTGTGTGTGGAGGGCAGGTGGTGTGTGTGTGTGTGGAGGGCGGGTGGGGTGTCAGCAGGACAGGTTTAAAGCACAAGCAGCCAGAGCTCCCTGGGCGCAGTGCTTAGTGGCAGGGTGATACGTGTACCAGATCATGTCGTTCAGGGTTACCCGCTCCCAACGCTGCCCCTTTTAAGCCTTCCCCTGTTTAAGTACATCGGTTCCCCTGCTCCAGGACTATGCAGGTGTGAGTTGAGCTGGCGGGCTGTTGTCATTGGACATACCTGTAATGCTCTGACTCTCCCTCAGCTCATCTCTGACTTTCACATGACCACACCAGAACATGCGTGCATGCTAACAGACACACAACATGCAGAGAAGTCCTGGTTGTGATGAGGTTCTGTGTTTTTTCTTTCTTGAATGACCTCAGTCATTACTTTTTTTTGTCAAGTAATTTGAATAAAAGAACTCATCAAGTTTCAGCTTGGATTGAAACCATCCTTGTAACTTCCTTTGCAACATTTGTTGTTCAAACAGCTTTGTATTTGCAGACTCAACAGAAATGATCAGGGCTATTCAAATCAAATCCAATGTATTTGTACAGCCCTTTTTACACGCAACACACCAAAAACACCAAAACCATTGTTCATTATTCCTAACTCTTTGTCCGTAATCACATGCAAAGCCAATCAGGGCTTGTTGAATCTGCCTTTCCAGTCAAGTGGTTCCAAATGAGCCGTCACCGTAGGAAGCAGTGACCGTACATGGCATGCACGAAGCCCCCTGATTGTGTCAGGTCGTTTAGACAGCAGTCAAACATGCTACGTTACACGATCAGCTCGTTGAACCGAAGTCCTCCAGTCCTCTAGGGTCACCGACCCTTTGGATCCCTTATCGGGAAGTGACCCGTGAAACAGGAGCTCTCGTAAGACGGCGCAAAATTCAGAATGTTTCGCCGCTTAATAAAACTGACATCTTTCACCCTACAACCCCCCCCATCCCCCCACTTCCTCCTCCTCTACCTCCTCATCCTCCTCCTCTACCTCCTCTTCCTCCTCCTCTCCCTCCTCATCCTCGTACTCTACCCCCACTCCCTCCTCCTCTCCCTCCCGTTCCTCCTCTCCCTCCTCCTCCTCTCCCTCCCCAATCCTCCTCCTCTCCTTCCATGCGTCTCCTCTGTTCTCTCTCCATCTTCCTCCTCCTCCCCCCCCCCCATCCTCCTCCTCCTGCCTCCCCTTCCTCCTCCCCCTCCTTCCCCATCCTCCTCTTGTGTTCTCCTCAACTAGCGTGCGACTAATCTAGACGTCGAGAGGAAGGCCTCCTGCCAGTGAGTGCTGGCAGGACAGCACTAATTGCTTGTGTCGTAAAGCTCCCTGACCCAAATAAAGCCGCGTTCCCCAAAGCTGCTGAGATAAACCCCACTTTACCTCACCAAACCTGCTTAATGCCTCTTCTTATCCATGCTAGCCCCCCTCCCCCCCCCCCCCCTCCAGCCTTCTGCCACTCTAACACCCTGGAGGGCCGGACTGAGCGGTGGGGGTGAAGGAAATGGAGGTGGAAATGGAGGGAAAGACCTGGAGGGGGAGAGACGTGGAGGGGGAGAGACGTGGACGAGGAGAGACCTGAATGGGGAGAGACCTGTATGGGGAGAGACGTGGAGGGGGAGAGACATGGAGGGGAAAAGGTTAAGGAGGAGCGGTGAGACTGGGAGGAAGAGGAAGAGGAAGGTGATATGTGACTGCTCATGATGCGGCCAGAGGAAAAGGGATGGATAGATAACAGACAGACCAGACAGATAGACAGACTGATAGATAGTAGATTGACAGATAGACAGATAGATTGATGAGACAGACCAGATGGATGGATAGATTGATAGATAGATGCTTTTCTCTGCGTGCATCTCCATTTCTTTCTCAGTCACTCTCATTGTGGCTTAGCCACAGCACACACTGACCGTCCGGTGGCTAACCCTACACGTGACACACACCGACACACAGCGAACAAACTGACTTCAAACCAGCAGCTTACTTCTCCTTTAGAAATGTGTAGAAGTGTGTACAGAATATCTGGGAAACTGTGAAAAAATATTCAACTGGGCCCCTTTATAAACACGTGATATTCAGTCATGTAATCCCTGCATACCGTACTTTTAGACTTTTCTGATAGGTCAAATGAATGACCCTTATAGTTGATTAACGCACACACGCACAGGGGTAGGGAGAGACGCCCACACAACTAGTTTCATTAAACGGTAGGAGAGCCGTTCCTTGGGGTTCCTCCTTGTTACATTGACCAGAACTGCCCCAAACCTACGAGCACTTACAGCACTGTACATTTGTCCAGCATCGTTACCGGGTCGAACACATACGTCCTCTCTCTTCTCTGCTGTCCTTCAGTTTCGCCTCAGAGGCCGTGTCTGGCCTGACAGCTCAGTGTCCACCTTTGGCCTGATCATAGCGTAGTGAGATTAGGAGACGCTTCGGAGTTCACTCCTATGCAGAGCTTAATCACACAACGGGAGCTTTTAATTGGATGTGGGTATGTAACACGCCAAGGACCAGGTGTCACATTCTTAGAGGTTTAGAGGACTGGACATATATAAACCTCTGAGACATGTTGTGAGCTTCTGTCCCGCTGTTTAGTCCCAGAGTCTCAGATACAACACTTACAATTTGAGTGTTCTGTGATAATCTTGTCAGTCGGCAGCCATTTGTAATGTAGGCAAGTTTAGTTCTAGGTCCAGTGTGTCTATGAAGATTGAAATTGATTCTCGAGTTTGAATCTAGAGTAGAGAGATACTAAGGTGGAAGAGCTGAATACATTTTCACACCTGATAAAACATTTTTGGGAATTCAGCTGAAGGACACTTTCCTGCTCAGTATAGAGGTTTGGTTTTCCAAGTGAGGCTGAGCGGTTAGAGAATCGCCCAATACTCAGAAGGTTTCCGGTTTGATTCTCGGCCGTGCAAAATGACGTGTCTTTGGGCCAGGCACTTCACCCAATTTGCCTCGGGGGGAATGTCCCTGTACTTACTGTAAGTCGTCCTGGATATGAGGGTCTGATAAATGACTAAATGTAAATGTAAGTGCCCCCTCTAGTGGACAAAACATAAAATAGCTCTGTGATGCTGAGACTGAAATAAGATACAGGAATGACAGAAAATATCAGTTTTACTTGTTTTTTAGAAACCCTAGACATATGGAATCATTCAAACATCTGTTTTATTAATATAATTCTTAAATAACAGCATTCTCAAAACGGGAAATTAAGGTATTTTTTTCAACCACAAAATATTACACTCTAATAACAGTGTGCAGATGATGCATGAAAAATTCACACCAAAATAAAAATGTACAATATGTATTATTTGTTGAACAACTTTTGTGTTTTCCCATAGTTTATATTCTTCTGCTACAGTCACTTCTGTGGGTCTACAAAGTCTATCAGTAGAACACTGCATTAATAAAAATCCAATACATACGAGAAAGAAAAACTTTTCGAATGGCACCTGTAACACTTAACACACAAGTAAAACATAACATAAACCTTTATAAATAAAAGCATTCCTTTGAAAATTCATCAGTAGTAACAAAAAAATCATAGAATTGATAGCTTAGCCTTATACTATTGCATATAACTTAACTGTTTTTCAGTCTCATGTGTAGTATAATACTAATAAATATTTTTCTGAAATACTGTACTTCTTGTATTAGCTTCCAGTGGAGTGTCATAAGACAGCTTATGCCTGGATATACTCTGACATAGGGGAGGGGGGCGGTGCCCATCTTAAAACAACACTGTAGAATCAGTGCGCATCAGTAATCTGACAGAAATGTGTTGGGACTTTTAGAGAACAGGCTGTTATTCACACTTGGTTTAACACACTGAAAGATGTTGTTTTGTTATTATTAGTGTTCTTGTTGCCATCTAGTGGTTGATCTACTTGGATTGATTGGCACATTGTGTGTGTGTGTGAGAGAGCGAGAAAGCACTGTAAAAACCGTTCATGTTCTGTGGTCTTGTATGATTGTAGTGGTGCCAGACCAGATCTGCGGAGGAAGCAGGGCAGGTTTAAGAGGAAGGGGGGTGGGGTCGACCACTCAGCACCGTCGAGGGGACGACGGATACTTGGTCTTCAGACCCTCCTTGAAGCTGCGGAACAGCAAGCGGTTCCGTCGGTTCTCCTCGTCCTTCTTGGCGTGGAACTCCCCCTGGACCTTGAAGCCCTGGTGCACCACGAAGGCGGAAGTCAGAACGGAGAACCGGTAACCCGCCACGTGGAGCTCACAGGCCTGGGGGAGGGGGGAAGGCGGGTGAGAGTTATTTACAGATATGTTTGGTGAGACAGGTGGGAGAGATAAAAAGCGAATGTAATTGTATGCCCGTGTTCCATTTTACCTCACACCCACCCACCCAATCCCCCACCCCCCCCACACCCACACACACACTGTCCTACACGCAGGACACCCAGGTTTAGACGCCTCTCTACCTGGCTGATGCGGTTGAAGCCGTACTGCCTGAAGCTCTCGTCGTACAGAGGCACGCTGCGGGGCCCGATGTAGAAGGGCTCCCAGGGGTCCGTCCAGCTGAGGGTGTAGGCCACCTCCAATGGCCCCGCCCCCCGGGCGTGGCGGTTTACCCACTGGGAATAGTTGGTGGGGGCCTGGCATCGTGGGCACAGCTCCTCGTAGAAAGGTCGCACCTCGCCCACCTGGTACAGCTGGACCAGTTCTGACTTGGTGGCGGGCATCTTTCTGGTGTGTCGGATCTCAAAGGCGGGCATCACGAAGACCTCGTCCGACAGGGGCTCGCGCCTCGTCACCATGGCGAGGAACTGCGGGTGCAGGTCGGCGCTGGGCACCATGTCGATGTCGATGACCAGGATGTAGGATGCGTCCGTGCCGCCCCGGGCCACGTTCCGAAGGAGGTTGTTGGGGTAGGAGACGTTGCTCCCAATGGCGTAGTTCTTGAATTGATCCCTGTGGGTCTCTAGGCGGGCAAAGACCGCATCGCAGTCCTCCAGCCCCAGAAAGTGTTCCCGGTCCTGGTCAGGGAAGCTGGCCATCTCCCCCGAGTGGCACACCAAGTGGAAGTCCACCAAGGATTGGATCTGGGGGCAGAAGGTGCTGAGCGCGTAAACCAGGGCTGTGGCAAACTTGGCATCTTGTCCGTGTGCAAATATGGCCACCGACAGAGGGTTTTGCCAGCGTTCCAGGAGAGAGTCCAGGTGATGGAGGTTGTTGATGGTTGTGTGCGTGGCCAGGGCCAAGATATTTGCGCTGGGGTCCGCTCCTGGTTTATGATTAGTCGAAAAGTCGCTCTTGATCAAGTTCTTGTACACGCGGTATTGTCCGCTGCTGTCGAAGATCCCCCCCGTTGACAGCGAGTACCTGAGGTGTTCCTTCCGAGTATTTTTCTCCGGGTTTCCGTTTTTCTTGCCGGAACCCCCGAAAAGTTCGGAGAAGCGGTACCGTTGCTGCTTACCGTGCAGCCTTGACAGAAAGTTCAGATAGATTATCTGTAGGAGCGCCACTATAAGTAGAGCGCTGAGCACTACCTTGAACACCGAACATTTCTTGGAGAAATGCATTCCAGAAGACTACATACAGACTGTTCGGCAAGTGAAGTCCAGTAACCAGCTAGCTGGCTATCTATCTAGTGATATGTTTGGTGTGGGCTAGCCATCTTATGCTAACATAACATGTAGCTGTCGTTGTGGACATGGAAGACAAAAGGGACCAGACCTACTGTTGAAATACATTGCAATGGTGTATGGGTAACGCTGCCACGAGGTTCGATACGATTATCGATAGAAAAATGATTGCGTTCTTCATATTTGAGTGTGTGTGCTTCCGTCAGTGTTCGTCCATGTCATATCAAAATCACAGAGCAAGGCTGGCTATTGCAGCGCATGTCGGTGCTCCTCTACATTTTTACCGTACTGAACCATATAGACGGGCATGTTTCAATTTGCCAGGGGTCGTTATTTAATTCATGTTCCGCGTAAACACGAACGTTTGAGATAAACAATTTCCTGGTAATATTGGAGGTAAATGATACATTTGCAAACACTTTTTTTTAACGCTGTGAATTTAATTAACGTACTCAAAACTACAAAAACTCTTCCATCCCGATCTGGAAACCACTAAATTCATAGGCCGAAGAATTGGACAGGCAAACACAATTCCGAACACATTCCTAACAAGATCTGCCTATCAAGACAGCGATATCAGCGAGCCCTCAGCATTAGTACCGTAGCTAAAAGTCTAGGAAAGTTTAGGCTATTTTTCGCTAGGTACCTATAAACCTAGCTAAATGTTTTGGAAAGTTTAGGCTATTTTTCGCTAGGTTCCTACGAACATGTCTTAATCTGCCATACAAGTGGGTTCCCCTTCGTTCTTTTGGTGTGCAGTTTCACGAGCCCTTCTTACCCAGCGTCATGGAGCTTAGCACCTAAATACTTATTTAGCACTAGCGTTCCTACTGTATCCTTGCCCGTGTTTGAGCTGTTGCGCTGTTAAACTCAGCAAATATCGTGTTGTGGTGTCGGAGGCATGTATAGTACGCAATGTCACATAAATAATGTATTTAAACTCAAGCTTATCGCTGTATATTAGTTGTAAAAATGAAAGTAAAAAAACGGACCCATCTGCAACCGACGCAGGCACACCCCACAATTTCCCCAGAATTTGTACCAGGGGCGAATCTAGGATCAGACCTTTAGGGGTGCTCAGCCCCCAATGAGAATATGACATGAATACAGTGCCTTGTAAAAGTGCTAAACCCCCCTTGCTAATATAAATCCCTAATTTCACTTGATAGCAATCAATACATTTATGTATTATTATGCAAAATATTGAGTGAATTAAAAAACGAAGGATGTGCCGTTCTTCATGAACTACCGGCATCAAATGATAATAAACAATATATTTTAAAATATATATATTATTATTTTTAGGGGTGCTTGAGCACTCTTAAAAAGGGTCTAAAATTGCCACTGAATTGCACCCTCTGTAGTTACCTTTATAAATGCATTGAAGGTCAATATAAGGTGTGCCCCTAAATGTTCTGCTTGCGCTCCTTAAAATTTCAGTCAGGGGCTACTGTGCTCCTCGTAAAAAAAGTTAGGCTGGAGCCCTGTTATGTTAATTTAACAAATTTGGATGGGCCCCCCCAAATCAATTCTGCTTAACCCTTGTGTTATCTTCGGGTCATTCTGACCCGATTGGCATGCAAGGATTGTTTTCTGTTTTATAAATGTAAATGTTTTTATTGGGAAAACAATTTCATGAACATACAGCCTACTTATTAATTCACTTATACATTATAATTATTTTGTGTTTGCCTTTACCGTCCGTCTGTGTGGCCTCTTTGGGATGGTGCTAGCACTCTGCACTGTAGCTGTTGGGACAGCTAATAAGACAAAGAATTTGTGCTCCTGGTGTGAGCAGTAGCGGTGCCGTAAAGGGTTCTGGTTGCCCATTCGTTGGCCTCTTTGGCAAGATGTGGCGGTGAAGGAGCCGATGAGAATCTGTCTGCCTCTTTTGAGACTGATTGGCTGTGCTATCTGGCAGCCGGAACTGATGCTGCTGTCGTGCTGGTGCTGGCTGGACAGGGAGCACCATCACCTCCTGAAGAGGCTCTTCTGCCTCTGATAGGGAGGGAGGCAATGCAGTGCCCTGGAGCAGCGCAGATCGTTCCTGCCTCTTCTGTCTGCTGTTGTGCCACTGGGTGAGAGTTGTCTGGTTTATTTGTACCAGTTGAATCTCTGTCCCCTGCATTACTTGGGAGTTCCCCAGGACAAGTTGCCTTATTTTTCTGTATTCCCTAATAATTAGGGACCACCTGGAGACAGCCCCCTTCCCTTTCCTCAACGGGCTTGGGTAGAGGTTGCACAGCCTTATGACAATGTTTTCTACCAGCCTGCAGCAGTCAGGCCACTGGGCAGGCACACCACCTGCCCCTAGCAAGCAGCGGGTCGTGCTTTCCACGCCAGGTGTTCCGCAGGGCTTTTTCAGCATTCGAAAACGTCCAGTCAAAAGTCTCCGCTGGTGACGTGCAGCATACACGACCCGTTGCTTGTCCCAGGCATCCAGGCTCTCCCACAGGGCTGTTATTGTGCTTGCCTGCTGGTTGGTCAGACAGAGAGAGGTCTGGTCCCGAAGCTCAACCAAGTATTCCGCTAGCCTGTCCACATGCTGTAACCCTGGGATGTTCTGCACATCAACAGCCTATGCAAATGGTAAAAAAAACTAACAAAAAAAACAGTGATGTAATACTGACACTGACCTCTAATAACACTTTATTGATGGTGTGGATATGATCAAACATCCTTATATAGGTATCCAAAAAGAGCTGGGCTCCTATCCACAGTATATACCTACAGCACATATCTCAAATTAACCACACTGGCACTTACCATATCCTCATCCTCAGCTTGAACAGCTCCAGCCTCGGAGGACAGACGAGAGGGTAAGCTCCTGCTCTGTGTAGTGATGCTGGAGGGCGGACCAGATGCATGGGAGGAGGAGGAGGGACTACAGTAGGAGGGAGAGAGGCTGGAGCCTGGACCCAGACCTCCAAGTTGAGCACTGTGGGATCTGTTCCATCTGAGGAGGTGGGACCAGGAGGGAGAGAGGCTGGAGCCTGGACCTCCAAGTTGAGCACTGTGGGATCTGTTACATCTGCGAAGCCCTCATCTTCCTCCACATTGTCCTCCACGTAGTGCTCCTCTAGCATCTGGGCAGTTCCCTCAGAATCAGGGTGCATATCCTGCAGTGCCTGACCCGTCTGCCGGTAGAGATACTGCACTCCTATGAGCTCTCCTAAAACAATAGAGGTAAAGTGGATTTTTTTATTTCTTCTTTTAAACCAAGTTGAATTACAAATGTGTTTCAAATACTCACCAGTATAACGTGAGGGTGGACAGAACCCTGGTGCCACCTTCCTGCCGAACAGCTTCTCATAGTTTCGGTTGACGCAGTGAAGCAGGTCACCTGAGTAGCTGCGTATAGCAGATGGTCCAGTAGACAGGGCAGCACTACCACGGTCCTGGTTCCATCTGTGCAGTCCCTCCAACAGGTATATCTGGAAGTTTAGACTGTTGGCACTGGTAGAAGTACATTAATAAATATTGAATTGTGAAATATTCTTAGACTATACAACACATGAACCAACATGTCTGACAGACACAAACCTGGTATGAAGCGGTTCAAGTGGAGATGGAAAGACTCTAACGATGTAGAGCCTCTGGCACATCTGTACATTGGTAAACGCACACCTCCCGTTTGTGAGCTCCCCTGTCTTGGTGTATAGAGCAACACCTGGCAAGTCCTGGATGCACTTGAGATGCTTTCTCTGGACATGCCATATGTGCTCCATCCTCGCCGTGTCAAACAAGGGAACACCAAGGGAGTCGTTGCCCCTGTTCCCCATGAGCGACCGCAGTGAAGTTGCCTGCGTGAAAGGGCGAGGCTTATACCAACGTAAAACGCCGGAGCTATAGCCTAATTGTAGGCTATATCGTTCATGAAGCTGAAAGTGCACGCAATAAAATAATATACCAGTGATGCAAACCAACAGGAAACCTTGCTTTTTCTGCTCTACTATGTTTATGTTTTATGCGGGTAGGGCCCCATATTAATTATTGAAACTGCTGCCCGAATGCTGCTATGCTTCTATGAATGAACTAGGCTCTTGAGTACAGCATCCTCACAGAAGTAGCCTAGATAGCCTCTTAGCATTATCAAACTGACATTAGCATGCAAGAAATTCTAGTCATATAATAGGCTACGTAAATTATATTATGAGTTTTGATATGGCAATATGTTAAAACAGGTGACATTAATTATATGAAATGATGTCAGTAGCTAAATTTGTAGGCCTAAGCTAAATACTTACCATGACTCATGAGTAGACTTAAAATGTTGTACTGTACTAGCCAGTTGTTAAAAAAGACGGACTTTTCCGCGGTTCGTGCTCGTAGTTTGGAGTTGGGCAGAAAATTGGCCAACATAGATTATAAATGTTGTACCAGGGAAGAATTCACAAATAGTATTGATTCAAAATGTAGCGTGGAAGAATTAACAAATATTATCGGCACAGAATGTTGGATCACGGAAGAATTCACAAATATTATTGGCGCAGAATGTTGGACCAGGGAATAATTAATTTATATTATTGGCGCTGAATGTTGGACCAGGGAAGAATTCACTAATATTATTGGCGCTGAATGTTGGACCAGGGAAGAATTCACTAATATTATTGGCCTTTATATTCCAACATTAACAGACTAGAAGGCGACTGTAGGCGACTGCTAATCCATTGTGCTCTGCACGCGTGGGTTCGAATCCCATCCTCGTCGACACTTTTTCATCCTGCACATTTTTTAAGATGGGACAAATAATTTTTATACATCTATAATTTCACGTGTTGTTCATAGAAAAGCTGATATAGGTAAATTGCCGTTCTATTGCGAGTGCTTTTAACACTACTATATAAGAAAATATGAGGATGCAACATTTTGCCATATTGTTTAATTCAAACATTAACAAAAACAAATGTTCCACATTCAACTACATGAACGTTGTGTACAGTGCATTTCAGATCCTGGGCAGCATTTTGTGCCATCAGACATAGACTACCCTTCTAGCTCATAGGTCTTAACAAACAGTGGATCCAGACAGAAAAACGTTTTTTGATAGTTTCCAATGAAACAGAACCGTAAGGCCTCAGAATAATTATAATCCTGTTACAATACCACACTACTTATTTTGATGATGAGAGTAATCATCACATTCATATCCAAATGTGTTTTCTACAAGACACAAGTATGTAAACATTCCAAAATGATCAACTGTTTACAGTCATTATACACAAAGTGTTTACATCAGCTAAACGCATACAAGGCTTATGGATCCATTTCAATATGATGACAATCGGTGAAAAACTGCCTTTAAAAAGGTTTCTCTCAAAACAATCACGGAACAAACCAGTCTAAACAGAAAACACCTTTTATTTGAACCTAAATCCAATGTTCTGGAAACCCAATCCCAATAGCAAGACATTGGTGATGTTGTCTTTCATTCATGAATGACACTAGGAAATCCCCATCCTTTTTAAAATGCTGTCTAGGATCTGTACTGATGTTGCATGTGGCACAATTTCCCTACATAACCAAATGCTTCTAACTGCTAACCCTATGAAACTAGAACGCCAGCCCCGCCTTTAGACCCGCCCCCTTCGCTGTCCTTTTCGGAGGATGATGCCGATTTGCCCTGATCCTCTCCTTCTCCCACCAATCGGATGTTGTAGCGTTCCCTGTACTCTGTGAGTTCTCGGCCCTTCGTCTGCATCTGTGTATTGAGGGACTCGACGATCTTCGAGATCTGTACAACAGGGAAAAAAAAAGGAAGAGGGAACGCCATCAAGACGTAGGGTTAGAGTTTACAGTTTCTCGTCACTGAATCAACCTGACAACCCAACCCAGGGGAAACCCAGTCTGTCAGTGTCTGGAATAGACTTTAGGTTGCGTAGCTAATACTGTCGGAGGAAGGCCATCTTAAACCACAGTGCGTATGAGTAGCAACAGGCAGCTCAGTATGTAGGCGTTTCAGTCGCACCTGTTCCTTGTTACTTTCTAACGCAGGCAGAACCTCTTTCACGGTCCTCTCCACCAGCACGCCCCCCACCAGCCTGAAGCACTTCCTAGAAGGGTCCACGTCTTTCAGGGTTTCGATGACTAAGCTGGAGAACACAGGCATTAAACAAGACGTAAAAGGAGAGAGCCGAGCAAAGCGAAAGATCAGTTTTCAAACAATATGAGACTTATTAGGTACTAATAAGTCTCTTACTGTTTAATACTAAGTATCCTTGTCTTGTTTATGTTTGCACAAAGAAGAGGTGAAGGTCATTTATCTAGCTTGATCTCAAACAGTGCATTGGGTGAAGGGTACTTTGTCAGCAAACTGAGTATATAAGAGGTGTTCCAGATAGATACATAGCTAAAGGTGGTACCTGTGCTCGTTAATCTCCATCTCCAGTTCCGTGGCCTTTGAGGCCATACTGCGCTGCTCCTGACGCATTCTCTGAAAGGAGGCCACTACCTACACACACACAAAATTGATCACAATCTTACACAGATGTGACTCATTGTATTTCTCTGTGGCCTAAACATGTTTTCTAGATGGAGCTTTGCCTGTAATGAACCCAACGTAAAGCGAGAAGAGACTAAACACATGTTATCTGGATTGATTTGTCATCTAGATTGACGCTCCAGTACGGAGCCTGGCTACGTTTTGAAGCTCTTTGCCCAGGCAAAAATAGCATATTTGCTTGCTCAGCACCAAGTCCTGGCCTCATTCTTGTAAATTAGATAGGGCGCGACTCTGATCTTATGCACTCAAAACCATGTCACACTCTGAGTATTTTAAGGCTAATTGAAAATCCTGTAGCATAACACAATACATAACATACAAATTGCATCCAAGTAGGTACAGTAGCTTGCTAACTACTACAGTGGTAAGACGCGTACTGTAGCTAACTGACACGCTAATAGGAATCACTGAGTGATGATGGCGACAGTAGCTAGCAAGCCAACTGGCTCTGTAACTGAATGTGTGATTTGACCTATTCGGCCGGGCATACAGCTATTGAAAAGCAAGCAAACGAGTAATTTAATATTTTGAATTTTGCAGAAAGCGAGGATACCTGTTCGGCCGAGGGCCCAGACGGTTTTCCTGCGGTACTGTTAGTGGGTTTGCCACCCGTGCTGCTACTGTTCGCTGCCATCTTGGAAGGGTGTTGCTAGAGTGGGGAAGCTGAAGGCCCAGACTTACTGTCTTGAGCTGTCTCATGTGATTGCCTGAGAAGAAAATCCTTCATGCTATATGGATTGACTGCATAGCGATGTTTGCCGTTAATCGAGTGTTTTTCCTTGTGTAGTAAATGGCAACATGTTTGCCGTTTTGATTTTTTAAAATACAAAACCAGGAGTTCAAAGTACGTGCCTGCGTGTGTGGGAGATTTAATATGACAACTTGAACTTCGTCAGATATACTGTTTTTTTTTTTTTACACCAGCAGCAACTCAATGCTTGCGCTCAGGTGCACCTTGAGAATTCGGGTGAAGCAAGTGTGCTGTCGGGCGTCTTCAAGATTGAGCTGCATCCGACTTCAACACAGGTAGTCTAAAAAGACACGTAATTAGCCAAATAATAGGCTATGCATTACATTTTGTCAGAAGTGAACTGTTTACAATCGCGTAATAACATTTCAGTTCATTGTCTGGAATTCTAGGCCAGTAACTAATTAACCCGCAGTTAATTCTTCTTCAGAGGGATACAATACTTGGTCACTGACCAATTTAACCAGTTATATTTTGCCTTCAGGACTTTTCAGCTCTTTATCTACGTTTGACCTTTTCTCTCTTCCCGTCTTCTTCCAGAATGTCGTCCTCCATTCCAGTTGCAGCCGTGTGCCAGGTGACAGCAACCCCAGACAAGGAGGCAAACTTCTCCGCCTGCAGACAGTTGGTGAAGGGGGCTAAGGAAGGCGGGGCCAGCATGGTGTTCCTACCAGAAGGGTTTGACTACATAGGCTCCAGTCGAGACGAAACGTTGATGCTGTCTGAGAGTCTGTCTGGAGATATCATATTCCGCTACAAACAACTGGCCAGGTATGTACCAGGTACCATAGCCTCCAGTGGCCTAAGTTATGGACAGAGATGTTCTAGAGTATTCCGTGCAGTTCTTTTCTGTCTGTTCTGTTGGTCTGTGATTCCATTTCATTCCGTCCCATCCAGTTCGTTGGGAGTGTGGCTTTCTCTTGGTGGATTCCATGAAAGAGGACATGAATGGGAGGCCGACAGACGAATCTATAACAGTCACGTCATTATTAATGATCAAGGTATCACACAAACACACACACACACATAAACACACACACACACACACACACACACACACACACACACAGGCTCTCACACATCCTCCTTATGTCTACAGGTGAGATTGTGTCAGTGTACAGAAAGTCCCACTTGTTTGACGTTGAGCTTCCAGAGAAAGGTGTATCCCTGAGAGAGAGTGCCTTCACCATACCTGGACCGTCCCTGGTTCCCCCTGTACAAACACCCATTGGCAAGGTATATTCCTCTGTTCTAGCTCTGTATACATTGTTGGAACGACAGCACAAAAAAACACCATAGAAATGTAAACAGAATCTGTAGTAGTTCTTCCAAGTCCAATTAAAGATTCTAGAATGTACACAGTAGAATCCGATTGAAAATCCCACAATCTAATTCAACATTCTTAGAATTGCCCTCCCTGTCTTCTTCACTGGGTTCCAGGTTGGACTGGGCATCTGCTATGACCTAAGATTCCCTGAGCTGTCATTGGCCCTGCTGCGGCAGGGGGCGGACATCCTGACCTACCCATCGGCCTTCACTGTTGCTACGGGAACAGCCCATTGGGAAGTGAGTAGAGTCAACGACACACTTCCAACCAGTCCTACTTCCCCCCCCCCCCGAGGCCCTATTTCCACATCGAAAAACGAATCACACGTTTCCTTCCGCCTCCAGACATTGCTCCGTGCCCGGGCCATCGAGACGCAGTGCTTCGTCCTGGCGTCCGCTCAGGTGGGCAAGCACCACGAGAAGCGCTCGTCGTACGGCCACGCGCTGGCGGTGGACCCCTGGGGGGTGGTGATGGGGGACTGCGGAGGGGAGCAGACGGGCATGGCCCTGGTGGAGGTGGACCTGGAGAAACTGAGGAACACCAGGAGGAACATGCCCGTCCAGCAGCATCGACGACACACCGGCTTCTACCACGGTTTAGACGAGGAGCCGTAGCCACAGAGGGCTTTTGGTGTCTTGCCGGGCTGCTTTTGTAAATAAGATTATGTTCTTAAGTGATTTGCCTGGTAAAAGTAAAATAAAAATGATAAATTCCAGAGTCAAGTCAAACACTGAAGCTGTTTACACTTAGCTTACTGAACGACTGAGTGAGAAGGGTTGTGACTGTCAAACTTCCTCTAAGATCTATGCTCTCTCTGGGTTTGTATATGGGCATGGTTATTATTTTGCTGAAGCAGGTAAAGTAAATGTGACTGGTAACTTTCCTTCTTCTGCTTCTAGCTTAGGCAACACTACTGTCACATGTCATTGAACTGAACGATTGATTGTCCTGAACTTTCTTATAACTATATTTTGAAAAAAAGGATTTGGAGCAAGGTACAAGGATCCTTGTACAGCCCAAGGGATTTAAAACCTCACCTATATTGTCAGCTACTCAATGTGTAATCAGTAGATGGTGCTGTTTGTTAATGTGTTACGTATTGTGTCAACAAGCTTTCGATTCCATTAATATTATACTTAAATGACAAGAAAAGATAACAACCTTTATACTTTGATAAAACACACAAAACCCGTTTAAGACAAGTCTATAATATATTTGCTATGCTCATTAAAATAATACATAGCCTATCGCAAGATGTCACTACTACAAAGTGTTTCCTGGCGTTATTCCCTCGAGAGAGGCTGACAATTTAGTTTTTAACTTTTATAAGAGTTTTTATACTTTTATGCGTGGATTACATAGCTGACAATGCGCCCCTTTGCGACCACAAGCAGTGGGGTGGGAGATCAAGAGACCGGAAGTAAATGTCAGTCGAACCTCGTTTTAGTACTTAGGGACGCCCGCCGGTTCACATTGGAAACGCGGTAGTCCTCCTCGGTGCCGCCCGCCCCGGCCTTCGCTTGTTTTTATATTCTTTTTTATTTTTTTTGCTAGGCTGTTTTTTGGGGGCCGGACATGTGACGGATCCCTACCCGGGGATTGTGAAACGAGAAACCCATTCGACACAGGAGGAACAGCACATAAAAAAACATCATGAGGAGAATGTCAAACATAATTTTGGTATAACTCCTTTTCTAAACGGGAAGAGGATGATTTGTCCAATCCATGGTGGAATAAAGGCAGTTAAAAGGTAGGGAAATCCCTCTTGTGCACACCGCGGTTTTATGGAACATTCACATTTCAAGGCCAGACTCGTATCGATGTCATTTTTTATTAACACAGGTTGATCATCTACACGCACACAAGTAATTTGTCTTTGCCATTTAACTAGTTAACAGCCATGGTGTTAATTAACTAGCTAAAATCCCCGCTTGGCGCAGCAGCGATGGCACTTGTCTTGTGATGCATTTCAATAGATTCATACCGATGAGCGTGCATTGTATCTCTTGTCAAATGGTGAGCCTGCATCTAAAACGCGCATCAGGGCCCTTTCTCTGCCAAAAAAGGGAGGTTTTAAAAGTAACATTTTCACACACTAGCCTGGCCACTGCATCGTCACGGGACACCATTATTGTTGTCTCTTCGTCCCTGGAAATGAAGAAATGTACTTGTTCTCCATCTTCAGATCTCTTTTTGCAGTCAGATGAACATCCACGTTTTCGTATCGTGTCATTTCACCTCCTCAGTTGCTTTCACTGCAGTTGTCTTTGTTTCATTATGTCTTGAATCAGATCATATTCCCCTTTATTTTCATTCACACATTCTCATCAATTCTCTGTCTGGAGGGTAAGCAACTGAATCACCGAGATTCCCACATCTAGCCTAGTGAAGTTACACCCTGAATCCAACGTTCAGATCCGTTAACTGGCACGATCGTCTACCCAGTAACGTGTTGTTAGATTTGTGTTCCATCTATCAAGTCTAAAGACGTGTTCCATGTATGTGACAGTGTGATGACATCATGTTCAGGGTCATCTGACTTTCCTCTCCCCTCAGGTCTCACCCAACCTTATCTTGGAATTCAACAAAGACCTTTTAGAATTCTAGAACAAAGTCTTGCTCGTCATAGGTTTAACCTTCTCCTACACCATGAACATGTTAAAATGTTCAGTACAATGTTCATAGGCAGAGCTAGAGACTTACTTAAGTCAGTAGATTTCTCTCGCAAGACTTGAAATCGAAGTGGTCCTCCTGGCCTTCTAATGAAGTAAGTCCTGAATGGGGTTCATGTGTGATACTCAAGTATTGCTCAACTGTGTTTAATGAATTTATAGCCCTGTATCAATCTGTATGTTCATCTGGGTTCTCTTCACGTCACATACATGTTTGCCTAAAGACTTGGTTTGTAGCTTTGCACAGTCTTGACCTCTAGACAGTGTGGCTGGAAGCCTGCAGTCATTGAAGTGTTACTGGGCAAATGTTAGCATATGTTGGTGTTGCTTATAGCTAGAATTCGAGGTGTAGACCACAAATTAGAATGTTCTTTCGATGTTTCCTGTAGCTTAAAAGTTTAAAAAGCAGTAGCCTAGATGTACGCTAGTTTACTTTGTTGTTGTTGTTTTTATCCTGCTTTGTAGGGGCGTGTCAACCTTTAGGCTTGGTTCGTTTCGCCCCTTATAGGTGAAGTAACGTTGTCAGGAGGAGGGTTCTCAAATGCTGAGTCACATCCTGACAACGGTCACCCAGGCAACACTTTGCATCTCTCTTTTTCAATATCTCTCTCTCTCTCTCTCTCTCTCTCTCTCTCTCTGTCTCTCTCTCTCTCTCTGACACCCTCTGTCACCCTCTCACTTTCTAATCCTTCTCGTTGTTGTGTAACAGGAAGCCACGTTGTTTTGGCACAAACTGCAGTTGTCCTAGATCAAACACACTCAATCTGGACAGCTCCCTTCCCTCACTGCATCCTCTAATGGTGAGCTGACATTTGAGGTAACTCAAATGCAGACTCAACCTACTTAGTCTTGGAAAGGCCCACTGCTGCGGTACAGTAATACGTCCCTTCTGAAGAAGAATAAGAAAAAAGATTCATTTCCTCGCTAATTGGGATTTATTTTTTCTCAAATAAAGAAAGACTGTCTTTCTTTATCCATACTGAAGGGCGTCTGATTTTCCAGAAACTCTCACGTAAGCCAAACCTGTGAACGAAGAGGTGTGAGAAAGTTTGCAAGAAAACAGATCAAGTTCTTGTCAAGTCAGAAGTTATGTTCGTGATGCTCAGGTTAATAGGCCAGTTTCTTGGGCACAGGGCCTAGCTAACTCATGACCAGCAGAGAGAGAGCCAACTCGTCTGTGGGGGAGAAGGAAGACAGAAAAACGAGCTAAGTTAACAGCAGAGCAGTCCCCTTCTGTTTGACCTAGCATGCCTTCTGAAACCTTATTGAATTCATCCAGCCTAGATTGAATTCCCCGGCAGGAAAATCTTCATTAACGGTGGTGAGTGTGTCACCGCTGTGGTACCAGTTCAGACTGTGATTCAGGCCTAGACATGAGAGGACTAGAGACGCGATACCAGACCAGGAAGACAATGCGATCTGTCTCATATCATGGCTCCTGAGTCCTGAGTAATTAGCCTGTACTGTTAAGTATGTCCTACTGTGCTCTTGTGGGATGCTATCACCTCATGAGTCGACTTGAACTTGTGTTTTATCTTGATCAATTAATCTAATTAGTCAGTTTTTCTCTCACGATGAGCTGTGCTGAGCTTGTGGCTTGGTCTTTCCCGTTGAGAAGTGACTGTGAAACTCTGGGAAATCCATAATCGTTACTCCGAGGCAGCGATGCCTGCTAGCCTGATATAGCTGGAAGTTATCAGCTAGCTAGCCTGATACAGCTGGAAGTTATCAGCTAGCTAGCCTGATATAGCTGGAAGTTATCAGCTAGCTAGCCTGATATAGCTGGAAGTTATCAGCTAGCTAGCCTGATATAGCTGGAAGTTATCAGCTAGCTAGCCTGATATAGCTGGAAGTTATCAGCTAGCTAGCCTGATATAGCTGGAAGTTATCAGCTAGCTAGCCTGATATAGCTGGAAGTTATCAGCTAGCCAGCCTGATATAGCTGGAAGTTATCAGATTGAATTAGATAGAGGGGATTACAGTCAGATCACTGCCCTGCACAGCAGAAGCTCTTCCCCGGGAAATAGATTGGGCTTCTCTGTCTCTTTCGCTGTCTCCATCGCTGTCTGTCTCTGTCTGTCAAACGCCTACAAAACAAACATGGTTGCCTCTAGCTATACCGTTTGAGAACGTGTAGTCTTGTTGGCAGTTATATCTTTAAGATTGCTTACGGCTTTGTTTTGGCCCTCGTCTGGTTGGAACGGTTGCTGTTCCCATCTCAGTCCACCAGGAGGCGACGTTGGAAGCAGAGCCAGGTCGGATCGGCTCATCCTTTTGAGCGGCACCAACATCCTAATAACCCATCACTGAGCTGGGTATGACGTGTCCTTCCACAGTCGACTCTAATCCCCACCTTGTCTAAAAATACGCAGTTGGCTCCTGCCCAACAGAAATGGCCTGTATGCGTGATGAACATGAACCAGAGGAACAAACAGAGCCTGTGCTGTCACTGGGAAGACAGGCTTCCTCTGTTAAAAAGTCTGTTTCATACAGGCCAGCCTAGTCGAGTGGTGGTCGACTGTCATCTGTCATTTGTATTCCTCGCGTGTGACACAGCGCCCCTCCTCTCTCTCTCTCAGACAGAAGAGAAGGTGAAGAGAAGAAGTAGGTAGAGAAAAAGAGAGGTAGAGAGAAGTAAAGAGAGAGAGGTAGAGAGAGAGAGAGGTAGAGACAGAGAGGTAGAGAGAGAGAGGTAGAGAGAGAGGGCAGAGTTTAATATTCCTCATCATCCTCCATCTGTCTCCCTTTATTGTGTCTGTCATGGGCAGACACAATATCATCCTCCTCCCTTCCCATCCTCCAGTCTTCCATCACTCCATTCGGGTCTAGATAGTGGACACACACCTGTTAATCCAGGTTTGGATGTGTGTTTGGTGGTGATGACTGTGTGTGTGGGAGCGCGCGTACGCCCCTGTCACGTACATAACCGTAACACACACCCTCCCCCTATCACTGTTTGTACCTCGTCCAACCTCCACCACACACTCTCTCTGCCCCCCCCCATGACCCTGTGTGTGTGTGCGCGCCCCCTCGCCCCCCCCCCCCCCCCCCAGGGCACCGCGTAGCTAGATGGAGTCTGAGCAGCTCTTTAACAGGGGCCACTGCAGGAACAGCTACAACAGCATCGGCAGCGCCAGCAGCGACGAGGAGCTGCTGGATGGAGCCGGCGTGGTCATGGACTTCCACACCACCGAGGACGACAACCTCCTGGACGGCGACGCCGCCTCCCCAGGTAGGGCCCTCCTCCTCCTCCTCCTCTGCCCCCACCGGGACCCCAGACCTCCTACCGGTGGACCCTGTATTGTGAGCCCCGTGCTGGTTGGCGCCGCTGTTGCGACCCCCCCCCCCCCCTCCGCGCGCTCTGATTGGCTTGCTGTCCCGTGATGCGCTTGCCTCCCCTGCAATGCTGTGCGCTCCCCTCGAGTTCACCCCCCCCCCCCCCTCTGCCTCCTTCCTGACCCCCCTCCTCCACAACCCCCCCCCCCCCAACTCCACCATTTCACAATATCCATCATCACCCCCCAACCGCCCATGCCACCCCTGGATGTCTCCTAGCCTGCCGTGCCTCATGCCACCCCGCCCCCAGTCCAGCTCACCCTGGCCTCAGTCCGGCTCACCCTGCCCTCAGTCCGGCTCACCCCGCCCTCAGTCCGCCTCACCCTGCCCTCAGTCCGGCTCACCCTGCCCTCAGTCCGGCTCACCCTGCCCTCAGTCCGGCTCACCCTGCCCTCAGTCCGGCTCACCCTGCCCTCAGTCCGGCTCACCCCGCCCTTCAGTCCGGCTCACCCTGCCCTCAGTCCGGCTCACCCTGCCCTCAGTCCGGCTCACCCTGCCCTCAGTCCGGCTCACCCTGCCCTCAGTCCGGCTCACCCCGCCTTTCAGTCCGGCTCACCCTGCCCTCAGTCCAGCTCACCCTGCCCTCAGTCCAGCTCACCCTGCCCTCAGTCCGGCTCACCCTGCCCTCAGTCCAGCTCACCCTGCCCTCAGTCCAGCTCACCCTGCCCTCAGTCCGGCTCACCCTGCCCTCAGTCCGGCTCACCCTGCGCCCACCAGCCATGCCAGCAGAAGTGGCTCTGTGCCCTCCCAGTACGCTGTATGTGCTTGTGTGGTCCTGTTTCACCCCTGCAGTTCCAAGTCCTTTCCCCACTCCCTGTATCATTTAGCTTCTTTGGCCTCAGTGACTTTTTTTTGTTATGTTACTATACCAATATTTCGCTTGATGGTCTGTTTTAGTATTCCCAGTTTCAACTGTGAAAATGTCCCTGGATTATTTAGAGAAAACCTTTTTTCCTCTTCTTTATCATCGCCCCGGCCTTGACCGCAGACACCTCCTTCTCTGTGGCCAACTGACGTTTGGCTTCTTTTTCTCTCACGCCTTGTTGTTTTATGATAGCTGTGTGTCAGTTGCCCCACCTCCTCCCAGCTTTGGCTTGGTGTGCTTTCATGCGAGGCTGTTTACCTTGTGGCCATCATGACCAACGTGTCGTGGGCTGTCAACCTCCTCCTTGTTGCTGTGTGGATTCTGCCACCTCATGCTGCTTTCTGATTTGACCCTGGTCCTAGTGCTTCCTTCTGATTGGAAGCCCTGCAGGGCAACAACAACAAAAAACGTCCCTGTGGCTTGTTGTGAAGTGTCTGTGATTTAATCATAGGTGTCATTTTTCATAGTGTGCTCGTCACTTGATGTATCTAACCAGCTGTTCTTGTCACTTGTTCTGCACACACACACACACAGTACCGTCAGCCCATGAATTGCGATGTTGTATTATATCAGGCATCCTGAAATTGTCTGGCTCATCTTCCTTGTGCTCCTAGACTGGTATCTGATCACAGTTGCTGACTCATGCTGGGCCCACCACTTTGACAGACACGTCTTTGACAGAATATTACCTCAGAAGAGGGATCATCAAAGTGGTTAAGAGTATCTCAAGCTGCACAGTTGCTGAATAGCGTGGAGGTTTTCACATTTCCAGGGCTTTGTGAGAAGGTCTATTGGAAAGCAACCACCATAACCGTGTTTTTGAATCGGAAATTCCCTGTTACTGCTAAGCAAGCGCTTGGTAATGTCTAACGGGAGTCTTGTGATGATCTGTGTTTGAACGTCTTGTTTTTGGATGATTGAGTCATTAGATGAATTACATGTTTTTCTTGTTCTTCGTTTGCTAACATAATCCATTGACGTTGTACTTAGGGAGACCATGAGAGCTGGACATTGTCACTTCATATAATTCGCTCTCTCGGTGGCCTGTCTCGAGAGCTCAGTGTGAGTTTGCGTTCACAAAGACTTTCGTTGTCAGACAGACCCATGTACGGCCCTGTTGTCCCAGACCGGTTCAGATGCCAAGCCCCAGACTCACAACACATCATGTAGGGATTGGGTCATCCCACTGTGTGGCTTGCGTCCTTTTAGGTCAAAATACATCGAGCGTATTTGGACGCGTGTGAATTCTGCGCTGCCGTGCTCCACAGTACAGCGAGCGTGAGGCTGTTTCCACTAGATGTAGCTACTGTCTTTTTGTCTACGAGCCTCGGCTGGTGTTTGTATTTGTCATGTGGAGACTGAGAGAGAGAGAGCAAACCTACAGTGTGTATAATTGATGAGGAGGCCTGGCCATCTGTATTGTGGAGGTCCAGTCAGGGTGATCAAGCTTTGTTCAGTGGGACACACCCTGTATGCACGTACACCTTCCCCCCCCCCCCCCCACACACACACACACACGCCCCTCAGGACGTGGGTAGGATGGACATTTGTTTACGTGCGTGCCAGTCGGGATTGGGTTACAACAAGGTCGTCAATTGTAATCTCTGCCCAATCGGTAACCTCTATTCTCTTTCTTCAATGTCTCACCAGGAAACCAGCTGCGTATGGCTTCATAATAAGGCACTGGACAGGTTATTCGCCTAATGTATTTATCTTTTTACAACCGGCACACATTCAGGTGTCCTCAAATCCAATCGTTTTCCTCATTCGCAGTCTTAATGAATCCTCCTCGATTTGAATTATACGAACAGTCTTGGCTGACCTTTTCCAGGTCCACCCCGGGTGAACTCCAGCGAGTCTAAATGCTTACCGTGTTCGTCCCCCCGGGTGTTCTATTGTGCTGAGGGCACACCTACAAGCTGAACACAAACAGGGTGTGATGTCCACATAAGGGGAGAGACAGACATTCCCATGAACTAGTTTGGCAGCCCCGCATCCAGCCAGCATAGGTTGGCACACAACTTCCAGGAAGTAGACCAGGCCATGTCACCACTGTACACAGTACTTGTTAGCCTAGAGCATGTACAGGTCTATTTTTACACCGTCGTCGCGTGGTGTGGACCCATGTAAGGCCCCAGTGGTGTTCAATGACAACCAGCGTAAGTGTGTTGATGCAGCTAGCTGGGCTAGCTAGCTGCCCGGAGTGCTAGGCTAGGCGAGGCTAGGCTGGAGGACTGCTTGACCCAAGGCACAGAGAAAAGAGAAGTGGAACTCTGAACTTTGGAACATTCTGGAACTTTCCTGTATTGGCTAATGAACCAGTAGAAAGAGTATGGTTTAAACCCATACTTGGTTTGCTCCTAGATCTACATTTGCCGTATGTTTCTGGAACTTACCGTAACTACTGGACTGACTTCCGACGGGCTCAGGAAGTTGCTTCCTGATGGGTGACATCACCTACGTCATCTCCTAGCAACAGGAGTCCGTTTCAAAGGTAAGAGGTGGTTGGTTTGGTGGAGTCCTCCCGCAGCGCGGCAACAGGAGATGCATCTTACCAACTGAAGATGTAGACGAAATTGTATTCAAACTGAGGTGAAGGATTTGAAAACTGAATCTGAGCTGCAGCGTGATGGTTTCTCTCGCACGCACACACGCGCATGGTAGAGAACAAACGCACATACATTGTAGACATGGCGAAGTTCTCAGAAGGAAATCTCACACGCAGTTTCATGCCCTCCCTACTCTGTCGAAACAGCGATGATGATTCACTCTCCTGTTTAGGAGTCTAGATGAGCCGTTCTTGCGGTGGGGAAACGAGGAGAGAGAGAGAGTCGGGCAGCACGCATGTTTATGGTTCTGATGACCCCCACTGTGGTTTTGTGGTTTCTTTGTTCCTCAGTAGCCTACTGCTTTTGCCCACGTAGGCACAGCTTGACAGTGAGAGAACAGGCTGTTGTGTGGAGACCGACAGAGCTGGTTCTAAAGTGCCTCGAGTATCCAGCTTGCAGCAAATTACAGCTCTCTAAAAAATGGAGACCACTGCACTTTTAACTTGAGAAGGACAATTTTGAGTGAGGAACAGAAGGGTAAAGTTGGCAGTGGACTCTTAAATTGTACCCATCTGTTCCTCACTCAAAATTGTCCTCACCTTAAAAAAGAAGAAAGAAATAGGTGCTGTGGTCTATCAATTCTTTCCAGAGCTGTAAAAAGACATTCGACTGTTGATGAATCAAGACAATGGGATTTCTGTTATCCGTCTACTGTGGATTATTAGGCCCTTCTTTACACCTTCAATGAATAATCGTGAATTTTGTATACAGACGTATCGGCCCTCTGACAGACCAGGTCCATCTGATTGGTCCATCTGAGTGGTCCATCTGATTGGTCCATCTGAGTGGTACAGCATGTAGTGCAGCTGACTGCACATCAAGAGTTTTCACCTTTGAATTTTTGTATTGTGTGCTCTCCCTGCCTTCTTGGCAGGCAGGCAGACAGATGAAGGCAGACAGATGAAGGCAGACAGATGAAGGCAGACAGATGAAGGCAGACAGATGAAGGCAGACAGATGAAGGCAGACAGATGAAGGCAGACAGATGAAGGCAGACAGATGAAGGCAGACAGATGAAGGCAGACAGATGAAGGCAGACAGACAGACAGACAGACAGACAGACAGACAGACAGACAGACAGACAGACAGACAGACAGACAGACAGACAGGCAGGCAGGCAGGCAGGCAGGCAGGCAGACAGACAGGCAGACAGACAGACAGACGGGACACGGGGCTCAGCCGGCGCCGTCTCCCTTAGCAACCAGGCTGGGCTGAGCCTCGCGCGATCGTCTTTCCCCTGCGATGACATCATCAGCCCCTGAGCAGTCAGCTGCTGCAGTGGAGCGAGAGAGAGGCTGCGTATCGACAGGGAGGGAGGGGGGCGAGAGGCTGTGTATCTACAGGGAGGGAGGGGGGAGAGAGAGGCTGTGTATCGACAGGGAGGGAGGGGGGCGAGAGGCTGTGTATCTACAGGGAGGGAGGGGGGAGAGAGAGGCTGTGTATCTACAGGGAGGGAGGGGGGCGAGAGGCTGTGTATCTACAGGGAGGGAGGGGGGAGAGAGAGGCTGCGTATCTACAGGGAGGGAGGGGGGCGAGAGAGGCTGCGTATCTACAGGAAGGGAGGGGGGAGAGAGAGGCTCCGTATCTACAGGGAGGGAGGGGGGCGAGAGAGGCTCCGTATCTACAGGGAGGGAGGGGGGAGAGAGAGGCTGCGTATCTACAGGGAGGGAGGGGGGCGAGAGAGGCTGCGTATCTACAGGGAGGGAGGGGGGCGAGAGAGGCTGTGTATCTACAGGGAGGGAGGGGGAGAGAGAATGGGAAAGGGAGCACAGTGAGCGGTCGAGAGAGAAGAAGGGGGGGAGGGAGAGAAGATCCAGATCCGAGGGAGCAGCTTACTGACACACACACACACAGTATCACATATAACCCTACGCACACAGCCAGCCTGTCCCTGCGTAGCTGGTAAACATGGGCCAGGCAGCAGATGCAGCTATCAGACCAGCGGTGAGGAGCTATCCATGAGCTAGCCTTAGACCTCCTACCTCCCTCCCTCTCTCCTTTCCGCCTGTCGGTCGACATGGAGGAGGAGGACTCGCCCGCAGACCCCTATCTCCCCTATGACGGGGGAGGGGACACCATCCCCCTACAGGAGATGCCTAAAAGAAGAGGTACGCTTCCTCCCGCCCTCCCCCCCTCTCTCTGTCTCTCTGTCTCTCTCTCTCTCTGTCTCTCCCTCCTTCCCGTTCCCTCGTTCCTTCCCCCGACACGACGGATCGCTAGTGCCGTCGGCGCGTCGCTCCGTCTGCTTGCGCTGGCGGGTCGTGGCGTAGGAGCTAATCCTGACAGGAGCGTTCAGGCTCCTGAGCGCAGCCTGCTGTCGCCCGTGCTGATGTTGTCCTAATGTAGAGGAGGGTGGCTGACATGGTGCGTGTGCGTGTGTGTGTGTGTGAGAGAGAGAGAGCAGTGTTATCTGGCTGCCATTCTTCTTCGACCGATACGCTGTTTGTCGATTATTAACCTTGGTTGGGTGTGTGTGTCCTAGCTTCTAGGGTGTGTGTGTGTGTGTCCTAGCTTCTAGGGTGTGTGTGTGTGTGTCCTATCTCTGTGGTGAATTAGCTGGGTGTGTGTCTTTGCAGCTTAGCTGAGCTGGAATCGGCAGCGACTGAAGAGCAACGTGTACGTCCATCTTAAATCTCTGAGAAAGAGCCATAAAAGATAGAACGTGTGTGTGTTGTCTCTGCAGATTTGTTGATCGAACATCCTTGGCCCTGATCCCTTCACCCTTTCAGTGATATTTTGAAAGATAACCTGTATCAGACACAAGTGTGTGTGTGTGAACGTGTGAACGTGTGTGTGAACGTGTGTGTGTGTGTGTGTGTGTTACTGGACTCGTTACTGTTGATTTTCATGGTGAATGAACATATACAAAAGCCCCAGTCTCCTCTCCTCCCCCTCTAATCTCCTCTCCTCTGCTTCCACTATCTTCTCCTGCACGGCCTGGCTGTGTGGAGGACAATATCACGTCCTCCCATAGGCATAGTCAATCCTTGATCTATAGAAATACACTTCATTAGTAGTAGTATTTTTGTTAGTTAACGACAAATGGAGTAAAGCAGACTATCAGCTATCTGCAGCCAGAAACACTCAAACGCTTCACAGTTGATCGACAAGGCCTGACATTTTTACCTCAGCTGTGTGTGTGTGTGTGTGTGTGTTAGACCTGCAGAACCATTAAACCATGATGTTGCTCTTGTGGATGTGACGTCCCCTTCAGGGCTCTGTTTCCATGGCGGCATCATCATCTAAACGGTGTGACGTTCCGGAATCATCTCATTATAAACAGGCTCTGCTCTGTAAAAACATTTTCCACTGAGTGGAAGGTATCTAATTAGGTATCTAATGGGTTACCCAACCCCATTTCGTGTTTCTCGATCTAGATTCAGATCATTTAACTCATCCTTGGAGAATGTGGTTTCTCTGAAGCCAGAGCTAAGTGGTCATAAATCACCATCCCTCTCCTATTGGCTGGTCCAGACGGACGCTGAGTCACTCAACCAATCAAACTGGAAGCTGATATTTTGAAGCAGTATCCACCTTGCTGTCTGGGTGACTGGCTGGCTGGCTGCTCCTCTAACTGCAGATTGGTTTCTCTCTCGCAGCTTGACCTGGCTATTTTCTAAGACTGATTGGTTGATGTGAGTTCTTTTAGCTGACTGGACAGAAACACTTCTCTACAGCCAACTTCCTGGGGAACGGTTTCGTTGCCAGGTCGACAGGCTTTTCCACCCAGTCCTCCTTGAAAGAAGATGTCTTCTCCTATCAAAGAGCATAGATATAATAAAATACTCTCGCATGAGTAAGCCTGGCTTGGTTTATAAGTTCAAAATACTCTCAGTCACAGCAATGTGTAGAGTTATGAATAGTGGGGACAGGACACACAGAAAGTGGACTTGTAAAGATCTCTCAGTGTCAGCTTCTGGACGTCAGTTGTTTGTTTGAACTGCCTCCTCACTGGTTAATTCTCCTTGACCGGTTGGAATGTTGAAGGTAATCATTTACTAGCCGCTAATCTTTGACCACATTCTCACAGCTCACACAGGGACAAACAGATAGTGCTGTGCATAGTAACTGACAGGGAGGCAGCCGGTGGCTTTTTGAATGAAGCACGCTGTCGTTTGTGTGACGCTGACAGATGAAGCTTTCCCCTCACCTTGTATTGTCCCTTGACTGAGCCAGATGTTCAAGTCAGGCCTGTTTTCAGAGGCACAACAAGGGCATTCCTGAGGCATGTTGATCAGGGAACCAACCCTAATAGAAGGATTTGCACCACAAAGAAGGATCTAATTTCATGCATACTTTTCCGATTGTTTACCAGCAGCAAACTCAGAGACTCTTAACCATGCCCGCCCCCCTCACTCTCTTGTTTGGTCTCTCCACTTTGTCTTGTGAGACAATGGGGACTTTGTGTGGCAGATCTCTTAAGTACATTCTCACATATTTGTAGAGTCAATGCTCAGCTACTTTCGGCCTTCCCAAAGCTCTTAGATGCCAGTGAGGTCTGCTCTTTTTCCAAATAGAGTTTTGTCAGGTTGTGTCAGAATAAATATAGCCCTATGTGCGCTGAATGAAGGATGGCTGAATTCGTTTTTTTTTTATCGTCGAAAAGCCAAAGGGAATAGCGTTTGTTGATTAGTATTTTTGAGACAAGCTGTTTGTGCTTGTTACCCTCCAACTCAACAACAACAGAGATGCTCTCACAGCAAAGTAACTGTCACTTTCATTCACAGATGACCCACCAAAATGGCCGCCATGTTGTTTGTATCCAGTCCCTTATAGAGAGAAGCCCCTAGGCCAGCTGTGCTCTGTTTGGGCTGAGTCACCAGAACATATTAACCGGCCCTTGATTTGCTGTCAGAACAACCTCGTTATTTGATCATGTCGATTTTTAAACCTCACAAATAAAAATATAGCACTCGTAATACGGGATTCGAGTTATTTCTGTGTGTCAGCCTGTTACGATCTTTTGACAGTGTCCACATTGTTGTGTTAAGTTTTTTTTTGTTTTGTTTTTTTTCCTGTTCCCTTGTACGAGTACTCAGGAGTCACTTGAAGGGACGTGACAGTAGATTTGTGCTCGAGGGAATCTGTGTTGGACACATGGAGATGTTTCTGCTGTGTTTCTGCTGTGTTTCTGCTGTGTTTCTGATCTCTGTAATACCTGCCGTCAACGCCTCAGCAGACAGACCTACACATATTAGACTGGCAGGCAGGAGAACCACAGCAGTAAGTATACCTCCACAGATTATGATTCATGTCCTGGCTAATATTTAGTTAAACGGTGTGCATGTGGGTGTCCTTGACACACAAAGACTTACACGCGTTGGTTTGAAGTCAAGTCTGGTTGTCATTTTAAGGGGCGAGTCCTATTTACCGGCGGGGCTATGACTGGTTGTTAAATGTCTGTTTGACCATCGTGCTCACACCCCGGTAGAGTGTTTTGTACACAGATGTCTGTCATCCACTTGACCTCACGGCTGTGTTTATGAGGACGTTTATCAGAGATTGTGAAACATGTTTCAAGGAGGAGTCCTCAAGGAACCTCATGGGGGGGAAAAAAAGCAGTTTTAAAGGGACAGTGTGCCTAAAATAGTCACACATATGTAGCCTATGTGTTTGGATGGCAATCAAGAAATACATTTGCAGGATGTTTCTTTAAGCAGAGGTCGCTGTGGAAGTAAGTCTTTAAGAGTCTGAGAGGGGTTGTTCAAACCTACAGGACTGTGAGTAATGAGGTGAAGGGAGTCACTGAGTTCTAAAGCCCCGGTTTCTTCAATGGATGAAACCTGCCATTGGAAGTCTGCAACTGTGCCTCCATCTTGGCTCCTGGCCAGCGGGTTTACCCAGGGTGCTGTGGGTGAGGGAGCAAAGAGGATTACATGATTATGGAGCTGCGGCTCTCTCACTGTCCACAGCCTGAGACTGGAGCTCAGGCCTGACTTGGTTTCACATCAGGAAGTGAATGAGTGTTTCCCTAGGATGGTCTCCCACTTCAGACAACCTCATTACATGAGTGTGTGTGTGTGTGTCCTTAATTAAAACAGGAAACGTCAAACTGTCTGCATACGAGTGGGGGTGAGCACAAGCAATTGTCTCACATTTGATCACGTTTTTCTCCCTCCCTCCCTTCCTCCCTCCCTCACTCTGTCGACTCTCTCTCTCTTTTCTCCCTCCTTCGTTTCCCTCATTTCATTTTCCTCCATGCCTCTCATTCCCCCCCCCCCCCCCCTTCTCCCTCTTCCAGGATCTAACTACGCCATGTCTAATGGGGGCGGGGCCGCCACCACCTCCACCCACCTGCTGGACTTCCTGGAGGAGCCCATCCCGGGGGTGGGGACCTACGACGACTTCCACACCATCGACTGGGTCCGGGAGAAGTGCAAGGACCGCGAGAGGCATCGCAAGGTGAGAGCCTCGAGGATGGAGAGCCCACGTGTGTGTGTGTGTGTGTGTGTGTGTGTGTGTGTGTGTGTGTGCGTGTGTGCGTGCGTGCGTGCGTGCGTGCGTGCGTGCGTGCGTGCGTGCGTGCGTGCGTGCGTGCGTGCGTGCGTGCGTGCGTGCGTGCGTGCGTGCGTGCGTGCGTGCGTGCGTGCGTGTGTGCGTGCGTGCGTGCGTGCGTGCGTGCGTGGGGAGGGAGGGGGGGGTACTAGCCAGGGGTCATGTCCACCGTTGGCATGTTATCGCGGATGAACGCCACGCTTGCAAGCGCAGCATGCAGACAGGAACACAACAGGCTTGTCTCTGTGCCAGATCTGTCCTAACAGAATCCTGGGCATGTAGCGTTTCACACAGAGCATCCATCAGGCTTATTTGTGTCCAGAACAGAAGCCGATCTTATAGCCGTTTTGGGTTTTTTGCGTGGGGGGACTGGGTCGGTATGTAGACGGCTTTGAAGGTGGAATATGACGTCTGTCCTCAGACAACATGATCCACCTCCCTGTGACCTGGTCCTGAAAGGTGCTCCCATTTACATGGCATTTGAATGTTTGCTAGAAGTGCTTTGCCTCATTCGGTCCTACCTGTCGAACCATGCCAGTGAAATTTGAATATTGTGTGTGTGTGTTTGTGTGTTTGCAGATTAATAGTAAGAAGAAGGAGTCGGCGTGGGAGTTCACCAAGAGCCTGTACGATGCCTGGTCTGGGTGGCTGGTTGTTACGCTGACAGGCCTGGCCTCAGGTAACACACACGCACACACACGCTCGCACACACATACACACACGCTCACACACACACACAGGCAAGATACTGACTTTTATTTTTGTTCACAGTTGCTTAATGTCATTAGGTGATTTTGGAACAGCAACAAGCCTGCCCACAAAAACAAAACAACCACATGAAACAAATAAGCCTGTTTACTAAACTGAAGAGAATCAGATTTTAAAATAACGACTTTAATTTTTGGAGGGAAAACGTTGACGATGTTAAGGACAGCCATTGTTGTTTTCATCTTCAATCAATCTTCTCTTCCTCCAATCAGGCGCCTTGGCTGGTCTGATTGACATTGCGTCCGATTGGATGAATGACCTGAAAGAGGGCGTGTGTCTGAGTGCTATGTGGTTCAACCACGAGCAGTGCTGCTGGGGGTCCAATGAGACCACCTTCGCTGAGAGGGACAAGTGCCCACAGTGGAAGACCTGGGCGGAGCTCATACTGGGACAGGCGGAGGTGGGGATGATGTCACTTCCTGGTTACTTCCTTGTTGTCAGTTTTACAAAAATAGAAAAGTAGAAAACCAACTGGATCTGCTGAAGGAGTAGTTTATGTTTTACTGTCACCAACTATGTTTTTTATGACAGCATAGTCATCTGATTGTTACACAATAGTGTTTACTTATACTGCACAATCCCGCAGTTTAGCCAGGTGTTGGTTTTACTGACTAATCCGTTTCTCCTCCTCCCCCTGCTCCCCCGCTCTTCCTCCCCCCTCCCCCTCCCCCTCCCCTGCTCCTCCTCCCCCCCCCTGCTCCTCCTCCCCCCCCTGCTCCCTCGCTCCTCCCCCCCCTGCTCCCCCGCTCCTCCCCCCCCCCCTCCCCCGCTCCTCCTCCCCCTTCCCTGCTCCTCCCCCTCCCCTGCTCCTCCTCCCCCCTGCTCCTCCCCCCCTGCTCCTCCTCCCCCCCCCTGCTCCCCCAGGGCCCCGGGTCCTACATCATGAACTACTTCATGTACACCTACTGGGCTCTGTCCTTTGCCTTCCTGGCGGTGTGTCTGGTCAAGGTGTTCGCCCCCTACGCCTGTGGCTCTGGGATACCTGAGGTACCAGAACCCTCACACACACACTGTCTCTGTCTCTCTCTCTCTCTCTCTCTCTCTCTCTCTCTCTCTCTCTCTCTCTCAGACTCTCCCTCTCTACGCCTCAGTCTCTATAACCACATTCTAGGGCTGCAGGTGTCAGTGTATGTAATAGCCCCGCCCTCTCTTTCTCTCTCTGCTCCCTCCCCCAGATCAAGACCATCCTGAGTGGCTTCATCATCCGGGGCTACCTAGGGAAGTGGACCCTGTTGATCAAGACGGTGACCCTGGTGCTGGCCGTGGCCTCGGGGCTGAGCCTGGGGAAGGAGGGGCCTCTGGTCCACGTGGCCTGCTGCTGCGGAAACATCTTCTCATACCTCTTCCCCAAGTACAGCAAGAACGAGGCCAAGAAACGAGAGGTGGGGGAGGGAGAGGAGGTGCTGGGGGGCGGGGGGGGGGGGGGGACTGTCCGGACTGTCTGTCTGTCTGCCTGTCTGCTCGCTTGTCTCCCTGTCTGTCCCTGTATGCCTGTCTGTCTCTGTCTGCCTGCTTGTCTGCCTGCCTGTCTGTTCCTGTCTGCCTGCTTTTCTCTGTGTGAGGTGACGTGTCTCTGTGGGGGAGGTGACGTGTCTCTGTGGGGGAGGTGACGTGTCTCTGTGGGGGAGGTGACCTGTCTCTGTGGGGGAGGTGACGTGTCTCTGTGGGGGAGGTGACGTGTCTCTGAGGGGGAGGTGACGTGTCTCTGAGGGGGAGGTGACGTGTCTCTGTGGGGGAGGTGACCTGTCTCTGTGGGGGAGGTGACGTGTCTCTGTGGGGGAGGTGACGTGTCTCTGTGTGAGGTGACGTGTCTCTGTGGGGGAGGTGACCTGTCTCTGTGGGGGAGGTGACGTGTCTCTGAGGGGGAGGTGACGTGTCTCTGAGGGGGAGGTGACCTGTCTCTGAGGGGGAGGTGACGTGTCTCTGAGGGGGAGGTGACCTGTCTCTGTGGGGGAGGTGACGTGTCTCTGAGGGGGAGGTGACCTGTCTCTGAGGGGGAGGTGACCTGTCTCTGAGGGGGAGGTGACGTGTCTCTGTGTGGGAGGTGACCTGTCTCTGAGGGGGAGGTGACGTGTCTCTGAGGGGGAGGTGACATGTCTCTGTGTGGGAGGTGACGTGTCTCTGAGGGGGACGTGACGTGTCTCTGTGGGGGAGGTGACCTGTCTCTGTGGGGGAGGTGACGTGTCTCTGTGGGGGAGGTGACCTGTCTCTGAGGGGGAGGTGACGTGTCTCTGAGGGGGAGGTGACGTGTCTCTGAGGGGGAGGTGACATGTCTCTGAGGGGGAGGTGACCTGTCTCTGAGGAGGAGGTGACCTGTCTCTGAGGGGGAGGTGACCTGTCTCTGAGGGGGAGGTGACGTGTCTCTGAGGGGGAGGTGACGTGTCTCTGAGGGGGAGGTGACGTGTCTCTGTGGGGGAGGTGACGTGTCTCTGAGGGGGAGGTGACGTGTCTCTGAGGGGGAGGTGACGTGTCTCTGAGGGGGAGGTGACGTGTCTCTGAGGGGGAGGTGATGTGTCTCTGTGGGGGAGGTGACGTGTCTCTGAGGGGGACGTGACGTGTCTCTGTGGGGGAGGTGACGTGTCTCTGAGGGGGAGGTGACGTGTCTCTGAGGGGGAGGTGACGTGTCTCTGAGGAGGAGGTGACGTGTCTCTGAGGGGGAGGTGACGTGTCTCTGAGGGGGAGGTGACGTGTCTCTGAGGGGGAGGTGACGTGTCTCTGTGGGGGAGGTGACGTGTCTCTGAGGGGGAGGTGACGTGTGCTCCTCGTGTCTCCTCAGGTGCTGTCAGCTGCGTCGGCAGCAGGGGTGTCTGTGGCTTTCGGAGCTCCCATAGGAGGGGTGCTCTTCAGCCTGGAGGAGGTAGGCACACGCACACACACACACCGTATTCTGTATGAGCTAGCGCCCTTGTGGTAGGTCCTCCTATTCCTGTCGTACCATAACCTTTCTCTTCTCTCTTCTTCTCTCCCCTCCTCTCCTCTCTTCTCCACTCCTCTCCCCTCCTCCTCTCCTCCTCTCCTCCTATTCTCTCTCCCCTCCCCTCCCCTCCTCTCCTCCCCCACTCCCGTCCCCTCTCCTCTTCCTGTACAGGTGAGCTACTACTTCCCCCTGAAGACTCTGTGGCGCTCCTTCTTCGCCGCCCTGGTGGCCGCCTTTGTGCTGCGCTCCATCAACCCCTTCGGCAACAGCCGATTGGTCCTTTTCTACGTGGAGTACCACACCCCCTGGTACCTGTTTGAGCTCCTCCCCTTCATCCTGCTGGGCGTGTTTGGGGGCCTGTGGGGCGCCTTCTTCATCCGCGCCAACATCGCCTGGTGCCGCCGGCGCAAGTCCACGCGCTTCGGTGAGCAGATCCGCCCCCGGAGATGACCGCTCCTCTCAGCACGGGCCTCCTTAGCGGAGGAGCGAGGCTGGAGGCCGGAGCGAGGCTCAGCCGCGAAGGGGCGTTTTCTGGAGGTTTTCTACTGGTGTGGGGGGTCCCATTGGGATGTTTGGGTCTTCCTTGAGGAGAAATAGTTTTATATAACACAGCATAGGACTGTCGTGATTGCATAACACAGTCGACATAACGTCGAGGCGTGTTTGAACGGCCGCGATTCGAACCCAAGTGGCTCTCGATCCACATACGAGATCCACATTCTGATTCTGAGTCCTCTTCTCTTCTGACATACGAGGCACGCTTGGTGTGACGCAAATCCCCCGCCCTAAGCCCGCTCTGACCTCTCTGACCTCTCCCCCCTCCAGGAAAGTACCCGGTGCTGGAGGTGATCCTGGTGGCAGCGGTGACGGCCATCGTGGCCTTCCCCAACCCGTACACGCGTCAGAACACCAGCGAGCTGATCAAGGAGCTGTTCACCGACTGCGGCCCGCTGGAGTCGTCCCAGCTGTGCCAGTACCGCAGCCAGATGAACGGCTCCAAGGCCTTCGTGGAGGTGCCCAACCGGCCGGCCGGCGGGCCCGGCGTGTACGCAGCCATGTGGCAACTGTGCCTGGCGCTCATCTTCAAAATCATCATGACCATCTTCACCTTCGGGCTGAAGGTGAGGGGCGGGCGGGCGGGCGGGGAGAATCGGGGGTGCCCTCGGGGGGGAACTTGGAATCTCGATCGGGGGTTGGAGGAAGAGTTGTCATGACTCCCATGCCACGCTCTCTCCCCCCAGGTCCCGTCAGGCCTGTTCATCCCCAGCATGGCCATCGGGGCGATCGCCGGGCGCATCGTGGGCATCGCCATGGAGCAGCTGGCCTACTACCACCACGACTGGTTCATGTTCAAGGAGTGGTGCGAGGTGGGGGCCGACTGCATCACCCCGGGGCTGTACGCCATGGTGGGGGCCGCCGCCTGCCTGGGTGAGTCTGGGGGCGGGGGGGGTGGGGGGGTGGGGGGGTGGGGGGGGGCGAGACTGGCAGAGTGTGTGTGTGTGTGTGTGTGTCTGGCCGCCAAAGAAGGATCTAACGTACGATCTTGCGCGTGGCAGGCGGCGTGACGAGGATGACCGTGTCCCTGGTGGTCATTGTGTTCGAGCTGACCGGGGGGCTGGAGTACATCGTGCCCCTCATGGCGGCGGTGATGACCAGCAAGTGGGTGGGCGACGCCTTCGGGCGCGAGGGCATCTACGAGGCGCACATTCGCCTCAACGGCTATCCCTTCCTGGACGCCAAGGAGGAGTTCACACACACCACCCTCGCACGAGATGTGAGGGCGCGCCATCTGTGTGTCTGTGTGTGTGTATCTCTGTGTGTTAGTATGTGTGTGTGTATCTGTGTGTGTTAGTATGTGTGTGTGTGTTAGTATGTGTGTGTGTATCTGTGTGTGTTAGTATGTGTGTCTGTGTGTGTGTGTATCTGTATTAGTGTGTATTAGTGTGGAGGTGTGTTTTCCGGACGTGTTTGTCGAGTGACTGATGAGGTGGTTGCCCCCCCCTTCCCCCCCGCCCCAGGTGATGCGTCCTCGCCGTAGCGACCCCCCCCTGGCGGTGCTGACCCAGGACGACCTCACGGTGGAGGACCTGCAGGCCGTCATCAACGACACCAGCTACAACGGCTTCCCCGTCATCGTCTCCAAGGAGTCTCAGAGGCTGGTGGGCTTTGCCCTGCGCAGGGACATCACCATCGCCATAGGTAACGGAGGAGAGGAGGAGGGGGACGAGAGGAGGAGGAGGGAGGAAGAGGAGGAGGAGGGGGATGAGGCCAGAGTAGAGAGAAGGGACTTTTTTTGGTTGCTAATTCACTATCTTTCTTGCTTGCTTGCTCTCCTTCTCCCCCCCCTCCCTCCCTCCCCCCTCCCTCCAGAGAACGCGCGGCGTAAGCAGGATGGCATCCTGCTGAGCTCGCGGGTCTACTTCACGCAGCACGCCCCCGCCATGCCCGCGGACAGCCCCCGCCCCCTCAAGCTGCGCAGCATTCTGGACATGAGCCCCTTCACCGTCACCGACCACACGCCCATGGAGATCGTGGTGGACATCTTCCGGAAGCTGGGGCTCCGACAGTGTCTGGTCACTCACAACGGGTGAGGAGGGGGAGGGGAGGGAGGAAAGGGGGTGGAGGGAGGAAGGAAGGGTGGAATGGGGGGGCATGGGGGAAAAGGGGAGGGAGGGAGGGAGGGAGGGAGGGAGGGAGGGAGGGAGGGAGGGGGAATGGTGGGGCATGGAGGAAAAGGGGAGGGAGGTGGAGGGATTCCGGAGGTAGAGAAGGAAGGACTATCAAGAAAGCACTAGTCTTTCCTTCTGTCTTTCCTCCCAGTCCCCTCCTCCACCCCCACACCCCCACACGCGCTCCGTAACAGCAGGGTGAGGCATGACTGCTGGGAGCCTTGAGGTCCTGACTGTGTTAACCTGCATGGCTTGATTAACTGCTGCTTCACACCCCAACCATCATAGTCCACCGCTCAAACCCCCTCAGGAGTAAACATGCCGGACTAGCATGCTGTTTGTGGAGTGTGTCGTAGAAAGCACAAGCACCCGTTAAAGTATGTTCTGTAAGATATATGCTTGAGGTAGAAGGAATGAGGGAAAGCTGAAGTTGGTAACCAACCAGTGGAGTAGAAAGGTAAGTAGGTGAGCCAGGAAGGGAGATCCAGTCGCTCACGTTGTGGTCATATAAAGTCAGTTAACTCAGGTTAGAATTTTGAGTGTGTGGTTTTAAGTTCACATTCTCAGCTGATTTTGTGGGAAAGAATTTGCCAGGTCACATGTTGGGAGTTAGTTCAGTGTTGTGTTACTGTGATGGTTTTAGATTTGAGGTTTCATGGTAATCACGCACCACTGAGACACCTGCTGGACAGAGGCAGTATTACAGGGCATTAATAGACACACATGGTACATTAATATGTAGGACAGAAATATGGTATCTTATTGTAGTTGAGTCAGTAAAAACAAATCTAAAGGTGTTTGATGGCAGTTTGTTACTAAGCATGATCAGATCTGGAGCAGTGAGGAGGGAGAGGACCGACGACAGCAATTAGTTGTTTTCATATTATTACTGTCATATTATTTTACTGTATTCTTTTATTTGTTTTTTGGTTTTCTGCGTTTAAAGTAAACTTTAATTCAAGACCACACATACAAAATATTTTATAAATGCATCATTACCGAGAATATATTTTTATGTACTCATAGCACTCCTCAACACACCTGATTTCCATCCTGAGTTAATAGATAAATAATGATAATAATAATATAAATAATATATAAATAATAATAATAATAATTTGCACAAATAACATAGATAAACGCATACAACTGACAATCATGTAAAGTAATTAGGAAGAAGTTAAGAAATCAAGTAGGTCATCTTTTTATTTTGTTTATAGTTCATTCAATGTTGTCATATCATGTCATGTTGCCTCCTACGTTCAATTATTATTTATGTTCTGTATGCTTTCAGTTTGTATGCTTTAAGCTGCTGTCTCTCCCCCTGTATTGTGTGGGCGAGTGTGTGTGTGTGTGTGTGTGTGTTGTGTGTGTCCCTGGCCCTGCAGTGTGTTCAGTAACAGGTGTGTGTTGCAGGATTGTTTTGGGCATCATCACTAAGAAGAATATCTTAGAGCACCTGGAGGAGCTCAAGCACCACGTGGAGCCCCTGGTGACTAGCCCCGCCCCCCTGACCTCCGACCCCCTTTCCACCTGTAGGCCCCACCCGCCACTAAGGAGGGACGCATGAAACTTGTGTGTAAATGACTGACAGTTCCCTCTGACCAATAGGAGCCTGCCTTTTTTTTCTACTCTGTTTCACTCACACACTTTGCTGTGGAGCTGTTTGGTTTGTGTTTACCACCCTGTATTGCCTAGAAAAACACCAGTGTGAATCTCCACTTATCACTGGTTACCGATTATACCCGACTTCAGTTGTAAGATCGATGTATGTCCAAGCTCTGTCAGCATCCCTGACTGACATTGGTCCTTTTATTAGAGCTCTCTCAGTATACTCAATTGGTATTGGTTGCCTTTTTAACATTGTCAGTTTACTTGATTGCTGTGGGTCCTGTAATACTGGATCGAAGCGGGAACTGTCGCTAAAAGCCTGAGTAGACTAGCTTCACTGTAGCCTCCCATCCATACCTACTAGAGCTTCCTTTAGCAGTGTTCATCACTTCCTGTTTACATGGATACTTAAACATTCAGTATTACAGTAGATAGACTGCATGAATATAAATATATAATATGTATATTTATAATACCATAGTTTTTTTATACTCTTGACTACCGCAGTCTTGTATTCCGACAGACGTGTAGTCATGTCTCTGGTTGTAGAATTAATCTGTGTGTGTGTGTGTCTTCTTTTGAATCCCATACCGACCACACACAAGTCACGTCACCCTTATGAAAAAACATAAAAGAAGACACTCACTTCTGGACCTCGATGAACTAACTGTTTTTTTCCCCCCCTCCTCTTTTCATTTGTTTTTGTTTTTTGAACTCCCTTCCTTATTCCCTTCCTTCCTCCCTCTCTCGCCTGCGTCTCCGTCCGGCAGATTGATGACATCTGACCTGCATAGCACCGGCGCCCTAACCACTTGGCGAGTAACCGCCTTGGGGAAGCGGACTTCTACTCTTGGTGTTATATATTTTTGGGGGTGGGGAGATCACTGGGGGAGGGGGTTGGGGAAGAAGACAGTTCCATCCCTCATTCCCACCCCCCCCCCCCCCCGCCGTAGATCCTGCGTAGTGAGAGACTGAACTGTAGTGTTGTAGTGTCGTGGGTGATGATGATGATGATGATTCTAGCAGTCATAGGAGGCTAATGGGCCAACCCATCTGTGTGGTGGTGATCGTGGTAGTAAACAAACAACCCCAATCCCTGCCCTCTCCTGATTCTCCACCACACCTACCGTCCCGCCCCCCACCTTGACCTCACCCCACCCCATCTCTGCTGCGCTGTTTCGGCAGCGTCTCATGTCTCCCAAGTTACCATAGCAACTGTAGCGACTTCCTTTCTAAGAGGTGCTCTCATTTCCGCACTTCTCTCCTCCATTTCAGACCTGATTCACAACAGCGGTGTTTCTGTTCTGTCAAACCCTGCAGGGGGGGGGGGTGTTTGATTTGGTTCGCCTTGGAACCAACCGACGCAACTTACTGCTGTGTCGCAAAGTCTGGCGAACCTGGAAAACTGAATCGAGCACACCCCCTAAACCCAGATGTTTGTGGGGGAACAGACAGCGTTTGGGTCCCAGGTCTGTCCCTGGACTGTGCGGGAGCTTTATAGCTCACAGACGATCCTCTCCAGACAATCAGCTCAACTCTGATCTCCAAATCTGTCTCCTCTCTCTCCAACTTTAACACCTCAAACTACAACTAAAACATTCTCATGGCTGAATTCAAGATCACAATGTCTACCAGTTCCATTATGGTGAAGATCTTTAGATGCACACTTGTTGTCCTTTTAATACTACGGCATAAGTGTACTTTGATTGGCCATATTTGTAGTCCAAACCTTATTTGTAGTCCATAAAGTGCTCTTGAATCAGCATGGGACCCTCTTGACTTCAGGTGGACACAGACCACGTGGATGGTCGGCTAGCTTACTGGTTGGTCGTTAAGGCTGGGCTGTTCTCTGTGTTTACTTCCTCCTTCCTGTAGGATCCTGTTCATTTCCTGTTTATTTCCTGTTTGGCTCTCACCTCTGAGCATGTCCCCCATGAAGCGACCAATCTGTTCTCTAACCAGAATCCCTAGAGTCACTTTAAATCACGTCTCAAGCGTCACCCTATCAGACGCCCTGAAGTGCATTGCTGTAGTCTTCCTGAAAGGTAGCCCACCAGGAAGAAGTGCACTGTTCGGGGTGGGGAGTAGGGTGCTGTATGAGGCATGCTTCCCTTACCCTCGTCTCCTCCCACTTTGCTAAGCACCAATGGGAGCCATGTTTTTGTTGCCGTGGTGATGTCACGGGTCAGCAGAGTGGTTAAAGGTGCAGTTTTTGGTTTTTCGACGTGGTTTTGGTTAAAAAATAAAATGGAAGGCCTATCGTTTAAGAATGTATTATTGTCTTACTGCATCAAATCCCAATTTAGTGTCTTGAAAATGTGTTTGATTTGCTTTGGAAGTTAATTATTAATGAAGCTAAAGCTAATCTTTGCTTCAGCTAGATCAGCCTGATCCCTCAGACCCTGAACCAAGCTGTTTAACCACTCGCCAACAAAAAGATGACGTCATTTTCTTTTCCACACGCCTGTTATTCAGCCCCCTACCGGCTTACTCATCCTGATTGTCTCTCTCTGTCTCTCTCTCTCTCTCTCTGTCTCTCTCTCTCTGTCTCTCCCCTCTCTCTCTCTGTCTATGTCTCTCTCTCTCTCTCTCTCTCTCTCCCTCTTTCTTCGACTGCTCTGTGTCTCCCCCTGCAGGAGGCTCCTTGGTATTATCACAAAAAAAGATATCCTCCGTCACATGGCCCAGATGGCCGACCAAGACCCCGCGTCCATCATGTTCAACTAGTCCCCTCCTTCCAGGACCGCCCGGGGGACGAGAGCGAGGAGGAGGTGGTGCGCCTGCTGGACGGCCCCGACCTCTGACCCCAACCCTCCGCTACCCCTCCCCCCCGTCACCATCCACCCCCTCCAGCCCCCCCCCACCCCTCGAAACACTAACTCCCTAACACTAAAGCTGACTGAGCACAGAGAGACCTGCCCGTCGCCCCCTAGTGGAGTAGGAGGAGAATGCAGGAGGTTCTTCTGTGTCACTGGTTGCTTGAGGAGACTTGTTGTTGACTTGACGTGTTGTGGCCGGGTTAGGGGGGGTAGACGCAGTTTATGAGGAATGCACTTTTAGTACACCATACTCACACACACACACACACACATACATACACACCTATACACACATACATACACACACACACAAAAACACATCAAACGTCTGGCGGTAACGCACGCACACCACATATAAGCAGCATGGCGTTCTTTTTCCCTTCACACATACTGCCCAAACACATCTAAACACACACAGACGCTCTCTTTGTGGTCCCCTGCTATCGCCCTGTTCCCATTGGCTCGCCGTGGGGGTTTCTGAGGGGTCAAAGGTCAGAATGATCCGCTGGGATGCGAGGAGGGACCTACAAACGACCTCTTATTTCTGAATGGTCGGTTAGATGTCAGGTGATGCCCGCAGCGCCCAATCCCTGGCTCTCACTTCACCCAGCCCTCTTTAAAAAGAACATTGTTTACCTGTGAAGTGTGTGTGTGTGTGAAGCACGAGTGTGTGTGCGTATCACGAGCACCTCTACATTCCAATCAGGTTGTCAGGGTAACCTGTGAAAATTTCGCATACTCACCCAACCAATGGCGACCCCTGTCTTATAGTAAACTACTGCTTTCTTGATCGTGATCAAAGGGAGATTGCTTTAAAATGTGTGTGTGTGTTGCCATGTGAGGCAGGGAATTAGAAAGTACTGTAATTTAAGGAAGAAAAAAAAAAGGTTCTGATTCATTTGCAAACAGATGTACTAACAACCAGACAGGCCACCTGTTGAAGGGTGTGTGTGTGTGTGTGTGTGAATGCGAGAGTGTGTGTGTGTTCATTTGTTCTGAGCCATGTCAGTGGTATGCTGCTGAGGTGTGTGTGTGTGTGTGTGTGTTAGATGGTTAGCTACCATCTCTTCAACCTTGTAGGCAGAGTGTATACATGTTAAAAATAAAGGAAAAAACTCAAGGTTGAGTTAATCTGTGTACTCCTGTTACTGGGGGAAAAATACTTTTTTCTTTCAAAACTATTACTGTTGCTACTACTTTTTAGTATTGATATCTGCATATTCAAGTAGCTTTTTACAGCCTGAGATGAAACCCAAGTCCAAACTGGAAATATTGCACCTGTTATTTCCTCCCCCAAGTGAATGGAATGAAAAGACGCTAACGGAGGAGGTGGGATGGTTGAGCTGTACTGTTGGTGTCTCTAAGACTTCCCTCTTTCTGCTGGTTCATGCTTTGTGAGAAATGTGTCTTGTGTTTAATTACGGACAGGATTTTTGTCCTCTCTCTCGAGCATCCCCCCCCCCCCTCTTCTTGCTCCATTCTCTTAAGTGTTATTTTAAGGGGGTTGGGGGAAACAAACAATCCCCCCCCCCCCAGGAAAAACCGCATGTTATTTACTTACCAAACCAACAAAAAAAACGACTTTTAAACAGCAACTATTTCTAACACTCCATTTGTCGTTCTCCAAAGTATGGGCTGTCTCAGCTTAGGTTGCTGTGGCCTGTCATAGGAGACGACACAGGTTGCTGTGGCCTGTCATAGGAGACTCAGTTGTGCATTGCAGTGTATTGGACACTTATGAGTTACCACGTGTCTGAACAGACGTGAAGAAACACTGTTTCGCGCTGTCCCAGCGGACATCTGCGGAGATATGACCAGGCGACGCGTCGCCATTTGACCTAGTCATGTGGAGTAGATGTCTGTCACCGTGGCGACTAAATCTGAAACGGCAGTTGGTTTGGGCTCTATAACACACTAATTTTTTTGTTTATTTTTTTGACACCGCAGGAGTGACTCATCTGATTTGTGCACTCATCTCTCAAACTCCCCCCCCCCCCGCCCCCTCCTCTTCCTCGTACCGGCTGAGGTGTGTGTGTGTGTGTGGAGAGGTGGTCGGCGTCACTGTTTCTGCGTTGGCCTATCTCTTTTCAATGACTTCCCTGCTGTCACCACGGCAACCAAGGCATTTCTGTTTCCCTGTGCTGTTGCATCACACTGTAGTGTTACACACATCTCAATGCCCCCCCTCCTTCCTTTTTTAAATTTATGGCTAGTGTTTAGAGTTGTACATGATGAAGAATTTTATGTAATGATTATTACATTGATGGTTTGATTGTACATTTAAAACAAAACATGTAAAGATTAAACATTTTGTTTTAAATAAAAAAATGTTGAAGTTGCCTTGATTTATAATTCATACTGTGGTTATTCATATTCAGATTATTTACTTTGTCACAAAACTCGACGAGTCACCTGTGGAGGTGAGTAAACGGGTGAAATAACGTATCGTGTATTTTGAGGGAACTATTCCTTTAAAGATCCCATGATATGCTGTTTTTGGATGCTTTTATATAGGCCTTAGTGGTCCCCTAATACTGTACCTGAAGTCGCTTTCCCGAAATTCAGCCTTGGTGCAGAATTACAGCCACGACAAGCAGTCCCACAATGAGCTTTCCTCAGAACGAGCTGTTTCGGTGTCTGTATTTTTAAATGGGCTCCCAATGCATCGATCGTTTGCAAGCCATGATGTCTCGAGGAAAAAACAGTCGCGCTCGCATGGTTGTAACTCATTTTCTCATTGGTGGGCTAAATTCTCTGCGTGAGCAACGCAGAGAAAGGGGAGGCAAGCTTCCTCCTTGTGACGTCACAAGTAGAGGATTTCCAAAACCGAGCGTTTGAACTTTAATTTTCTCAAAGGCGGAGAAGAATACCCAGGGCTTGGTTTACACCTATCAAAATTTCTAGCCACTGGGGGACCAAAGGCAGGCTAGTGGAACTCATATTAATGTTAAATAACCTCCTAAAGTGAAGTTTTCATGTCAGGGGACCTTTAAAGCTCGAGTCTGTGGAACATTCTGACTGCTGTCAGAGAATGAAGTACAGTGACTTGGAACACTGGATGGTGAACCTTTATGGTGGGTGGGAGGGCGAGGGGTGGGGGGGCGAGGGGTGGGGGTGGGAGGGCGAGGGGTGGGGGTGGGAGGGGTGGGGGTGGGAGGGGTGGGGGTGGGAGGGGTGGGGGTGGGAGGGCGAGGGGTGGGGGTGGGAGGGCGAGGGGTGGGGGTGGGAGGGCGAGGGGTGGGGGAGGGCGAGGGGTGGGGGTGGGAGGGCGAGGGGTGGGGGTGGGAGGGGTGGGGGTGGGAGGGCGAGGGGTGGGGGTGGGAGGGCGAGGGGTGGGGGTGGGAGGGCGAGGGGTGGGGGTGGGAGGGCGAGGGGTGGGGGTGGGAGGGCGAGGGGTGGGGGTGGGAGGGCGAGGGGTGGGGGTGGGAGGGCGAGGGGTGGGAGGGCGAGGGGTGGGGGTGGGAGGGCGAGGGGTGGGGGTGGGAGGGCGAGGGGTGGGGGTGGCGAGGCGGCACTTTGCCACCCAGACTTCCAGTACAGACCTGTCTTTGTGAAGCAAGTTCCCGCAGGAGGTCAGAGCAGCACAAAGAACAGAGACCAGAAGCTAGCTCTCTCTTTGGAGTAAGCCTCGGTCGACCACTTAAGGACCTACTTCCCATCCCTTCCTCCCTCCCTCCTGATATCAGTTAATATATATATGTTGCAAAGGATACAATGATAATCAAGGGGGGGGGGGGGGTAATTTTCTTCACCAGGGCGTAAAGTAATAATTAAGATTACAGGTAAGAACGATATGTCTCGACCCCCCCCAATCCCCCCTGTCATTCGAACCCTGGACTCTAGAGCTCCGCTTCGTAGGCTACGACTCAATACTTTCTTTGCTACTTTAACTTCTAGTGTCATTCTGCTGCTAATAGGACATTTTTCTAATTTAGACCAGCCACAGTAGCTATGGTAACAAGATGGCCTCCTTTGTTCTAGAACAGCGGACGCTGGCAGTGTGATTGGAGGAGGAGTCAGGTGACAAGATGAGGTGTCCACGGCCTTCTGTCTGCGTGTTTCGCACGAGCGAGAATGTGTGTGGGGGCGGTTATTTGACAGAAAGAGGGAGAGTGTCGGTTAGGCCGGGAGAAGATACAGGCGGTGTGTGTGAGAAAGGACAACACTGGCGCTTTTAATTATTATTTTTTTACAATGACCGAACCAGGAAACCATGGTAACACAGCAGTCAGTTTATTTTATATCCACTACAAAACAGAGGCATACCCAGAGCACCATTTGAAGCAGAACAATATTCAAGCCTCCCTCCCTCAATTTCCAGCTCCGCCCTCCCATCAAAAATAAAACGTCCTGGGAAGAAAAGCTAAAGAAAGTGGGAACCTCCATACCAGTCCGGTCATCGTGCAGCAGAAAACATTGTTGCCTCAGTTCAGGTAAGTTAGTGCACTGGGGCCTGAGACCAGAACAGAATACCAGATGGGAAAATAAAATGGCTAATAAAATAATAAAAACTGTTCCAGGCCTACAGGGAAACACTGGGCTGACATGAGTCTGAATATAATCATATTATTTCTAAACTAATGTCATCACTCAAATTGGTCTACAGTGGATAATAGGCCTAATAATAAATCAAAATTCTAACACTTTTTTCTTCTCATAAAATGTTTTAAATTAATACAAATTCTGAGGGGCAGTTGAGGTTGCTACCACTACGAGAAGGTATGAAGCTCTAGTCCGGTACATTCCATCACATCGTGTAAATACAGAGGTCCACCTGGCTTGCTCATTTAGGTTTGGTATACTCTATATCACAGACTCAGACTAGGGAGACAATATACGTTCAAATTGTCAGGTTCAGCATGCATTTTTATTATAGATCCCACTGAAGCAGCAGAGTTGTTATCAAACAGTGGTTTTGATGCACTGAGTCCTTTAGGACGTTGCAACTAAAGACGCTGTTTGTTGTCATGGAACACACGCTGAGGAAATAACAACTACAGTCAGAAATAAAAATATATTTTTTTGTGTGTGCGTTAGTGAAGATTTCTTACCTGAATGGATTATGGTAAAGTACTGACAACAAATCAACATTGCCAGGCTGTATTTGCCTTGTGGTTTCTTCTCGTCATTACATTACTTATCAAATGATTTGATTCTCTCCTTGTGTACATTCAGCATTGAAATCCAGAAGCATGAGAAATAACACAGTCTTCCGCTGGTTGATCTATTCTTCAGAGAGAAGATAAACCTCATACGAGGTTGACAGTTTGTTCTATTCGAACACACAGCCTAAAGATTTGTTCTTGACCTATTTTTTTTTTTGGGGACAGTTGTTTTTGTTTACATGTTGTTGTTATTTACGAGGGGTAATGCATAGCAGAATCCTCTGTCGCGTGGGGTCGTTATGTGGTCGTCCTCAGACATGGCTTTCGTAGATCACCTGACCAGGTGGGCTCTTATTGGCAACCTCTAACTCCGCCTCCGGCTCCGCCTCGGCCTCCGACAAGGCCTCTGGCACAGCCTCCTGTTCAGCCTCCTGTTCAGCCTCCTGTTCAGCTTCCTGTTCCAGTTCCGGCGCAGCCTTTGGTTCCGGTTCCGCCTGTTCTTGTTCCTGTTCGGAGCCCTGCTCCTCCGGCTCCTGCTCCAGATGCACGGCAGCCGACGGGGGAGGGGATGAGGGCGTGGTCTCTGGGAGGGGCGGGGCCTCGATGCTGCAGTACCCCGTGATGGCCAGCGGGGGGTGGATGGACACCTGGATGGCAATGTGCTGCGGCTGCTCGTGGAGGGACGCGTCGTCGGAATCGGCGGCGGGCGACTCGCTCCGCTCCCGCTCCCTCTCCCGCTCCCGCAGGATGGTGAAGACGTCCCCGGCCCCGAGCATGCGGCAGCCCAGGTCGCGGTGGCCCTCGGGGGCCTGGCGGAGAAACGTGTGCCTCATCTCCTCCACGCCCACCACCTCCAGGATCTCCTCCATGAAGGTGCGGCAGTTCATGATGAGCGGCGGCAGGGGGATGCTGCGGGCCAGCTCTTCGATGTAGCGGGCGAACTCCATGGTCTTGAACTGGGTCACCTTGGCCAGCTCCAGGGTCTTGGCGGAGGTGATGATGGGGATGCGCTTGGCGATCTCGAAGGCCTTCTGGAGCTTCTCGGCGCCCTCAGTGCGGAAGAACTCGTTGATGGCCTTCTCCGTCTTCTTCAGGTGGCTGGACATCATGCAGAGGCGCGTGATGTTGAGCGCCATGATGATGGTAAAGGTGACCAGGCACACCACCATGTAGTACACGCCCATGTCGCCCCGAGTGATGACCACGCGCAGCGTCACCGTGCAGTTGGAGGCGCCGTGCGCGTTGGACGCCACGCACGTGTACTTGCCGCGGTCGGAGAAGGTGATGGCGGTGATGTTGAGGACGCCGTTGTCCAGCAGCCACCACTTCCCATCTGGCGGGGGGGAGGGAGGGAAGAAAAGAGAGAGAGGGAGGGAGGGAGGGAGGGAGGTCTTTACAACTGTGCACTTGAGGATGATGGAGAATCAATGATCATCAGTGGTACTAAAAGTAAATAAGAAAACACAGCCACCTCCTGATCATCGTGAGGGAACTCAGGTCTGGAGTGTGTGCATGGGGAAGAATCTGCTGTGCCATGGCCAAATAACTGACATCAGCTCTTCTGCTGCCTCGCAGGCTCTGACAGCGTGTCGAGTGCCCTGAGTCGAACCCAGAACTGCTGACCCTCTGCTTCCAAGCCTGAAGGGTCCCTAACTCAGCTTATTTATAGAATCAGTCCTTGTGACGAAATTGCATTATGCTTTGGCAACCTTTGTAGCTCAATTGATTCATTGCCAACCCTGCCCCCAGAAACTTATGAAATAAACTCTGGCAACAAACAGCAATTAATTTATCCACAAAGGGTTTCCATTGAGCCATTAATATACTCCTGCAAACAGCACAGGGCTCTCTGGCGTCGCTTGCGGGTGACCTTAAGATCTTAGCGATGGAAAATTGGTTTTTCTCGATGAGTTTGAGACGTCAGTGACCTTGTTCTCTTGCTCTCTCTCTCTGTCTCTCTCGTTACATAGTTTAAATAGGGGGGAGGAGCCAAGGGCTGCCAGGAAAAGTAGTTGCTAGGGGTAAGGTTAGGTACAAGTTCCGCCGTTTCTACGCAAATGAGCTAGGCTGTGTACACGGAGAGGCACAGGAAGTATCTGACAGGATCTGGTTAGGACGGGGTGGGAATAAATGTTTCCTGATCACAAAAAAACATCTAAAAAGACGAAGGATAATATGTTCAGGAGGCCCGAGTCTGCTTGTATTCTGTTTTCCACCCCATAACAAAACCCCTCATGTTGACATCACGGGGGGGGGGGGGGGGGGGAGTTCACAGCAAATATGAAGCACTGCGCCACCATGCACCATCCACTATTTACCATCAGAGTATCCCGTTACAGTCCTGCACTCTAGTCTGTGGTTTGTTACTGTGTAAGATGGACGACGGTCTCCCTCCCGGCTCCTCCTCCTCTTCTTCCCCCTCCTCTTCCTCCTCCCCCTCCTCTTCCCCCTCCTCCTCCTCCCCCTCCTCCTCCTCCTCTTCCCCCTCCTCCTCCTCCTTTTCCCCCTCCTCCTCCTCCTTTTCCCCCTCCTCCTCCTCTTCCTCCTCCTTTTCCCCCTCCTCCTCCTCCTCCTCATTTTCCCCCTCCTCCTCCTCCTCTTCCCCCTACTCCTCCTGTGAGCAGATTCTGACTGCTCCTCCTGAGTGGGAGGTTGTCAGAGAGGACCGCTAGGAGGGTGAGACAAACCTAGGAAGCTAACCTAGGAGGCTAAGCTAGGGGCTGAGGAAGCAGGCAACACTCACAGCTTGTGCCCCCCCCCCCTCCTCAACCCCCCCCCCCCCCACCCCCGTTGTGTCCCTTGAAAAGCTGAATGAGAGGAGGAAATGTAAGCCAGGCGACATTGGCCAGCGTTTCTGTGATGAGGGACATGGTTCTAATTTTACGTCATCGCCACCCCCTCTGCAGTGGTCCAGGCTTACTGCTGCTCAGTGGGCTGCCTGTGTGTGTGTGTGTGTGTGTGTTGACATCCACACCTTGCACCTGGTACCTCTTTACTAATGACTTTTCTATGACAGATGATATGGCGGTGTCTTTGTGACGCTGGAGAGCGAGTGAGGGAGAGTGAAAGAGAGAGAGAGGATGAAAATTAAAAAAAAACCTTGAACAGCACTGAGAATCCTGGGCAACCATGCAGCAGTAACTTCTATACCTGTCCCAACAGGTTATTAACAGAGCTAGGTGAAGACAGTCACTAGTACAGTAGACTGCACATTCCATAGAATCCCACTTCAGAGGTCTTCTAGAACTTTGGGAAAGATCCATGCTCCAGGAAATGGGATCTGTGCGTGTTTCAGACGCACTGTTGTTGAATAACTGTGAGCAGGCACGAGTTGCGACATGCCTTCCCTCGAACTAAGGGCCGCCCAAATTGGTCTCCTCATCTAGGACGGGTTCCGAAGGATCAATACCTTAGATAGTAACAATGACAGGAAGGAGAAGTAAACTGGTTCTATAACTGTAGTCAGTTATGTAAAATTGCCCAGAGGAACAGTGAATAATGTAGGCCAGCTAAGAATGGTGGCAACTTGTTGTAACTTGACACTTATCTATATTTTTTTCTTCCTAATCTCATTTATGTATGTACAGCCATGGTTATGTCAAGGCCAGGATATTGGGTATCTCTGTTGTGTTGTGTACTAGGTATTAAGTGTCTTCTCTTACGTAACAGATTCTGAACCAGCTTCTGAGCTGGACCAAAAATGTACAGTATCGAGATCCTCATGAAGGGTTTTGAAGGGAGGGTTACTATGTTTAGATCCTCTGGTTTGCCGACAGCGTTACTGCTACGATAATCTCTGAACAGCTGTAATCACATCAGTATTCTTATACAGGAATATCACTGTTGACAGTCTGACAGTGACCTTCAGATGAAATCCCTCTCGCTCTTTCTCGCTGTGATCGTGGTTAGTGCACAAAGAGGAGTTATTTAACAAGGCTGACTGACAGCTGTCAACCACAGATCATACACTTGGCTTGATGGTTTATGGTTAGTTTTTAAAACCAACATTGTTTGCCTCCAGTCAGTAGGCATGACTTGTATAGCTAGCAGTGGTGTCGAGAGAGGAATGTTAGTTTTGTGAGCCTTCACGTTATCCAGCACAAAGATAATTGCTACTGTCGTGGTGTGCTATTTGACAGGTTTTGACTCACCGCTCATCTCCGTGTCTAGCTGCACTCCGTGGGAGTTGTACCACTGTATATTCGGGAACGGTTCTCCGGTGACGTTGCAATCTATCAGTGCGCAGTTTCCCTCCCGGGCGATGATCTGGCTAACTCCCTTGAACACCACGGGCACAAATCCACCATCTGCCGCCGTACCGTTCTCGGTTTTGTTTCCATCGGGAAAAGCCGATAAGGCCCCAGCGGTATAAACGGATATAACGGACACCAATACTCTGAATGCGAAGCCACCGGCCCAATTCATTTTCTCGGCTGATAGTCGTTCAGTTAATAAAGGCAAAATTGAGTTGTGTCATTCAACATATCTCTTCATCTTTCACAGATTGGTTATCTCCTAATGATGATGGGAGACCGTTTGGTATTCACCTCCGACTCTTCAAACATGTCACTGAAACAAAAAAACAGACCATCTTAAGGAAGGGTGCCAGATTGTTACACCCGCATATTTATTTCAGTTTGACTACACCTACCAAATGAATACAACGCAGACCCTGACAAAATTACTTAGCTGTGACGGTGATGACCTCGTTAAGACTGCACACATTGCCTGGTTGTGTGGCATTATTTTTAGACAATATGGGGTGGTTGGCCAATAACTAGCTTCAGACTTCCAACGAGTTGTGTTGTTGTACTAAACACAATTCGTTCGGTAGCTCAGCTGGCTCCGCGACCTACTGCAATCGAATAATTTGAATACTACTTGCATTCGGTCTGGGTCTATGTATGCTTTTCATATCCTGATTATCTGTTTTTAAAACAATTAACGTAGCAATTCAATTGGAAAAGGGGACCGGGGGGAAATTACACTAACCCCGCTAGCTATCAACGTACTAGATAGCCCCCCAATGTTAACTGGTTTGCAACTAGTTGGATACTTTTTAAATAATTTGGTATGTTTAAAATTCGAAAGTAATCCATCAAAAAATAAAGGGTTCTTTTCAGAAAACAAAACCGATTATCACGACCTAGCTTGTTGGCTAGCTAAAACCTAAGTATCGAGCTAGCTAGCTGGAAGGCTAGCACGAACACAACCCCTTATGTTGCAATAACGTTATCTTTGTAGGCTATCAATTTTCCAACAACGACGTCATGTATACTCACATCATCATTTTTCATCTTTTCCACGAAGATGTTGAGTACCATCATAAGAAACCTTCTATAATAAACGTCAGCTTGTCGACGTTTTATGGCAACAACAATCCGCTACTCGTTCGCTGTCCCATCATCATCACCATCCACGTAGCTAGCTGTCCGCAGACTACGTATGTTGCTGGTTTTGGACGTTTTTCTCTCTAGAAAAATTACCACAGCAATAGCATCACAGGAACTAGGCTGGTTACTGGACACGAAGACTCCAGTGGGTCGACATGCGCATATGTACTGAAGTATCTGTAAAACATTTAAAATAAAACGTTTGTGCTTTGTAGGCTATATTAAAATACTACAGTTATTTTGTATTTAGCGTGATCATGTAAAAGAACAAATGTAAGTAAATGTTGTCAAATAAAAAGCTGATCAAATCAATAATCATGCAGAATTCAAAAAAGTTCTAAAACTTAACCCCACAAATAATGTAGCCTGAAGGGTCACGTTCTCTCTCCATTGAGTGCTCGCTTCAGACAAGACCTGTCCAAGCTCTCGGGGCAGCTTGCCAACAACCACTGCAGCATTCGATCAGATGTATTGACCCACTGTACTCAAGAAAGCCTTATAAAGTGGTCAAATGACAATATACTCCATTTGCGGTCCTCGGAAACACTACCGTTTGTGTGAAAGACTTAACAAACCCACTAGACCAAGTATGCACATTAGGGAAATGTATAGTTCTACAAGTATGGAGAGTAAATAAACTGTCTTTGAATTGAATTATAGTCACCACTAACAAGAGGTATTGCAAAAGCACACTGGGGTAAATGTCACAGTGCCAGTGTTCATAGTTGGTGGCTTTGCTCAGCTTCACCCTGGTCAGTCATATTTGCCTTTCAGAAAACAATTATTGACCGACCTTCAAGCTGTCGTAATTGGTACAACTGACATGCTGTAGGCTATAAGAAAAAAAAATCTATTCCTATAGGCTACTTAACCAATCCAATATCTCACTTTAGAAATGAAGCGTTTCACATCCTTTAGGTGCTCTGAAGTGTACATGGGAATGCTAAATACATTATGGGAAGGAAGTAGATTAATATTCAGATTTCTTTGAGATAAAGCAGGATTATACCGTAAAGCTACCACTTAAGTGACCTGAATATCACCGCAGCCTTGCAGCATACAGTACACATGACTCATAAAGTTTGCTTATGCAAAAAAGATGAAAACATCCCGAAGCGGGTCAGCTGTCGGCGCCACATGCTGAGGGCCGGTGGTGAGAAATGCTGGACCGAATTCACATGCCTGTCGAATCTCAGAACAAATCAGAAACAGAATCAGAATGAGCTTTATTCGCCATGTAAGTTCTCACAAACAAGGAAGGCACCTTTCTTTGCTTTGGCAGGAAGGTGCATAAAATAAACTCCGAAAATCATTTAGAGTCTCCGATTTGAAAGGGCGAGCCTGACTCAAACCAGAACACACTGCTGTGGGGTACAGTGTGGCGCCCACACTACGACCCCCCCGGGGGTGTCTCTCACATCGCTTGTAGTGTTGGGGAGTGGAAGTGAAGTGTATGAGAAAAAACGGCAATCGTAGTAAATTAATTTCATTTTTTGTTCTTTCTACCGTGACTATCCTCAGTATCTTACATCAATCGGTCCACAGTTAAATTAAGTAAAACTGCAATAAATAAGGATTTTCATTTGTGTGTGTGTGTGTGTGTTAAAGGCTAGATTCAAGAAATGCTTGTTACAATGTAAGTCCAGTTTGCAATGCCACCAACAGATAATAACAGTAAAGAGGATACTGTAACTGACAATAAAACCAATCGAAAACGATTTGCCATCTTTCCAACTGGGTACACCTAGAAACACAATCACATAATGTCTCCAGGTTCCTAGGAATCCAGGTATTTGCCTCAGGAGTAAATTGGGAACTTACTGTTCAAAATGTGTCTAAGATCATACTAAATCACTTCAGTTTTTCATTTAATAAGAGCCTCCTTGATGAGGGCAGACAACCTCTTGAATGCCTGTTGAGGTCGAGAGACAAATGGAGAGAAATAAAGAGAGGGTGAGATTGAGGAAATGAAAGAGTGGGAGAGAAGTTGAGTTTCAAGATGAATTAAATGGATGACCTCAGAAATCACTGATGAGTATACATAACGCATGTTTGCTTGTGTAAGTGTGATATGTATGATTGTGTGTGTGTGTACCTCGTCAATCTGTTGCGGTGTGGAGAGGGAAAAGGCAGCTCTAACATAAGGACAGGGTTCTGAGCTGTTGATCATGAACACTCCTCCGGGGACTAGCAGCACCTAGAAGCACACACACATACACACACACACACACACACACACACACAAAACAGGTTAGATCAGCAGACAATATCTCGGTGCACATTTGTGTGCTCATTTGTACATAATTTCAGAATCAGAATCGTGTTTAATCGCCAAGTAAGTGTTCACAAAGAAGGAATTTACTTTGGTGGGCAGGTGCATACAGTAAACATAATAAACATATTGAATCCTAAAATCTTTATTACGTTCCGTCGCTGGCACTCAGCCCTAACACAGTGTACGGTCTTAATTGTTCAGAGGAGAATGCTTCCATGCGCTTTATAATAGCCCTATTGTGCTTTCTAATTCTTGTCAAACAGACGCCACGCTAATTCTTTTCACACTGAAAAGGGTTTGTGTGGAAGCGAGAGAGAGAGAGAGAGAGAGAGAGAGAGAGAGAGAAATAGAGAGAAAGAGGGAGAGAGAGAGAAAAGGATAGGCCTTTGTGGAAAAGGCTGCTTTCCATAGACTATCCTCATTTCTATAAGCACACCAGCCTTGACCTTAGTGCAAATCACCTGCTTTCCCTGATATAGGAGTGGGCAAAGACAACAAAGACACGTGACTTGTCTTGTGTGTGCGTGTGCTATGCGTGCGTGTGTGTACATGTGTGTATGCCATACCAACCTCCTTCTCCAGAGCTTTCTCCATGATGAGCTGTTGTGTGTCTGAGATGTCCTTTAGTTTGATCCACAGGAACATGCCTGCAGCTGGGGCATGCCACTCAGCAACGTCTGCGCGAGAGCGCGCACACACACACACGCACACACACACACGGTACTGAGCTTTGATGTTGATTGATTGACAGTTATATTGATTTATCCAAGGAACAGGGTGCTACAAAGCACTATAATGCTGCAGGTATTATGTTTAAAGGAGGCTCGGATCGAAAACCTGTCAGCCACTTGTCAGCAGAGGAGATCATGGCATCTCGCTGTTTCCTGTAAAACTCAATCACCCTTCGAGAGGAAAAGAAACACGAGATATAATGATATACTATGAGTTATTCATCTATATTATTAGCATCAGGGTGAATGGTTTGTGTGTGTGAGTGTGAGAGGCCTACCCATCTATATGGTTGAGGAATCCCTCCTGGCCCCAGCTATGCAGCAGCTGAGAGACCATGAGCTGCAGGTAGAGAGGGAGATATAAGACAGGACTGAATACCTGACCTATCCCATGCAGCTGAACCACACTATACAGTGGCACGGCACTTGGCTAGCGAACTCAGGTAGACGGCTAGGCTAGGAGGCCATCGTGGTGAGTAATGTGTTGTGGTAAGTCGTGTGGGAGGATGTCTGTGTGAGGCCAAAGGGAATGTTTGACGGGGACATATGATATCATGCTGGGTCCTATCTTTCACATCCCCATCTCTCGTGACTTCCTCCTGTGAACTGTGGTCGAGATCGCACGGAACGCCGCAACGAGAGCAGAAAGTACCTGTCAGCTCCAGTCAGAGGGCGGGGGGGGGGGTGGGGGGTGGGGGGGGGGCGGGGGGGAGCCAGCATTGCATCAACCTTTAACTCGACACTGATTAAAATGTCTCCGGATCCCGCTGGCTAACCTCGTCTTCCAGGAAACGCAGTCAATTATTGCTTTGAGTGCCCTTTCAAAGAAGGTTTGTGTTGTGATCGCTACCTGGATCCAGCCTTAGAGTCTATTCCGAAAAACCATTTGGCGGGGGTTGATCTGTCAACACCTTCACGGTTTCCCCCGGCCAGACTAGTCCCAGGAAAAGAGGCCCGCGAGAGATGTAAATAGAGGCTCACATGGGACACGCGTGGTTTCCCCGAAACACAGGAGAGGGTGTGTGTGTGTGTGTGTGTGTGTGTGTGAGGGGGGGGGGGCTGATAAGAAAGGGGTGTAAGCAGAGGAGGAGGTCCTTCCACCTGTGTGAAGGTGCTGGTGTGCATGGTGGAAGCCTGGATGTGGAGGACCACTCTGTCCACCAGGGGCTTGGGTCCTGTTACAAAGCCTAGCCTCAGTCTGCAAAATCAAGATAACACACACACACACACACACACACACACACACACACACACACACACACACACACACACACACACACACACACACACACACACACACACACACACACACTGGTTACTCCAGTGGAAAAAAACAACAATTTGCCAAGAGACCGTTCCTGTGTCCTCTATGGCTTTCCCTCCCTATACACACAATTTATGTGTGTGTGTGTGTGTGTGTGTACAGGGAGTTGCATGAAGTAATTAAATTGCTTGATGAACTGGAAAAACAAGCACTCAGTCGTAGCCTGAAGAGTAAACACACTGGTAAACGATGGCTACAAATCCTAGTGGAACAATCAATAACTTTTAGGTCTACTACACCTTTGACCCTGTTGTTGTGGTTAACCCATCCAGAGCCTGTCTGTTTGCCTGCCTGTTCACCTGTCTGTCTGCCTGGGTGTCTGTCTGTCTGTCTGCCTGTCTGCCTGTCTGTCTGCCTGTCTGTCTTCATGTTTGTCTGCATGTCTGTCTGCGTGTCTGTCTGTCTGCATGTCTCACCCTGAAGAGAGGATCTTAGAGAAAGAGTCTGTCCGGAGGATTCTACCATCTACATCCATGGAGAGAAAAGTGGGTGCCCAGGGCTGAAAGGAAACAAGGGAATAAGAGAGAGCGAGAATTAAAAACAGGGAAAAACACATTTAAAGGATGTCATCAAACAGTAAGACAAACAACAAATGCATTCAGGGATGGATCTAGACATCTTTACCTTATCAAACTGCAAGAAGTAATAGGGGTCATCCTCGATGATGAGCATGTCATACTGTCTTGCGAGCTACCCCAAAACAGAGCAGCAGAAGTTAATTGAGCACCACAGGGGAAACCTGCCCACGCCTCATCAGCGTCATAAACACGAGCTCTCTCCTTCCTGGTACCCTTTCCTTTCCCCCACGAATGAGTCAGGAATTCTGTCTTCTTCTTCTCTATTTTAATCAGGTGACAGAATATGCGGAATACGTTATCGTTATGATATATTATGGGATGCCCCAGCAGGAGTCGCCGTCATACCTCATAGACTTCCTGCTTCCTCTGGGCTGTCATGGAGGCCCCGGTGGGGTTGCCCCCGTTGGGGATGGTGTAGAGCACCCTGGGGGCGGAGCTTCCGGGCCTGTGTACGTCCGAGGGGTCCCAGCGAGACAGCACTTCCTTCAGGCCAGAGGGGATCATGCCATGCTGGTCGCTGGGGACGTTAATGAGGTTACAGCCAAGTGGCTGGAGCTGACAGGGAGAGAGGGAGAGAGAGAGTGAGAGACAGAGAGAGAGAGTGTGTGAGAGAGAGAGAGAGAGAGAGAGAGAGAGAGAGAGAGAGAGAGAGAGAGAGAGAGAGAGAGAGAGAGAGAGAGAGAGAGAGAGAGATAGAGTGAGACAAAAAGAGACAGAAATAATATAAGAAGAAAGACTATGACGGTGACAAAGGGCCGGTAGGGAACAGGGAAACTAACTGTCTGCGTCTCTTACAGCTGCTAAAGTTCCAGAGTAGGTGGGCGCATCAAGGAGAATGTTGTCTCCGGGGTTCACTAGCATCTCAAACACCTGCAACAAGAGGTCAGAGGTTCAAATGGTCAGCGTCACCCTACAGGGGTCATGGCCCAGAGGCACAGTGACCCTGAACCACGGTTGTGTTTACCTTGCAGAGTCCCTCCTGACTGCCTGTGGTCACACACATGTCCATCTGGCCTTTCTCTACGCTGTAGCTCGCTGTGGGAGGGTTGTGGAGCCTCTTCTGAAGGTCCTTCATCCAAGTCAGTAACTCAGGGATCCTACGAAATACATAAACAAGTAAAACATCTGTCTGGTATTTCAGGTTTTCATATTTCAACCCTGATTATTTTCAAACTTACATGATTTTGTGAATTTAGTTTAAATGTTATCGTGTTTTTGTTATCTCGGGTGTGACAGATATTCTGACTAATTTGTAAAATGTTAGAAGGCTTAACCACTGTGTTTATATAAACAGAGATCTGTACCTTGTTGTAGAAGGAAACTCTATCCCACGTTTGAAAAGCACCATATTGTGCTTCCAACACAAAACAATAGTGTAACTATATAAGGGTTTCCAGTCAAACAGTCTTATCTTTGTTTTATAGCCGTTTAGGTGTTATCAGTGGGGATTTAAACCTATGCTGTGTATCAGTGGTGGTTGGAGCTGCGACCTCAGGCAGTGCTGTTTACTCTGAGAGCCATAAATGTAGATAAGGAGCCCTAAAGAGATAACCTTCACTGGCCACCTATTGCCGATGTGTGTTTGGAAAATGGGATTCCTGCAGATGGCTCACTGCGACAGAAGACTGTCCCTTCAGCCCATTTCTTCATTCACAGCGTTCAATGACATTATGCTCACTTTAATTTGACAGCTGAGTCTCTATACCAGAGGTCTTCAACCCTGGTCCTCAGGGACCCCCTGTCCGGCATGTTTTCGATGTTTCCCTGCTCCAACACACCTGATTCAAATGAATGGGTCGTTATCTAGTTATGCAGAAGCCTGTTAACGACCATTCATTTGAATCAGGTGTGTTGGAGCAGGGAAACATGTAAAACGTGCAGGACAGGGGGTCCCTGAGGACCAGGGTTTAAGACCGCTGCTCTATACAATACGTACATCTACTATATACAGTGTACGCTATAGAAAAGAAATAGCTTTTCAGCATATGTTGTTGTTCTCATACTGTATGCAGCCCAGAGTAGCTGGGTCCTAGTGGCTGTGGCCCATTTTAGCAGTCTCTCTCAAATTTCCATTTTACCTTTAGTCATTTAGCAGACGCTCTTATCCAGAGCGACTTACAGTAAGTACAGGGACATTCCCCTAGAGGCAAGTAGGGTGAACTGCCTTGCACAAGGACACAACGTCATTTCGCACGGCCAGGGAATCGAACCGCCAACCTTCTGATTAGCAGCCCGATTCCCTAACCGCTCAGCCATCTGACCCCCCCTGCTCTCACCCGCTGGATGCAGAGTACTGCAGAGCCCTCTTCATCAGGGGCTCCTCAAAGGTGACCGCCTTGCCGTTTTTCAACCGGACGGTTGCTGACAGGAAGGGGAAAGTGTTGGGGTTGGGTGCCCCCCCGGCCAGAGAGATCATGGAGGGGGGGGAACGCTGCTGCAGCTCAGCTGGGGGGAGGGAGGGAGGGAAGAAGAGGGTGAGTAAGAGAATAAGGTGGGAAACTTGCAGAGGGCGAGTATTGCAAGTGCTATACTTCATCACAAGTGATGTGTGTTTAACTGACAAAGGTAAGAGGGGCAAATAAAAGAGGCAAATTAAAATGTTTCATTTGAGACTTACTCAGCATTCGAATGGGAGAAGGCTTCCTAGCTGCACTGACAGCAGTCAAAAACCGTGAGTAATTCATGATTCCTGTAGATATAATTGATAATGTGGGTTAAATATGAAGGCCTTAAATAAAAAATAAAAAAAGCATTAAATGGTTTAACAAACAGTGTGGTAAATAGTCTGTGGAAAAGTTGATAAATCTACCCAGTTATTGTTACAACAACTCAGAAAATATTAGCGGAATGTGCATGAGACACTGCCGTAAAAATGGTTAACACATAATTATCTAGACCAATTATGCCATGCTGTCAGATTAATGCAGGTGTCAATATAAATAAATTATATATTTTTCTCACTGGAAATGTAAACACAGCCAGCAGCGTTCTATGTAGCTGTGACTGTGCTTTTAGTGCTGTTTTTCAAGCAAGCACGGAGTAGCAAGGCGAATACAAAACAAGAAGATGTTTGCATGGATTTATACTTCTTTGACTTAAAATGTAAGTCTTAAATACAAAATGTCTAAACTTCATAGAGCAAGGATCCACAACTTATTATTAAAATCGTACTTGACCACGTTGGGTTTACATGACTGACCTTGCGTATCGTGAGCTCAATTACAGTGGCTTCTGGACAATGTATGTTTTACATTGGAATGAAACTATCAAGCGGTTGACATAAAAACTACAATACCCAAACTCCACCCGTTGGCCCGTAAGAGCGTAGGGCAACTGTGCATACCAACAAAATACAGTGGCTCCTCCAATCTTAAACATCAACAAGACACAATTAACAATTGTATAATTTGCTCCAAATATGCTCCTTATTTCGAAATAAAACGTTTGCGTTCTCGCTCGGAATTGTAGGCTACTAGTTTAACATCCACGCGGCTAGATGGCAGTGACGAGTTGTTTGACGTACCTGATTGCCTCGAGGAATCAAATGCCTTGTTGTTATGATAGCTGCTAGCTGGGGTACATATTGACTACATTTGATCTACATAGATAGGAGTAAGGGCTTGATTCGTGATTATCACTGTTCACAAATTTGATGATTTTTTTTTCCACAAGTAGTTTTTGGCTGGATAACTATCCAAAGTTTCGTTAAATGGTAACCGCGTTTGCATTTCGTGTGTTGTGTTAGCAACAACTGTAGCTAGCTACATAGCTATCATACTAAGCAGCTAGCTACTGTCATTAATACAGGTGTAGGAGTTTATTCGGTGTGTGCAATGCTGTATAAACCTAGCTAAGTGAGACATTTTTTACTTACCAAACCTGAATTGTGTTTGTACGACTTGACAGTTGCTTGTACCTTCCTCGGCGACACTGAAACGCCATCAGTTTTCTAGCTAGATTTTTTCTAGCTAGATCATTTCCGTTAAGCCCTGATTACAGATAACAAAAAATCGGACACTTCCACATATATTAGACATAATTAAAAGGTCTCTGACAATGTCCTGGCATGTACTAGCGTGAAGTTGAAACCACGCACTGGAATCTGTCAGTTTCGTTCATTACAGTAGCATCAATGGGGAAAAGGAAAGATATGATTCACCCGAGGTTTCTTATAGGTGAGTTGTTTAGAGCTATATTATTTGCAGTTGTTGTGTGCATGATTTAACAATAGTTGTATTTTAATGTAAGAAAATCACTTAAAATAGCTTGTTTGGATGCTCTTGCGTTATACATTTAAAGGTCGCATTCAAATCTCCCTTCTGTGCGTCGCATTGGATAAAAGTGTGTGCCGTACGGATACATAAATTACATTACATTTAAAGTGTACAAGTGGTGTAATCGACATTGTGGGACTACACGCCAACTGGCCCGGCACCTCAAATCCTGTTCGTCCTTTCCTATCGTTAGGTGATGGGGGTATCGGATTACACGGCTGCGTCCACAAGCGGAAACACAAAAAGCACAAAAAGCACAAGAAGAAGCACCACAGGGACGACGGCCACGGCTTCTCCGAGGCTCTGGAGTCGGACTCCGGCATGGTAGTCCGGCCTCCTCCCCAGCTCCGACCCCCTCCCCAGCTCCGGCTCAAGATCAAACTGGGAGGTCAAACACTGGGGACAAAGAGGTGAGCTGCGATTCTAAAGGGAGGCAGTTTCCAAATCAGGCGAAGGCGGCAAGATGCATACTTCGTTTGTCTTCCTCAGTCAAGTCGAGGGGTATGGTTGCGGTGCGCGTTTTCCCTCTAAACCTATATTCTGTTCGCTCTCTCTTCGGAACCAGTGTGCCAACCTTCACCGTGCTTCCAGGGGTTGCCCGCCCTCCCTCTCCATTGATGATCGTTGATGACGACGACGACGATGATGATGATGACGACGATGACGATGATGAGGAAGATGAGCCCTCCGAGGGGGTTCCTCTGGAGCAGTACAGGGCCTGGTTGGGTGAGTCCCAAGGTGTCTTATCTATTCTTGCCATTATTACACTTTCCTTTCCTTTTACAATTGGCTTACTTAGTGGCAGGGTAAATACTTTGATGTGAAGTGGAACTAGAAATTGTAATAGTTAAGTCATATGTATCACCCTACTTACTCAGTGGACATCTGCTGTTGAATGCCAGTGAGAATTGATATGCTTTGAACTGTAAACCATTTGACACTACGTGTCAGTGAAATATGTACTAATTGTACATTTATCTTAGTAAAAATCCCTCCTTTTCCTATAACATTTCCATGCTTAGTTTGTCTCTCAGCCGTGTTATGTCAATGACTCTCCTGTGACCCACCCATGTCCCCTGACCCAGACGAGGATAGTAACCTGGCCCCGTCCCCCCTGCCAGACCTGGACTCAGACTCCATGCTGGGGGGGCCGGTGGACGAGGAGGAGAAGTGGCTGGACGCCCTGGAGAAGGGCGAGCTGGACGATAACGGGGAGCTGAAGAAGGAAATCGACGTGTCCCTGCTCACTGCCAGACAGGTCAGGACAGAACAAAGCCGGGCTCTGTCCGGGAACCGGAGACAGTCATTTGCAGACTGAATCAGGTGTCTTTTGAGGTGTGATCTATGACAGGCCCGCGTGTCTGTCTGTGACTTTAATGCATGGACGTGTGTCTGCGTGTATGTGCCCCCCCCCCCCCCCCTACAGAAAGCCCTTCTGCACAAGCAGCAGAGCCAGCCCCTCCTGGAGCTGCCCATGGGCTACAAGGAGAAGGAGATGACGGCCGAGATGATGGTGAAGAGGGAGGAACGCGCCCGCAAGAGGCGCCTGCAGGCCGCCAAGAAAGCCGAGGACAACAAGAACCAGACCATCGAGAGGCTCACCAAGACCAGCAAGGCCAAGATCAAGAGCATGCGTGAACGCAAGTCCAAACAGGCCCAGTGCCCCATGGTCCGCTACAGTGACTCTGCCCAGGGGATGACCATGTCCTACCCCACCGGGGTGAGCACCCCAGCCACCCAGCCTCCTCGCCCGCCGGCCCCAGCCCCAGCAGGGTGTGGGGTGACTGGGTGCACCAACCTGAAGAGGTACTCCTGCTCCAAGACTGGGACTCCACTCTGCAGCCTGGAGTGCTATAAGAAGAACATGATACTTGTGGAAAGCGCTGCTTGAACTTTGAAGACGCTTTAGACCAGGGCTGCCCAACCCTGTCCCTGGAGAGCTAGCGGAGAGCTAGGTTCTCCTTCCAGCCTTAATCCAGCACACCTGATTCAAATCATTAGCTGGTCGACAAGCTGAATCATGTTTGTTTACTACTGGTGTTGGAGTATAAGCCCGCTGGAGGGTGTGTTTTCCACGAGCAGGGTTGGACAGCCCAGAGAGGAATCTGCACTGCAGCATGGATTCAGCAGACTCAGAGCTCGATTCAAGGACACAATGGAGGAGTTCCATAAAGAAAAAAATTCAGTCAGATGATAAAATTCAGTCAGATGATATACAGTAAAAATACAAAATGCTCTCGTCCCCCCCGTGTTCAATGACGTTTCATTTGCCTTTACTGGTGAGGATCACAACCTAATTATGTGCATGTCCAGGCCTGGTTAGTGATCACAGCCTCAGTCCAAAGTCAATGCACAGACAAATGATGATGAAGACTTATCATTGGAGTGACATCTCTTATATGAGAATATTTCTTTACCCAGTGACACAATTATGTTGATATGATCAACGTAACATCAGTGTTCAATAAATTGTAAAAATATGATTTTTTTATTAACAGTCCCAATGCGCTGCCGTATGACACACTCAATCCCATACAAAACACTGTACATTTTTAAATAATAAAAAAAAAAGATCAAACAAGCTCCTCTTTTTCCATCGCTTTACAAATCCACAGTTGCCATGGCAATGTGGAGGAGGAAGAAGTCGAGAACAGTCATTTCCTGTGATCAGGCACCCTTCAGCGAGCAGCTCTGTGACACTTAGAATGTGTTCCCTGGAGGGTCTCATTGGCCTTCTCTGAGGTATAAGCTGAGTCATCGGATTTTCATTCACACACACACACAAACTCTCTAGTAGGAGAGTATGATAAGTAAGTAATAATACGTAGTATTCAATCTTAAACCAAGACATGATTCTTGGTCGAGAGAACCCACACAGAAAGTGGTCATAAATGGAGGCTGGATGGAACAGGATGGGAGGAGTCAGAATATGAGGCAAGGTGGTGGTGTGTGTCACAAGGCCAGGCCGAAAGACAATCTGAAGGCCATCTCCACCGGAATCTCTGCTACGGAATCGTGGAAACACACGTAGAATTCCTGAGGGACGGGTTCTAGAAGCATCCGCCTGGAACACACACAGATGAAAACAAGCACTTGGGTTAGGACTACTGATAGTAGTACAGGGCACAACAATGGAGCGGCAACCGTGTAAGACACATACGCTGTAACATAGTAGGACCTATCTCTCTCCCCCCCTTTAACTCCCCTCTTTCCCCTCCCCTACCCCCCTCTCTCTCCAGGCTCTACTCCAAAAGCAACACCAGCGAGTCAGACTAGAGCGCCACAGTACCATTAGTCATCTCTACATGGGACGAGCCAGCCACACCAAATCCCTGAGCAAGCTACTGTACAAACCCCTCTATTCATATCACAGTCATAACTCATAACGCAGAGCCATACCAGGGCCACTCGACGGAGGGCAGGATAAACATCACGGTCAAACCTCTCCTCAGTCACGCGGGGTGACAGAAACAGCTCCCTCAGTGTCCCCCCCAGCTCCCACCTGACACGGGCCAGACCCAGATCTACTGCAGCTGGCATACAGTATCGATTAAACCACCTCGAGTTGAACCCACAACTATGCAAACCCCAAAAATACCATGCATGTCTGGGGATGGGACCTAAGTAAAAGAATAGCAGATAATAGTTAATGCCATTTAAAACGATTTTAGCGTCCCTGAAACACTCGCTCCTAGCTTAGCGGCTTAGCTTGCTGTCCGTCCCTGGTGCACTCACCCTATGACCCAGTAGGTCATGGTGGGGGCGGGCCTCTTGTGGTCGGTCCAGTTCTCAGGTTTGCACTGGAACAGGACTCCGTGCTCCTTCACCGGGCCCAGCCCCGAGCCTCTCTGAGTGCTGTCTGCTCCACGCCGCCCCTGAGCACAGCCAGGCACACACACACACACAGACCCCCGGGCCAGGAGGTCACAGCCGAGTAATGAAAGATAAACAGACGTGTGTGTGTGTATGAGTGTCTGTGTGAACAAGTATGTGTGTGTGTGTGTGTATATGTATGTGTTTGGGTGTATATGTCTGTATATATTATATGTGTGTGTGTATGTGTTTGGGAATATATGTGTGGGTGTATGTGTGTGTGTGTACATGTGTGTGGGTGTATATAAATGTGTGTGTGTATATGCGTGTGTGAGAGTGTGTGTGTGTGTGTATATGTGTGTGTGAGAGTGTGTGTGTGTATATATGTGTGTGTGTGTATATGTGTGTGTATATGTGTGTGTGTGTATATGCGTGTGTGAGAGTGTGTATATATGTGTGTGTGTGTATATGCGTGCCTCACCCGGGGCGGCAGGCTCTGCTGGAAGGCGGCCCGTATGGACAGGCAGCAGTGGTGGAAGTTCCTGATGAGCTGAGGGTGGATGGAGCCGCTGAGCTGGGCCACCTCCCTGTGGGTGGGGGCGATGAAGATGCCCTGCACCGTCTCCATCAGCACGTAGTGGAACAGGGTGTTCTCCGCCCCCGACGTCAGCCTGGAGGGGGGTGGAGAGGGGGTGGGGGAGAGAGGGAGGGAGAGTGGGGGTGGAGAGAGGGAGGGATGGGGGGTGAATGAGAGGGTGTGGGGTAGAGAGGGAGGGAGGTAGGGTGGAGAGAGAGAGGGAGGGAGGAGGGAGGTAGGGTGGAGAGAGAGAGGGAGGGAGTGGAGGTGGAGTGTGTTGCGTCAGTGGAGGTCAGGGAGAGAGGGTGGGTAGACCAGGGTGTGGTCTGAGGCCGGGCCCCACGTCACCTGGCAGTCTGGGACTCACTTCATGGTGTTGTACATCTCCTCCGTCTCCCTCTCCGTCAGGATCTTCTTCAGGGTTCCCAGGTAGAACGGGTTGGGGTGCTTCATCCTGGGGATCTGAGGAACCAGGAACACCATCACAACCTGCACTTTAGAGCACCTGTTTACGTTAAACAACCATGAGATCAGATAATTAGAGCGGGAAATATGGTGGACTTTAGGACCTTGAAGATGCTTCCGCTTCCTCCGCTCCCGTCGGAGCCTCCGGACCCCAGAGAGTCTCTCCTGCCCCCGAGCTTCCTGCCCGAATCTGGGGTGGAGTGAGGGCTGAGCCCTGGGCCCGCCCCCCCCTCCGGCTGCCCCCCCTCGCTCCCGCTGTCCGACAGACTCCTCTGGGGGCTGGGCCTACGGGTCCGCTCCCCAAACAGGCTCCTCCCCCTGGGGCCGCCGCTCCCGGTCGTCTTGACGGCGCCCGCCAGCTTGCTGAGGACCGGGGAAGAGGCAGCCAGGCTGTCGAGGCGCTCCCTGGCGGCGGAGGGCAGGAACCAATCGGAGCAGGAGAGGCAGGGGGCTGGGGGCGTGGCCAGACGCTCCTCCATACCAGCTTCCAGACCCTCCAGCTGGAGCAGCGTGGCCTTGACCTAAGGGTCAGAGGTCACATGACACACACACACACACACACTAGTCAGGGACTAGCTACTGGAACTGGTAGACAGTGTTCCTGGTAGGGAACATTATGCTTGTGACGTTAGCTGGTGACGTTCCAGCAGCTGGCTCACCTGGTCGACGTAGACACAGTCAGGACCGGGGGACCCCAGGGCTGGGGAGGCACAGCCCCCCGCCTCCAGCAACACACACTGCATACAGTGTCTCTGGAGCCATCACACACACACACACATAGACAGACACGGTGTTAGCAAGTGAGTGTCACTCGACATAATGTCCTCACTTAAGGGGGCAGAAACAGCTATGTAAACGATATCAAAAAGGGCAAAATTCGGCCTTCACAATAAAAGTCCTCACCAGCCCTACGATGAGCAGGAAGTATCGTCCGTGGGGCTGGAGGTAGCCCGGCCGGTGGTACTGGTCCCTGTCCTGGGCCCGGTGGCGAGGGAACACCTCCCTCCAGACCACCAGCTGGCCCACGCGCTGCTCTGCGGCCAGGGGCAGGAGGCAGTAGTGCTGGCAGTACAGACACACATCCAGCAGGTCCTCTTTGGGGAGGTGGTTGGCTATCAGGTAGCCCTGGAAGAGGACGGACGCACACACACACACACAGGCACACACACAACACAGGCACACACGCACACAACACATGCACACATGATCATATTTAAGTCTTGATTCATATCTATCATATGGTGTCTGTCTGTGAGGCAGGCTGTTGATTGTCCAATGTAGTCTGCGTTTTTTGGTGTCTGTAAGGTGTCTGTTTCTCACCTGGAGACCAGAAGTGTGTGTGTGTGTGTGTAACACTCACCTTATAGAACAGACACGAGCCAAGAGTCAGGTACAGACGTCTCATGCCATAGAAGTCCTCTGACTGTCAGAGAGAGAGGTAAAGGGAGAGAGAGGGGAGAGGGAGAGAGGTAAAGTGAAAGGAGAGAGGGGAGGGAAGAGAGGGGAGGGGGAGTGGCGGTTTTATTTCAAGGGAGGGTCGGCACATTTGGGACAGCTGCAGAGTCCAATAAAACAAGGCAAAGGGAATAGGGGCTCGAGCCAGCAATGAATCTACGCTACTCTCCGTAATCAATCTGAGAACGAAGGTCAGACATGAATTAATAACGAGTGAATTCCCTGTCTGCTGTGACATCCCGGCCATCACATCACCTGATCCCCACCCTTCTCTCGCTCCATTTCAATCTTCCTTTCTAGTTCTGTTTCTTTGCATGTCAGTTATTTTTTATTTCTCTCTTACTCTCTCTTTCTACTGTAATTGAGTCAGCTAAGGACGCAGGTACAGATGAGATCCTAGACCATGGCTGCCTCATATCCACACAGACAGCTCCAGGAATAGTGCGCCGTTCTCCACGTAGCCCCACAAAGCCAGTGGGACATGTGCTGTTTCTGCTGCGGGTCAACAGGCTGGCAGGGCACGAGACATGGTGTGACATCATCTGATTGGCAGGCCACGAGTCATGGTGTGACATCATCTGATTGGCAGGCCACGAGTCATGGTGTGACATCATCTGATTGGCAGGCCACGAGTCATGGTGTGACATCATCTGATTGGCAGGCCACGAGTCATGGTGTGACATCATCTGATTGGCAGGCCACGAGACATGGTGTGACATCATCTGATTGGCAGGCCACGGGTCATGGTGTGACATCATCTGATTGATCCAACTGTACTGCCTGGCAGACAGTAAACCTATAGCTACTGGCTCTACAATGTAGCAAAGGTACCTTGTACAGCTTTTAGGAAGTGTTCTCACGTACCATTTCTCCAAAATCAGACGATTCAAAGTCTGAGAGGACGCTATCAACCTCCATCTGTTGACAGAGAGAGAGAGAGAGCGAGGTGATTATTTATGCATTAAAACCCAGGAACTTGACACTTAGACCAGACAAAGAACAAAAGTTTGCGACGTTGAAGCAAAAAGAGCCGTTCTTGTGTGAATTCACACAGACAGTAGAGGGCAGCAAACACACATCCGAGTCCCGGCAGTTTGAATCATCTCGCGCTGAATGAAACGTCCTCACGATCCGAGACCAGTATCCAAGCGCCTGTCGTCCTCACAGGGCCATTATGACGCGAGTCAAACATGTATTAATCGGCAGACAGAAACACATCAGCTATTATGATGTCATGTCATGTGAAGGGAGATCCAGACCTTGATTTCGGGGGGCAGGGTGAGCCAGCGGACCGCCGGCAGCCCGTTGAGGAAGAGCGTGGCGGAGACGTCGGGGGTGGAGGCCCCGGGGCTGTCGCTCAGCCTGGAGGGCTGGATCAGCTGCTGGAAGAACAGGCAGAAGAAGTGGTCCAGCCTGGGGCCGTGGTCGGGCTCACAGAACGCCCTGCGGAGGAGGAGGGGAGGAGGTGAGGGGAGGAGGGGAGGCGGGGAGGGAGGAAAGGGAGAGAATGGGGAGAAGATGGAAGAGGAGGGAAGAGAGATAAGGGGGCAGCGGAGGAGAAAAGAGTGAAGGAGGGAAAGGTGGAGAAGGAGGAAAATAAAAGGAAACGTTAGAAAGAATGTTAGAAGAGACAGTTTTAGTGTGGTGGTTTGTCCAGTTCTCAATATAGCAGGGCTGGGAACAGAGAAAACACACCTGTCCAAGGAGCCGTGCATGACTTTGAGAGTTCGCACAACGCCCCCCACCACCGTCTGCAGATACAGCAAGGGAACTCTAGAAAACAAGAAGAAAAAAAACTGTCATTCCAGAATAAAGTTACTCTGTCAGAAAACATTCGGATAAAAAACAGGTGGTCACACAAAACACTCATCCAGTCATAAAAATGTTAATTGTAGTTCAACAGTTGATGAAAGTCTCGACACCGAGGTAATAAACCAACTGCTATGTAAAGAGCCAGTAAACAGAACTACAAGTCCCAGACATGTATAGCTACCTCTCTGCGGGCAGGCCAATGACCAGCAGGTTGTTACTTTCCTTCCAGTATCCCACATGGACCAGGTGCTTTCTCAACAGAAGAGAGGAACTGGGGAGAGGGGGTAGAGAGAGAGGGGGAGGGGTGAAGAGGGTGTTGGGGGCAGGGAGAGTGAGGGAAAGGGAAGGGAGAGAGCAGACGAGGGGAGGAAGAGAGGAGGGTATGCAGGAAGGAGAGGTGGAGAGGGGGAAAGGGAAGGGGGAGAGGTGGAAAGAGTAGGGGGGAGGAGGAAAGGGTAAGGGGTGGGGGGAGAGGGAAAGGGGATGGGGGGAGGGCAGAGTAGAGGAGGAACAAAGAAGAAAGGGGAGTAGAGGAACATAGGGGTAAGACAAGGAGAAAGGGAACGGGAGAGTAAGAGATGGAAAAGAGAGAGAGAAGCGAAAAGACTGTTAGGACAAGCAAAGCAGTCTGCAGCCTGTCCCAAATCATCAAACATAAACACACCTTTCATGGGGGCTTTAGATTCAGTGTGTGTGTGTGTCTCACATGTGTGTGTGTGTGTCTCACATGTGTGTGTGTGTGTCTCACATGTGTGTGTGTGTCTCACATGTGTGTGTGTGTGTGTTACCTGACTATCTGGCTCCCGGTGACGTTCTCTAGCATGTCACACAGGGTGAGGAAAATCCCTCTCACCCCCTTCAGCTGGCTGGAGGCTTCCGATGCTGGGTACTGGTACAGGATCTCTTGCTGCACACACACACACACACACACACACTCAGGGCATGGTCTCTGTGTAGTCTGTGACATTAGTATTCCTCACAGGGTGCTGTGGTCTTTGATGGGTGAAGGGCTTTAGACGGAAGCAGAGGAACAACATCTGAACGTCGAGAGAGCTTTTCTGCCATGGAAACTTGACCGAGGCACGGAAGGCTCGCTGTGGCAGACATTCACGTTTGAAAACTCACACACACACACACGCACACACACACACACACACAGCCTGGACCACCGGGCCACATTATAACCCAGTGGTTCTCCAAACTGTGACCACACCGCCTGCACGGATGTTTAGGATCTGAGACATGTCCTGAACACCCGAAAAAAGCCCTGACCTGGTTACAACCTGCTTTCATGCCTAAAGGAAAGTCTCCCCCTCTCCCAGTCTACAATCAGTCTTCTGAAATCAAAGCTTTAAACTGGTCCTCTGGCCTACGCTCTCATTAGCAGCACCTCCCATTTCACTGGTGTGGCTCCGACACATACACTCTCTCACACACAATCACACACACACACACACACACACACACACACACACACAGGAGCGCAGTGAAAACATCAGCCTAGAATTGGCCGGCCACAGAGGAAGGTATAAGAAGCTGCTGACTGCGTCTGGAATGAGTGGCGCTTCACCACAAAGACCAGCGACAACACAGGCCTGGATCAGCCCTTCCATCCAATTCAACTGGACTAGGAAGTTAAAACGTTTTCAAGAGGAACGAGGCATTCAAGGGTTACGGTTTTATGGAAGAAAATAGCACTGTTAAGACATTTATTTTCTACTGGGGTGTTTCCATCGCAGTTCCTTGGTGCCGCTTGCGCATTGTCCTGTTGTTTCTCTCCCGGGTATGAATAAAGTTTATTTAATTGGATCAATAGATCTTTTACAGTCAGGACTCACTTCTCTTCTCTTGTTTCTTTCTCCGAGGCTCTGTTTTCAGTTATAAATACCCACAAGGCTTTGGAGGCAGACCAGGGCGGTAGTCCTCTCCAGAGACTGCTCTGTATCAAGGAGAGGAGAGGTTGCCAAGCTGTGCTGTAGAGTTGCTGTGCTGGGCTAAGGGATTTTCCTACTGGCTCCCACTCCTGAAAATGTCATTAATCTAAACACGGCTAAGAAGTATTTGATCAATTAAATACTAACAGACTGCATGTGATTACATGCTGAAAGACTACAATTGGGTGCGTACTGATTGACGGCATTCGTGGTGCTAGTTAGCCAGCCTACCATGTCTAAAAGATATTGGTGTTACACAGAACGGTTCTCGAGGCAGGAATTCCCTTCCCACTCATGCAGCCTCCTTTTTTAAACATGTATTTATTTTTGGGCCTTTTGTCAGCTTAATTGTTATTATTTATTATTATTATTATTATTATAAATACAAATAATTATTATTACTTATTTATTTTATAGGACAGTTGGACTAGCAGGGAGAGAGAGGGGGGAAGACGTGCAGGAAATTGCCTCATTCATATTCGAACCCAGGCCCTACTCCACCCAGCAGCCTCCTTTAAGCCTGTTTGAGTGAACTACCCCTTTAAGCCTACTCACCTCCTCCAGGGGGGAGTCCGAATCCAGTTTGAGTGACAGGTACATGACGATGTGAGGGATGTGACCTATGGACATCTGCAGCTCCGTGGCGTCCTCCCCCCAGAGGAGACGCACCAGCTGGCTGACCTGGGGGCCGGGCCTGGACCTGGGGGGGGGGGGGAGCCTGGGGGTGCCCCCTCCGCTGGGCTGGACGTCTCCAGGGTCAGCTTCACCTGGAGGGAGGGAGGGAGGGAGGGAGGGAGGGAGGGAGGGAGGGAGGGAGGGAGGGAGGGAGGGAGGGAGGGGAAGAAAGAGAGTGCGAGGGAGGGAGAGAGAGTGAGAGAAAAAGAGATATAGAGAAAGACAGATAGAAATAGAATTAAAGAGAGAGCGAAAGTGAGTGTGTGTGTGTAATAGGAGCAAAGCGAGAGAAAAAGTAGTTAGGGATAGACCAGCGAGAGAGCAGGGGGATAAAGATCGAAAGGGGAGGGGCGGGGGTGAGGAAAGGGAAGGAGACAGAAGGGAAACGTTATCCAACTAGAGCCTCATCAACTCGCCATCGCCAGTCTCTCCACTCCACCACAGTCATGACCACGCCGAGTTCCTGCTCTCAGGCCCTGCGGAGCCATGGCTGTGGGTTTGGCTGTCAGACAGAGGGTGTGTGTGTGTGTGTGTCTACGCAAGGAGGGATAGTGCTGGGCTATGGTCTCCTCTGATGGGTGGAACAGCGATCATTTGCTTGTGAGCGGCAGCTTAATCCATCGTCATTACAGCACCGGCCTCCCTCATGTGGCTCCTTTAACTTTTACAAGTTTGGCCGGGTGGTAAAGGAGAAGCCGGAGGGTGTGTGTGTGTGCGCGCTTGTGTGTGTCTGTTCTTAGTTGGAGAAGAGACTGAACGGCTGAGTATTTGTGAGTCGGTTCTCTCATTTCAGACTCTCCCCATACTGTCTCTCTTCCATTCAAACACAAACGGGTGTGTGGGCAAGGCCAGTTCTCAAGATGGCCCAGACAGACATATGGTCAAAGACTCGTGTTTGTGACATCGCGCTTCGGTCTACGCACTCCTGACACCAAAATTCACACACACACACACACACACGCGCGCGCACCTCAACTCTAACACAGGTAAAACCTAAACCCCAACACACACAAACACACCTAACCCCACACACACTCTCCCTCCCCTGTAGGCACACGCACATCCAAACCCACACAGCAACACTGACACTGTTCTGGCTCCAGCCAGCAAGCTGTCAGCACCATTGGGGCCGAGCAGGAACTCCTGGTTGATGGTAATTAGGGGAAATCAAGACCAGAGACAGCAGATGTGGGCCTACAACTCAGCTGTGACAGTTTATACACAGTCCATACCAGAAGGACCAGCGGTGCTGACTCTGTATTACAGTATCAACATGCACAACACAACTGTACAAGAGTACAATTTGTCCATTTTGCGCCAAATAAAACCTGTCTCCTGTTGTTCCTCTTTAACGTCGGGACATTATCAGGGAGTGGGGGAAGGAAAAGGTGAGCCACTTTCTCCGACAGGCCTACGAAGACGGAACGGACATTCCCCAAGTCTAAGATCCATTAACCTCTCTTTCCCCTTCATCCACCACCCTGGACCTGTACCAAAACCAGAACCAGGATGTCTCTGGGGCCTGTCAGCAACGACCACAAGCCAGCGCTACCCACGCCACAGCATCAGGCGCCAGACCTGGGCCGGCAGCCATCTTGGACACGGAGGAAAGAAGGGATATGGGGGGGGGGGGGAACAGTAGTCTGCTATTACTGTAGAGGAGAAGAGAGATTAGGAGTCTCTAGCAGTAGCAGTAGGTCTTTTCTGTACAGTCAGATCTCAGATCACGTTTAATACAGTACATCTGTCAAGCACTATGGGTACTCTTTGATTTGAATTCATCTAGTACGGTGGGAAATCAAACGATTATTTGTGTGTGTTTGGTTTTTATCCAGGTTTTAACATCCTACACTGACTGGCTATCGCTCATACTTAATGTGATAGCAGATTGCCTGTTACTCATACAATACTAACTTAGACATGACTTCTTTCCAGGGTAAGGGAGATATTTGTTTACAAGTAAGGACTTCCTGTATATTTTTTTCCTGAGGCCTCACGCAAACAACCTCATGTAACACATCCTAAACAACCTTTGCTGGAAACAACTATTTTGCGGAAAGAAATAAAAAAAACTATATTCCCCCTGTGTGTGCAGCGATCCAGTTCCTACTGCTGTCTCACTAACAGCAGAGCTTTCTCTCGTCATAAATAACAGGGATGTGGTTAAGGCTGGAGTGTGCTCTCTGTAGAATTCCACTCTGCTGAAGTCAGTGTGGCCAGGCGGACTGAAAGCGACCGAGTGCTGGAGAAAGAGTGAGAAAGAGAGAGATGAAGAGATGAGCGTTTGAGCGATTGAGGCACGAGAGAGAGAGAAAGAGAGAGCTTGAAAGAGCATGTGCTCAAGCGCTGTGCCTGAAGCACTGTGCCTAATGGACGTTTGCCCTCATACAGCATGGTGGTCTGTCCTAATTACACACAATCCTTCCTTCCCTTAATTGCTACTGTCTATACTCTACCTGGGAGGCCTGAGCTAAAACACACACACAGAGTGTATTTCAAGTCTGAGTGTCTCTTCAGCCTTTGACATATATCATCTGCCTTGTTGGTCAGCTTGTTTTTCACCCACATCTTTCTCCCTCCCCGTCTTTCCCTTGTCCCTCTCTTCTCCCTGGAGTATAATTTGCTCCCCGGCGACGTCTTCTAATCAGCTGTTGTCTCCCCGCCACCACGGCGTAATGGCCGTCTTCCTCTGCTTCCTGGACGCGTCTCGCCGCAGTGCTCGCCGCCCGCAGAACGCCAGCGCTCCCGCCGACGCTCTGTCATTTACGGATTCCTGATCCCTCCGAGGCTCCGCCCATCCACACGGAGAGAAGAGAGAGGGAGGGAGAGAGAGAGAGGACGGGAGACACAGAGACAGAGAGAGACAGAGACAGAGACAGAGACAGAGAGAGAGAGAGAGAGAGAGAGAGAGAGAGAGAGAGAGAGAGAGAGAGAGAGAGAGAGAGAGAGAGAGAGAGAGAGAGAGAGAGAAAGAGAAAGAGAGAGAGAGAGAGAGAGAGAGAGAGAGTTGGTGCGTCCCGCCATGTTTAATAGATTTTTCCTTGGAAACTGATCCAGTCCGAGTGAGCACTGAGGTGCTGATTGGTTCCTACTTAATGTGTTTTCTAGTGCTGAGAGAAACCAACGGTGAAGGAAATTCTCAGGCTTGATGTCTATATTCAGCGAGGAAGACAACGTGTGCTGTAGGCCTACTAGTAGTCGCAACAATAGTTGAAATGCGCCAGTGAAACACCCCAAAGTTTATATTTGTGAGTGTGGCTATCTACCTTTCGATTATGATTTAAAGAAACGGAATGGCAGTCGGAGAACTGAGTGATAAGGCATACAGTAACTAGAACATTCTCACCTGTGTGGGTCCGGGGATGCAGGAGAGAACCCTCTCTATGTTCTCTGAGGAAACTTCAACGTCATCCACCGCCACTAGAACATCACCTGGGAAACAGAGAACCGTGGGAACAGGAATGAGTCAGGGAATGCATGGTGATACAATATGACATCATGCCAAAATTCAACAATTATGCATGGGAATCTATGGTACAGAACGTAGTGAATACACATAAAAACGTGATGTCAATTATTTATTTTTTTTGTGGAAAGACAGGTTTTCGCCTGGCTATGTGCAGCCTTGACTTGCCCTATCTCCTCAAGCTAGATTTCAACTTGAGTTATTTCAGGTATTTAACAAGCCTAATTGTTTTAGCATGGCACAGTCAGCCTTGATGAAAGCTCCTCTAAACCCTAACTCATGTGGATATGCGTTTGTGGTTTAGCTCAGTTAGAATTCCTCGGGTTTGTCTGGAGCACCAGCACAAACCTCAGCCTCAAAACCATTAAGGACTTAGTCTTTGAAACACAGGTCTACGGTTACACCGAATTTATGCCTTGCATTAGGAAGGCTGGGCCTTAGTCCTGACCTTCATGACAACAGCAGCCGTAGCTATAATAAGCTCTTAAGTCATAATATAGAGTAATATTAGATCCATTACATGCAGTAAGCTTGGTCTATTGTCCATAAAGAAAAAAATGACCACTGTATTGTATTTCATTATCAGGCGAACCATATATATATATATATGGTTATATTATGGCTATATATTTAACAAAGCTAGAAAAAAATACTATGGTAAAGGTTGGGATTCTGTGTCACGGATAAGAATAGCAGCACCCTACTTGGAAGAAAAAAAAAAAGACCGTTGCTACATCCGATCAACATAACCAGCTTCAGCAGAGCAAAGGGTCCTCTCTCACCGATGAGTATCTGTCCGCACCGGACGGCCGGACTGCCCGGGACCAGGCCGTGCACGCCGATCCTCTCCTCCCCGCGGCCCGGCGCCGCGTCCCCCTGCTCCGCCCCGCCCCAGCCGGGGCGGTGCACCACCCCCAGCAGCGCCTCCAGCAGCCCCCCTCGCTCCGGGGGCGGGGGAGGGGATCCGCCCAGCCGCTTAGGGTTGAGGTAGACGCACACCTCTTTCAGGTGCTGCTGCAGGACCGCGACCCCTGATCTCTGGCCCGCCTGGTTCTTCAAGATGGACGCCGGGTGCGAGTCTCTCCCGTCGCCGTCTTTCCCCCGGCGTTGGGAGGGCCGCCGGGTGCTCCTCAGGATCCTGGCCAGCCTCTTGAGGCTGGGCTCCCCTTTGGTCCCCGACTCGGGCCGCTTCTTCTTCTTCTTCTTCTTCTTCTTCTCCTCCGTGATGATCTCCGCCTCCTTCTCGCTGAAGCGCACGTGATTGGTGGAGAGCCCCTGATTGGCGGAGGCCTGGGCCAACGCGGCCTCCTCCTCGCCCTCGCTCAGCTCCAGGTAGAAGAGCTCCCCGTTCTCCTGGATGTCGTCCAGCCATTCGGGTTCCAGATCGCTGAGATCACCAAGAGGAAGGGAAGCATTAGAACTGAGAGAACGAAGGGGCGGGGGGTGGGTCACTGTGTGGTTTATGTTTCAAACTATGAGGCTTTTACACAAAATTGCATTTTAGAATAGAGACAGAGAGCGAGACAGTGAGAGAGAGACAGAAGGAGAGAAAGAGAGACAGAGAGAGAGAGAGAGAGAGAGAGAGAGAGAGAGAGAGAGAGAGAGAGAGAGAGAGAGAGAGAGGCCACAATCAAATCTTGGGCAGAGAAAATGCTTTAACACTGCAAAAAGGAGAGTTAAAATTTCAACCAGGCATCTTTTTTTCTCCTCCATTTCTCTAATTATGCCATGCCAACCCTGCGGTACACTCTTGGAAACCACATCCATAAATTCACTGAGGATGGTGAACAGCATATAATTATTTATGAAGGTTTGAGTTTCCAAATTGGAAACAGAAACACATTTACCCCAAACTCGAAAAAAAATGAAAATATTGAGAATGAAACTATGGCGGTACATTGTTTTCTATTTCATTTGGTTATGTTTCTGCTTGTAATCTTTAATTTAACAACAACGTCATGTCTAAAAATCCAGTTGTCAAATAGCTTACAGAAAGAATACGAATCTGGGGAAGCATTCTTGCAATAGATCAACAACATTATTGGATCACAAATTGTCTACACCCACTGCCACAACTAACACCTTATCATAACGAGACAGGGATCCTTTAGGTGAAAATGTTTAAGTGTTGATCAAGAGTTCTTACTCAGAGTAGTCAGAGCTACTGAAACTTGATGATGTGGATTCATTATCGCTCCCGTTGTCATGCTCACCACCACCCTTCCTGTCCTCGCTCTCCTCTCCCGCGGGCTCGCTAGCCTCAAACGTTCCAACTGATCCGTGAAACTCTACAGAGGCCATTATTTACTTTGCATAGGTGGTGCAATAATACATAAATTCTCTACATCCTCTGTTTGTCAACTTTTACTTGGATGAGCAGTGCCATTCTCTCGCCATATTGTCTCCATACGGGTTCCCTTGCTTTGTCATGTGACGCTAAATACCCCTATATGATTGGTCGATCGTTGCGTTGTCCCTGACAACATAGAAGCTTTCCGTCTGCTGGGGAATCAACAATATAGAGTTGCAACACAATTATGAACACCTAACGTACATGCAATGAAACAACTGACTTTTCAGTAACTTAATAATGCAACTAGTACTCAACAAAACTGTCTCCTAATTCGGCCTATGCCCACTTTTTGCTTCTTTAGTACCAGCCTAACAAAACAGGGCACTTTCCAGACAAGACGCGACTTTCTCACTGTTACTTTTGTGGCGTCAAAGTACTTTTGCATAATTGCAGATAAATAAAACTAGATATATACTGCCAAATGAACATCTTAATTAAGTTTTAGACGATATTAATAGAGTATTTTCAATTGAGCGTGCTTCTCTGCAAAGATGTGCGCTCGAGCCCTCCCTTCCACTTGCTTAGTGCACGAGGTCTTTAAATCCCCCTTGGCATTCGGGGCTTGGAAACAAAGTAGTCTGAAAGTGTGATGAATGCTTTCCCAAATGAAACACAATCTTTCCAAAGAAAAGTAGCAACATTGTTACAAGAGTATTCATTTACTGAGTAAATTATGTCTTAATATATGGGTACCGACCTGTACAATAGCACACTGCGTATGGAATCAAAGTCGTCCAAATTCTTTGAAAATGATCCTCCATCTATGGCGATGTTAAACATTATTTATGTCTCAGCATTTGTGTTTAGTCAACTCCATAAAGCATTTCTGGACACGGCTCTCAAACGGAGGCACATCCATCCCAAACTGCAGTCAACGCGTAGTGATGAGAGACAGTTGGATTCCTTGACGGTCGTAGGGCATAGAGAAAACGGTCAACTCAAGAGTTCAGTCAGAATGCAATTGCGGTTGGTCTTAGAAGTAGAGAATTCGTTCTCGGGTCAATCACTCACATGGGGCAGGCAGCTACGCTCCAATATCTTTTGAAGACGAGAAAAAAGCGGTCCCAAATTACTTCTCCAGACCACCACAGCACATGCTTGTAGACTAGTCTGAGCCAGAGGCCGGGCAAGTGGGGCAGACTAACGCCATCTACTGCTTAAAACTCGTGTCCTAAAAGGCATCACACTATTTAGCATTAGAGTCATTTTGATGAAACAACGCTTTCAATAAGACATCATATGTGCAACATTTTTTTTATTCAACTTATTTAACAACAATTCAAATATAACTTAAATAAATAAACCTGCACATAATTTAGAAGAAGCACTTTACTGCATCGATTCGCATTAGTATGTAGCCTAATAATCCGTGATATATATCATTATGCTAACTTTAAGCCACAATAGTATCATATTACATATGAATAACGATACTATGCCTGAAATAACCATTAATGTTTAATATTAACAATTTGACGATAACCACTCTGATCGTACATCTTCCCTCCAGATTCCCAGATGGAAATCAAGAACGGTCATCAAAAGCAAAGAGATTGAGTAGACTCATTCAACTCTGCCAGCTTCGCGCTCAGGAAATTGTACCGCTACTCATCATCGTGGTTAGCGAGACCAAACAATTTAGAAACACATTTCACAAGTCAAGAACTATAGAAATGATCCCTGAAAGTATAGTCTTAACGACAGTTGCTACCTGGATCACTACTTCTATCGCGACCATGTCATTCCCATCCACGGTTACTGAATCTGAATTTCATAACATAAAATATAAAGAGTAAATTGATCAAAAGGCTGTGTCTAACTGTAAAAAAAACAAAATCCTTTGCTGACAACACACGTGATTCACATTGGATTAAACAAATATTACAAACATTAATTTATTTCCCAATCATGATTTACATTTATAGCTAGGCGTTTTCTGTTGACACAACAACATCTTCTCGTTGCATTGTTTTACATGTTTTATATCCATAATGCCTCCGAGATCATATATAAAGTTCATTTTTATCAAATACCCATAATGCCATCTGTCTTATGCGAGTAAGCATTGAAGGCTAACTATATATGCTTTGGGTCTCTGCAATGAAACAAATACATTATTTAACAAATTGAATAGTAGAGTTAACACAAAAACAATTATTTAACTAGAATACAATTTGGAGAGGGAGTTACGGTTTTAAGAATATTGAGAGCTACAAACTAGCATTGCTAGCATGCTCAATCGTGTATCAGTTGTAGGCTATACGTCCTGCAAACAAGGGAAGTTTACAGAGTTCCGATAATTTCCATACTCTTTTGCAGGATATAAACCCAATTTTGAGCACACTCATCAATTTCATTGAACATTAAGAGACCAAATAAACAATATTTAGCAGAACTGTGACATTTCAAAATTGAAAGTAGCTAAAGAGTGCGTAAAACGAGGACCTAGACATGACACGTTTATACACACATTTATACCGACAGTTTTATCTCATTAAGATAGTGTCTGTAATAACCAAAACTAAATGAAGACTATGCTGTTACCACATCCTTACACATCTCAGAACAGAGAAGTGGCCTGGATGAAGTTTCTAAGAATCGGTCGCTAGTGCCCTCTCCCGGCATGCAGATGCTTGTCAGACCATATACGTCATATATGTGCGCCGTAGCAACAGTATTTCTGTCCATATTCCTGAATCCTGAAGAAGAACATTTAAAACAGGTTGGCTGTTTTCAGTCGTTAATTCAAAGTTACGAAAGTAGACATATTGAATTACAAACTTTCACACTGATACATGATTAAAATTATTAATATTACTACGGCTGATGGGGGCATATGATGTAGAGTTTCTGTCAGATAGGACTTAATTAACAAGGAGCCAGGCTATTCAAGTTAGCCATCGTTACATAGTGGCTGTACAGAGCTTAACATCAAACGAAGTTGAGAGTCACATCATTAACATTCAAGTATGATTTGAAGAAGCTAATGCATCATATCATTGTTGTTGCTCGCGTGTATAGATGGCAGTAATTCAACTAGCCCGTGCCGAGGACAGCCACTGGATAAAAGTGAAATGAATGCAATACTTCACATACGCCACACAGACAAATTCCACACAGATTCTGTGATCACAGATGAGCTCTGTATGCTTCACATCGACCTAGACACAATCGAAGAAGACAGGGAGTCTAACAGAGCAAACTCTGAACAATCTGTAAGTTCAGCCAGCAAGCTGATCCTTCCTTCACTGACAAAAAGCGGTTGTCCGAAGTCTGTGTACTGGACTGTGTAGTGTACAGTACTCCATCAGGGGTTGTGTCTAGATTGAATCATTTATAAGAGCAGTTAAACACACTATCATCTACATCAACTTTGTATTCTTTCCTGAATGACGCATGCACTTTGCTTTGATGAAAGTGTATGTGCGACATTGATTCTGGGTGCCTGATCTTAACCTGTCTGTCTGTGTGTCCTGTCTGTTGACCAGAAAAATGTCCTCAGGAAGCAGCGGCATTGGGAGAGGAGCCTGGCGTCGAAAAGGAGCAAAAGGCGTGATGAGAAGACAAAGAGGAAACAGAACCGTGAGCTGGAAGGAGGGATGAGGGAAGAGGAAGGAGGTAGTGGAAGGAAGGAGGAGGGAAGAGGAAGGAGGGAAGAGGAAGGAGGTAGTGGAAGGAGGGAAGAGGAAGGAGGTAGTGGAAGGAAGGAGGAGGGAAGAGGAAGGTGGTAGTGGAAGGAGGTAGTGGAAGGAAGGAGGAGGGAAGAGGAAGGAGGTAGTGGAAGGAGGGAGGAAGGAAGAGGTAGGTGGTAGTGGAAGGATGTAGTGGAAGGAAGGAGGAGGGAAGAGGAAGGAGGTAGTGGAAGGAGGGATGAGGGAAGAGGAAGGAGGTAGTGGAAGGAGGGAGGAGGGAAGAGAAAGGAGGTAGTGGAAGGAAGGAGGAGGGAAGAGGAAGGAGGTAGTGGAAGGAGGGAGGAGGGAAGAGGAAGGTGGTAGTGGAAGGAAGGAGGAGGGAAGAGGAAGGAGGTAGTGGAAGGAAGGAGGAGGGAAGAGGAAGGAGGTAGTGGAAGGAGGGAGGAGGGAAGAGGAAGGAGGTAGTGGAAGGAAAGAGGAGGGAAGAGGAAGGAGGTAGTGGAAGGAAGGAGGAGGGAAGAGGAAGGAGGTAGTGGAAGGAGGGAGGAGGGAAGAGGAAGGAGGTAGTGGAAGGAAGGAGGAGGGAAAAGGAAGGAGGTAGTGGAAGGAAGGAGGAGGGAAGAGGGAGGAGGTAGTGGAAGGAGGGAAGAGGAAGGAGGTAGTGGAAGGAAGGAAGGAAGATGGAAGAGGAAGGAGGTAGTGGAAGGAAGGAGGAGGGAAGGGGAAGGAGGTAATGGAAGGAGGGAGGAGGGAAGAGGAAGGAGGTAGTGGAAGGAGGGAAGAGGAAGGAGGGAAGAGGAAGGAGGTAGTGGAAGGAGGGAAGAGGAAGGAGGTAAGGGTTGCATGCTGAATGTTCTGTATGGATGAAGCTCTTTGTTGTAGGTTAAGCCATGCGTTGTTGTTGTTGTGGTTTAATAAACAGGCACTGATGTGGACAACCCCCAGTTTAGCAAACGTGTCACTAAGGCGATCACCAAGGAGCGTTTAGCAGAGGCACAGACTTCGGGACCCAAACTGTGCTTAGACCTGAGCATGACAGACTATATGTCAGACAAGGTAGGTGATTGATCCACCCCGTGAGCAAAGTGAATCAGTAACAGAATTTAATCTGAATCAATCTGACTTCTGATACGTGTTGCTCTTTTCCCAGGAAATAAGCCGTCTCGCCAGTCAGATAAGGAGGCTGTACGGGTCCAATCGTAAAGCAGCTCGGCCTTTCCATCTCTACCTGGCAGCCCTGAGCCAGGATAGCCGATTGTACAGGGAGTGTCTCAGGATGAACGATGGCTTCCATAACTACGTGGTGAGTCGCTTATCGGCTCCAACGCCTTTGAGGTCCCCACAGATTTAAGATTTTTCCCCGAAAGACATATAATTCACGTCACCTAAAAATGGCGTTTTGTCTCTCAGATGGACGTGACCGAGGCGAGCTGCCTGGACTTGTTTCCTCCTGAGAACGTGACCTACCTCACACCAGATGCTGAAAAAGGTGGGACTGCAGACTACCATGGCTAGGATGGAGTGTAGAACACTGTGGGAAAGTGAGATCAATGTATCGTGGCATTATGTCATTGTCGAAACCAGACATATACACACTCAAGTTCTAGATCTCCAGTTCTGTGGCAGGACACGCCGGTCAGCACCAACTTGGCTTGCCTTCTGTTTCAGCCTTGGAGAGAATAGAACCGGACAAAGTGTACGTTATCGGTGGTCTTGTGGATGAAAGTATTCAGAGGGTAAGAATTCCGATTGAGATGCAATTAAATTGACAATTGTATTGACTAATCCTGTCTTGTTGGTGATGGATTGATCAGATGTTCTTTCTACTGTGTTTCCCCCTGTAGAAGATCACTTACATGAGGGCCAAGGAACTGAATGTGCGGACAGCCAGACTGCCCATAGATGAGTACATGGTCAAGAAGGAAAACCCCAAAAACTTTTACTCAAAGATCCTCTCCATTAATCAAGGTTAGTATGTGAAAGTCTGTTCCTCCCCACACGATTTATGAAGAAAATTATATTTAAGGGCCACAAAAGCTGCCTCACCACATTTGAAAACAAACCTACGCCCCTGGTTAAAGCAGTCATATAGTCAGATAAAATACATAAATGTTTTTATCGCTGAAAAATGGATGCTTGAGGCTGGAGTTTTTGAAATCTCTCCTCTCTTTTCTTCCTGTCTCCAGTGTTGGACATCCTGTTGACATTAAGAGACACTGGCAGCTGGATCAGAGCTCTTCAGGCTTGGTTTCCCCCAGGGAAGGGCTTTGTTATCGCACCTGAGGCTGCTAATAATTCCTTATCAGGGCAAGACATGAATGTCACGGGTACATAAGTTTCAGTATTTTTCATTGTTTTTGGTTATGAACGCTACGCACAGAGTTTTCTTGTACGTAGATATACTTTTGCATAGCCGTGTGCATGTCATACACCTGCACTGTCATTTGCAGCTGGATCACCGGTACTGTTAAGATGCCTGACAGCTGAGATTGTAGCTTACCTTTTTAAGACAAAATGTAGGGCCCCTTTACAAGTGCAGGCAGATTTGATTTAATTAGATTTGTTTGATGCTAATTACAGTAGATGTTTTTTTATTATTGTATTCTTGTTATATTCTGTGTTGTTTGAAGGATTTTAAGTCTTTAAATCCACTGGAGGGAAGCAAAAAAAATGTTGCTCTATAAAGTTCTGTTGAAATAATCAATTACTGTGTAACTGGCTGATAGTTATTGCAAATATAATCTAATTGAAATGATATTAGTTAGCTCAGTTAGTTTTGTACCGGTCATATTGACATGTGGTAAAGTGACCTGGCAGAGTACTCTGACAGTGCTTAAGAAGATGATCCAGTTTTCAGTTAAGTCTTCAGGAAGTAAAGGCCCGTATTGTTTCATATAGAGTTGCTGGTAAATCATTGATGACAACAAGCAATTAAGTGACACATCACAGTTTAAAAACATATAGGGTATAGACACAGAAATATACAGTATACACATATACAATTTACACAAAATAAAGTAGTAATGTAATAACAATTCTTAATTGTATGAATGATTCGGTGTTCTTTGTAATCAGCTCTGTGAGGGGGAACATATCAGGAACAAATAATACTTGTGACTTGCTAAAGGCAGATATTGAAGGAAAGGACTAATTCTGAGACAATTAGTGGATGACAGTCTTAGCCCTTGACATTTACCTGAATATGGACCTTTGTTTCAGAAATATAAATGTAAAATTATGAACATACATAAACAAGTATATATATTAATAATGTATTTAAGGGCTTTCCTACATATACTACTTCACAAAAATAAATGTAGATGCCTGAACAAGCCACATGCCAGATCCGGGTCAATCACTGCAGTAAAACAAATGCATTATGCCCAGCAGTGCCAGCTGTGAGTCAAAACAAGTGTACCTCAAAGTGTTTCATCTCTGTCAATGTCCCTTAAACCAGCACAAGTGAAATCTGAAAGCACGTGTGAGCTACTACCACGTCACGCAGTGTCAGACAGCACCCTGTGGTCCCAATGTCTTCACCATCCTCTCTTGGCCTGTTTTTCCACCACAAAGCGGGTGAGCCTCTTCACCCAGTGAGTGTTAGGGTCCAAGCAGATTTTCTCTCCTCTTGTAAGACCAGCTCTGAAACACAAACACAAACTGTTTAAGACACCTGTTGCAGTTACATCTTGCAGTAGAACAGCTGTGTCTTGTAAGAGTGGGGCACATCTGAATGAGCCAAATTATAAATATGAGCAGGACTGTTTACATGAACATTCATGATCATTTGTTAATAACTACTGTATGAAAAACGGAATTTACACAGGACTTTGACTCTAAAAGTGATATATGGGGGAAGGTGTAGATTAGTGGTTAGAGCACGTGGTTGCAGGTTCAAAAACCCCCTGTACTCTATGTTACTTTGGATAAAAGTAACATCAAGTAAGTGACATTAGATACAACTTTTAGACTCTAGAGTATCACCATGGTAACCTACATGACTTCTATGTTTTGGCAATGAGGGCCACTGGGGCGAATCTCGACGCTGCGTAGGCTGTCAGGAGGGATGATTCTGGTCTCCAGCTTCACGCAGTGACAGTGTTGATTGTAGTCTCGGCCGATTGGCGGCATACCTGGGGAATCAAACACACATATGACAACAGCATTGAGATGCAGTTATGGGACTTGTTCTAAATGGAATCACATTTTTATGAAACTCTTAACTCTGTTCCTTTATCATAAGATAAGAGAAGATAATCCTTTATTTGTCCCGCAGTGGGTACATTGCAGTTTGCAACAGCAGCAGGGTACAGAACAGCACTCAGAGTACAATTAAATATAGAAAATAGAAAATATACGAGATACAACGAGATCATCATGTTGCAAAACACTACTGCTTTTGAAAAATACTTCCTTATTCAAAATCGTAATTTAAAATCTGTTGAGGAAATTTTATTCACAACTGTAAGGAACAGAAACACAGTTTACACTCTAACAAAGTATTACAAGGACATTTACATGGATGGCCAATAGTAAGCCGAATGAATGGAAAAAATACTTAAATTAAATTAACAATAAAGTAATGAACTATGGTATAATCTGAAATTGAATTTGTTGTTAAGGTCTTACTGTTGCCAAGGGTGAAAGAGATGGCCACCAGAGCAAGCAGAAGATATGTTGTCATGGTGCGTGCGCCGTTCAGCCAAGAAGAAGAGAATGAAGGTGTTGATGGTGTTTCTTCAGATATTACCTTCGCTGTTCTGAAGAGTCACAGGGCCACTTCACTTTTAATACAAGTCCTGATCACATGCTCATCATAACCGCAGGGATCTCTGCAAAAGTCCCATATACCGTGTGTGTGTGTGTGTGTGTGTGTGTATCAGAAGGCAGTCATGAGACAGGGAGTTCAGGGGCAGTGCAGGGGCCTTCCAGGATCCGTCATGTTATCTTTCATGTTATTCCTCTGGACAGAAAAACTATCGTAACTCACACAAACAACAACATCTGTTTGTGACTTCATTTGTCTCATGATAACCCAACACAATTTGGCCTAGAGGGGAAACCTTTTACCAGGGGAGTTCATTGTAGACTCGAGTTTTTTTGCTGATAGTGGATGTTAATGGTCCTCACTAGTGTTGTTATTGTAAAACTGTCATTGACATTGCTGTGACTTCTACATCTGATGGTGGACGATGAAGTAGTGCAGAAATTGTTGTAAACAAACGACAGAATCGAACACTCAGTATGACTCAGGCCACAAAGCATCAGGAAGGAAGAGGAACCGTGCGTTCTACAGAGTCATGTGACACGTGCGTTCTACAGAGTCATGTGACACATGACTGCAATCAAGGCAGTCAGTTCCCAAGAGGGTCAGAAAATTAATCTTATTATTTCTAAACTATCCTTCAACTCATTACTATAGACTGTGATGGATGGTTCACTCAATAATATGCAATGATGACTGATTAATTTATAGTCAAAACATTTATATATCAGAACAAAAACACTTTTTTATTAATAATAATATTGGTGTTGGATTTAGAAAAATATAAATCTGTCAAGTACAAAATGTATACGTTTTCACAAGTTTAAAAACAAAGAACTCCATTGCCAATATGAGCGGCATAAGTTGTAGGTAACTTTACAGGCCGCATGTCACTACAATGATCCTGTGATTTGAGCGTGTTCAGATGTAATAGGAAGGATGGTGCTGGTGGTTATAACTTCCGACTGTCTTCTCTTTGGATTGCTGTTGGAGAAAATCAAAAGGTCGCTCTCAGTTATTGACCTTAAATTGGTGCTCAAAAGATGAGAAACGTTTTTAAAAAGTCTTTACCTTTTCATTCTCTTGATCAACATTTTGGCAAAATCCCCAGTTGGTTCCAGACACTCTGACTCTCCAGTTCTCAGTTTGACACTGTTTTTCGATAAATAAATACGATTTGTGTTAAGCAACAGAACACGGGGTTGTGTGAAGAAATCTGAGCATTCAGTTGAAAGTTCCAGTGGGTTTATACAGAAGATGTACTCGACTCTAAGTACTTGTGAACAGACCACCCTGATAGGAGATATCAGAATCAGCATCAGAAAGGGGTTTTAATCGCCCTGAAAGTTTGCACAGACAAGGAGTTTACTTTGGCAGGAAAGTGCATACATTCAACATAGACAAAACATTGAGCACCGACCGACTGAGGCTGCCATCATCGGCACCATCTTTAAAAATAAAAGATGATATGATACGATGATATGATATGGGACTGTGTTGTCACAAGTACAGTGTCAATCTCAGATCAGGATCTATCTGCAGTGGTATTCACAAAAAGAGTCATTAGAATTGTTGTCTTGTGCTCTTAAACTCACATGACTTCCTCCCTGGGACAGTGTGGTCGAGGTGGGTACTGTCGAATTGCAGTTATCCTTTTGATGTTGAGTGGTGTTTTGCGGGTGCTAGCACAATGGCAACGAGGTGCCTTCGTTGCCACTGCTAAAGTAGAGAAGAGGCGAGGAAAAGAGAGGAGAGGAAAGGAAAGAAGAATAAGGAATGTTAGGAGTTTGTGGGGGAGACAAAGAGAGAGGAGAGGGGAGAAAAGGAGGATGGAGAAGGGAAAAAAGAGAGAAGATAATCAAACATTAGTTACAAATGGACTTCACAATGACTTCAATGAACCCACATAGAAGCCAGAGTAGAGACACCCGGTACCTTCTGCCATGGAGATGGCCACGCCGACCAGTACAACAACGGAGAAGATCACTGCTTTCATGATGGTCTTCACTTGAAACTTGACTTTGAATAAGACGTCCCAGAGCAGTTCAGAAAACTCTTAGAATTTGTTTCTTCTGGTCGGCGGGAGTCGTATGGAAGACAGCCTGGAAGACTTCAAGTCTGGCGTGACAGCAGTTCTGCAGCAGCTCTCCTCTCTTCTTCTCTCCCTGTCTCCTGGATGTGTGGGTCTGCCTGGAGGAGGTGCATTCTGGTCCACTTATACTCCCTGCTCTTCGAGTGTCAGCGAGTTTCAGGGATTCCAGAGAAAAGTGATTGTGTAACCCATTCCTGTTCAACACCCACATCCCACCCACCCAAAAGGGTGGAGTGTTGTAATGTCATTGTGATAAAACAGGAGGATTAAATCTGCAGTTGTATTAAATGTTCGTTTCATAGAGTAGAATGGAAGCTTCAGCGATGGAACTGGATCTCTGTGAGAGGAATTACAGGTTTTTCTTTTTCTTTAGTAAGAACAACACAATGGCGTATGTAAAAAAAAAATCACTGGTCAGCTTGGAAAACAAGCGATAATATTTTTAAAAAAGAGCTATGATAGCTGATAATAAAAACAAATGGCATAGTTTCTGTTTGTGTGAATGCTGTGTGCGTTTGGGGAGAGGGAGGGTTGAACTGAATCAGAAAGCCTACAGCATAGACTTATAATATCACCAACTACTGTAGGATGAAGGAAAAAACCTTCATATTATTATCTTTCACCAGTTATCCATAAAGAAACCTTTTAGTGTCTGGGGCAGTAAATAGAACAGTGAATCCTGTATTTCCTACAATGATCATCATCATTTCTCACCGGAGGTTCATTTGAGGTTGCCTCTAGAGTGAGTCACGAGACACTTTCTAGAGTGAGTCATCATGACTTCCAGGGATGAACCTTTCTGTTGAACAAGCTGCAGCTTGTCTGCGTATCGTATCAGACGAGGATGATGCAACCAACTGTCACCGCTGGAGTCCTTTCAGAGCTGGCTTGTTAGACCCTGTTCTCCTACGCTGACATTATCCACATCAACAATAGAATGGAAAATATTCCACTTCACACCTCCATGCCTCCCGTTTCCCCAGCAGTAACTAAGGCAACAGACCTGTCCTCAGTCCCAGCCCCCCCCCCCCCCCCCCCCCCCAGCAGCTTTCAACCCTGCATACCCTCTTCCTCCTGGTGCAGAGCTGTTAAATCCCAGCCCTCAGTCACCCATAGGTGACCCCCAGCCCATCCAGCACTCCACCCTGCACCTCCTGCCTCTCTAGCTGGAGGTTGGCCTCCTTTGGAAACCTCTCCCAGTCACCACTGGTTCCCATCATGCACCAGGTCACACAGGAGTACGCCTCCTCCCGCTCCTTCTCCCTCATCTTCTGGCGCAGACATCTGTGGATATACCCCTGGACCTGCTGCACTACCTTATTCACTCCATCCTTCAGCCCATACAAGGTGAACCCTTCCTGGGTAGACCGACCTGGGCCCTGACCCCCACCCTGGAGCGTCATGGTCAGGTTCAGAGATGACACCTGCCTGCTCAGCTCGTCTAGCTCGGCTTGTATCATCACATGCAAGTGATGATACAATTTAAAAAAAGCAATATTCTAGACTGCCCTCTAGTGTTAAAAACCCTGCATGTCTCTTGTGCTGTGTCTACAGACATCCTGCCCATCAAATTGGAACACTGACACTAGTCAGACAGTGGAAACATGATAAGCTTATAGGTCCATGTATACTAGAAAAAAAGTGATGTGATGTCAGAAATATTAATCTTTATTAAGTACTACACAGTCAATCGGTGAAGATGTTCAAAAAGCTTTATTGCTGGCCCCCGACCCACACTGAGTCAAAGATGGTGGTCACAAAGTTGTCTGCTTGCATGTTGTGCTAGCTAACCATTTAAACGAAACCGCTCTCCACAATCCTTGGGTCATACACAGGCATGCAACTGTCACATGGCTCTCTTTTCATTGGCTCCCTTGCAAAGACTCAAGTGTGCGTTCCTTGCAGTGGACATTTACAACATCAACCCTACTCCCACTAGGTGACCAGCTAATGGTCACCAGACCTCAGTCTCCCTTCTAGCTCTGGCAAATTGTATCTCCTTTAAACAAACAAACCCACCTCTTCTTAGTCTTCAGCCCCAAGATAAATGTATTGTATGTTTACCTAAGTCTGAATCTTGCCCACAGTTCATTTGGGGGTGGTCTCTCTAAACACAAGGCTAAACACAGTATCATTTTATACAGAATAAAATTACATCTTAAACTTTTCTGACATGAAAAAAAGTATAAATTGTGTACATGGCCACTGTGCAAGCAGTAACAAGAAAGTAGAATGAACACATGAAAATGATGAAAACAACTTTATAAAACAGCAACACAAAAAAAGTTTGTAATGATTGCTCAATAACATTGTTTAAATGTAATCGTATATAAGTATGTAATACGTATTGTATTAATGTAAGTTGGTATTTATGAAGATAATGCAGTCCATCATGCAGTCCTGAGAATGGTTCATTAGAATGACTTTCATTACTTCAGTCCATCACCATGTTTCTCCGAGTTTGCTCAGAAAAGGCATGAGCGACTTCTTCAGGTCGTTGCGGGGTAAGAACTTCAGGGCGTCTCTCGTCTTTGTGACAGAGTCGTTTGCTCCAAAGTATTTTAGTAAAAGCTGCACCAGCGTCACCTTGTCAGCTTTTTCAAGTGCTCCAGCTGGGACCCTTTTCTTGTCCTTATGTCCAGTTTGTAAATGTAACTTGAATTTTTTGATATCGTCTTCAAGGAGTTCATCCAGGATTTGACAAAGACTAGTGGTCCATTCATTCTCATCAATGTCATGGCCCCCTGGTGTGATAGAAAGATAGACTTGTTTCAAACATTATTCAAACATGTCAAAGTTTATCAGTATAAAGTGCAAATTAACCACACATTTTCTAGTTTAAACATTATTATTATTATAGATCATAATAATAATGATTATGGGGTTCAGATGGCTGAGCGATTAGGGAATCGAACTACAAATCAGAAGGTTGCCAGTTCAATTCCTGGCCGTGAAAATGATGTGTCCCTGGGCAAAGCACTGCACCCTACTTGCCTCGGGAGGAATGTCCCTGTACTTACTGTAAGTCACTTTAGACAAGAGCGTCTGCTAAATGACTAAAAATGTAATACAAATATAATATGTATAGAAAACAAATTAGGCAGCACAAAGACATGACATACTTGTTTTTTTTGTGCACGTATCCTGGGTAACTGGGCTTTGGGCTACTGTGAAAACAAATGAAAAAAGTTAATAACTCTTCTGTAATATTTGTTTTCATTGATATTGTTTTTAACATTTTGATGTTCACCTGATGAGAATGTTTAAAAATCAAGGATTTTTTGTCTATATACTTACATTCAGAAACTGTGTTCACTTCAATTAACTGCTGTGTTTCATTTGGTGAGTCAGTTCCTTGTATCGGCATTTGCACTGTTGGACTTTGGTTTCTTTTTTTTTCCCCATTTATTTTTCTGTTCAACGTTTTCCCCTGTTTTTCCCCTGTAACCTCTGTTTCCTCTGTATTGTCTTCCTCATCTGCAGGTGTTTTTGTCTGTACTTTGGGGAGAGTTTCCTTCAGATACCTTTGATTGTGATTTTTTGTCTTCATGCTTTTTACAGCATCTGTTATCATTTTGCCCTGATCGTTATCAGAAGACTCCTCTCCACTCTTGAGAACAACATACCTCCCTCCACATTTCTGAATCAGCTCATTAAAAGAATCGATGTATTCCTTAATTGTACTGCCTGTCTTATCCACTGCCTCCTCATTAGTGAACAGCACCACGGTATGATTCCAGACTCTGGCTGTCAGTAAACTTTCCAGCATTTTCTGCTCACTTCCGTCAAATGGCTTCGACTTCAAGTCTATGACTAGAAGAAAAGCATCCGTTCCATTTTCAAACAACGATTCTTTAATCTGATCTTTTGTCTTCTTTTCACTATTTTCAAGGTTGTACCATCCAGGTGTACGGACAATAGTAATCAGACAGTCATTTACATTACGCACTTTTCTAACATTAGTTCTATGATTGGATTGCCAAGAAGGAAAAGTCTTTCTTCCAAGGATTATGTTTCCAACAATAGTCTTTCCTGCAGAATGACTTCCTATGAGCACAATATTCAACTCTGTAGGATCGTTGCTGGCTTTACACGGGAACACAGACAATAAACAACATAAGTGATAGTACAGTGACACAACATTTACATATATTTGGTTTTGTGATGCATGCATATCTTACATATTACATTTCCTGTAGAGTAAAACAGCTGTTTAGTAAATTCTAGTACAAGGTAATAAGCAACTTACATGAACGTAGTTTACTTACACAGCTCCCCATTTTCTGTATTTTCAAGTTTGTGTCTCAATATTATGAAAATCAATGTCTCCACCTTTTCGAAAATAGTATGAATAATAAAGCAAATCTTGTTTAAGTAATTGTAGCAATAGCCAGGGCAACTAGGCAGCGAGGGATGTGTGCGCCTGTTTCTGCAGAAAGTACACATGTGTTTGGACACGTTGTATCATACTTCAAACCCTACATGGTGGTACTGTGCCAGTGCGAGCTGCCATTGGCAGTTAGTTACTAATCCAGGAAGAGGAGCTGAACTTCCAGTTCTTCAAAAGTCATGTTTTATTCACAACTTGAATACGATACGATACGATTAACTTTATTGTCCCGCTCAGGGAAATTTGTCTTGGTCTCTGTGGTGCGTCATCATAAATGCCTTGATAGTTACAGTAACAACAAACAATACATCCTCAGCCAAACATTATCAACAGTTACATAACAGTATTGCACATATCCCAATAGAATGTTGGTTTGAAGTCATTGTAAACACAAACGTTTTTCTTTTTTTACACAAATAGATAGTATCTCTTTCTAATTTGCTGGCCAGTTCCTGGGAACTCCAGCTCAACTCCAGGGTATGGAATGTGGATTAGGCCTACGCTAGACAAGTTGAGACATTTCAAGACTTTCAGGCCAGCAGTTGGAGAGACAACAAGACACGTAACCCAATAAAACACATTACTTGGTTAGTTCCAAATGACTGAAACCGAAAAAATAACGTAGGAGAAGTAACATCACATGTTGCAGCATGGGTCTTGTTAAGGAATGTGTAGCTGGGTAGTGGAGAATAATACGAAGGCTCTTCGTTGAGAAAGTGGTCGTGACAGAGATCAGAGAGAGTTCTTCCCATACCAAGTTCTGCCTCCCTGTCCTTGGGAGACAGATCTTGTACCCCCCAGAGAGGGAGTGTCTTTGATGGGTGATTGGTCAGAAGACCATAGGGTGGGGATGTAATAGTCCAATTAAATGTAAAGGGTGTTGGGGTGGCACAAGGTGGGCAGTCCAAGGATCTGGTGATGTTCGGAGAGGGAGGGGGGCAAACAAGACCCACAGGTCTGAGGCAATCCAAGGGAGGGGGGGGCTCCAGGGAAGGGAGTAGATCGCCCCAAGGTCCTGATGGCGTGCAGGGAGATGGGAGCTGCGTCTCCAAGGAAAGGGGGGGGGGGGTCGTGTCTCCAGGAGAAGGGTGAGGCAGAGCAGGCCAGGGTCGATGATGTATGGGAAAAAGGTGGGGTAGGGTCTCCAAGGGGAATGCAGGTGGGGCAGGGTCGATGATGCATGGGGGAAGGTGGGGTAGGGTCTCCAAGGGGAATGCAGGTGGGGCAGGGTCGATGATGCATGGGGGAAGGTGGGGTAGGGTCTCCAAGGGGAATGCAGCTGGGGCAGGGTCGATGATGTATGGGAAAAAGGTGGGGTAGGGTCTCCAAGGGGAATGCAGGTGGGGCAGGGTCGATGATGCATGGGGGAAGGTGGGGTAGGGTCTCCAAGGGGAATGGGGCCTCAGAACAGAATATATCCAAAGGTGGTCACACCTGCTGGTCTAAGACGTCCTTAAACAGAGAACAGTACGGTCCCAACATTACCTTCTCTCCCAAGTTGACACTTTTACTCCTAGAGGCTAAGAGGCCCTATTGTGCTCACTGCGGTCCCTGAGCATCACAAACTCGCCTCCCAAAACAGGTTGCCTGACATCGGCATTCTTGCCCACACACTGAAGTTACAATTTAGCATGATCTTACTTGGGAGGTGAGAAGTTGTGTGTCTCTCCTGTATTACTGTGCTAGCTAACTCCCATGTTTACCTGTATTTGACATGTTTACCTGTATTTCTTGTATCTCCTTATATATTCAGACAAGGGATTACATTTTGGACATTTGGTTTCAATGAGAGAAGAATGGAATGTTGGACACAAGTCACATGGATGGAATGTCCAACACATTTGATTCTGAAATGACGTGGTCTGCTGAAGTGAAGCTTAAGCCTAGTTTATTCTTATGTCGCCGACACTTTTGAAATGGTCGCCGACGAAAAAAAAAGTGTCGCTCAGGCTGCTGAATTTATACTTTGGCAAACACATAGCTATGGTTACATTGTTTACGCTTTGTAGCCTAAGTGATCGATTGGAGAAAATGGCTGTAGCTAATTTTGAGAGGCATTATAAAGGTGTGGATATGTTATAACTTGCTCTGCCAATCTCTCCTTTATTCCTTCCATCTTAAACAGCTGAGCGTTCACTGAAAATTCAAAACAATGCAGTCAACGACGGACGACGGAAAATAGTCATGGAAAAAAATGACAATTATAAATTGTTTCCATCTCTGAAATGAGTGAGCAGGTGTCAGAAAAGCACTGGTTCTCATCTGCTGATGTTGGCTCAAAGTAATGAACCTGTTTTCATTGACCGGGAGGTTAATAAGGTCCATTTGACCTCCAGTAGTTGGTGGGCACACTCAGCAGAATACCCGGATGTTCCCCTGCACAGACTCCTCATTTGCTACTATATTTTGAGGTTTCTTAATTTCTGCATTTTTTATTATAATCATGTCACCATATTCTTTCTGCCATAACTCATCTAAATACACTTTTTTTTTTTAATTCATATTTTTCTCTATGAAATGATTCATATCAATGCTAAGGATTGTAACTTTTTTCCAGACAATTTTTCATGTCCAGTAACTCTTTCAACTGCATGTAACATGCACACGTCAAGACTTGTGTTGTCATTTTCAGCTATGTTCACTTCTAAAGTCACAATGTTTTGACTCCTGCTCCGACATGTGTATAGAGGATAAAACCGGTTTAATAATAATAATAATAATGAAAAAAATAGGTACCCCAGCAGCTTTGCCCATAATTAAATTAGGTCCATGATTGGATGACAGAAGACAAGTAAAAAATAAAATAAAAATGGTTGTGTCCTTGGCCAAGGCACTTCACCCTACTTGCCTCGGGGGGAATGTCCCTGTACTTACTGTAAGTCGCTCTGGATAAGAGCGTCTGCTAAATGACTAAATGTGAATGAGTCCTTCACCCTTTTTCTCCAGGAAGGCAATCCTGTAGGTCTTCTCTCCCACCTCCTCCACTTCTCCACATTCCCCTCCTCCATTTCTCCTGATATTAAAGTATCTCTTGATCCGCTCCTTGTCTGTGTTAGTCAGATGTTTCACCTAAAAAAACACAGCATGCTGGTACCAATTATCTGTAACGTTTTGCCTACAACGCTCTGCCATTTCTAACAAGTCTGGTCATCTGAAACAAGTTTAGGCAATGTCCTTGTTTTGACTTTCATTTTCACACTTGAGAACGAGAAAGCAGGTGGAGCATTGTCAACACAATTATTTTTTTTGTCACATGCAAGTGATTATACAATTTAAAAAAAGCAATATTCTAGACTGCCCTCTAGTGTTAAAAACCCTGCATGTCTCTTGTGCTGTGTCTACAGACATCCTGCCCATCAAATTGGAACACTGACACTAGTCAGACAGTGGAAACATGATAAGCTTATAGGTCCATGTATACTAGAAAAAAAGTGATGTGATGTCAGAAATATTAATCTTTATTAAGTACTACACAGTCAATCGGTGAAGATGTTCAAAAAGCTTTATTGCTGGCCCCCGACCCACACTGAGTCAAAGATGGTGGTCACAAAGTTGTCTGCTTGCATGTTGTGCTAGCTAACCATTTAAACGAAACCGCTCTCCACAATCATTGGGTCATACACAGGCATGCAACTGTCACATGGCTCTCCTTTCATTGGCTCCCTTGCAAAGACTCAAGTGTGCGTTCCTTGCAGTGGACATTTACAACATCAACCCTACTCCCACTAGGTGACCAGCTAATGGTCACCAGACCTCAGTCTCCCTTCTAGCTCTGGCAAATTGTATCTCCTTTAAACAAACAAACCCCCACCTCTTCTTAGTCTTCAGCCCCAAGATAAATGTATTGTATGTTTACCTAAGTCTGAATCTTGCCCACAGTTCATTTGGGGGTGGTCTCTCTAAACACAAGGCTAAACACAGTATCATTTTATACAGAATAAAAGGTTACATCTTCAACTTTTCTGACATGAAAAAAAGTATAAATTGTGTACATGGCCACTGTGCAAGCAGTAACAAGAAAGTAGAATGAACACATGCAAATGATGAAAACAACTTTATAAAACAGCAACACAAAAAAAGTTTGTAATGATTGCTCAATAACATTGTTTAAATGTAATCGTATATAAGTATGTAATACGTATCGTATTAATGTAAGTTGGTATTTATGAAGATAATGCAGTCCATCATGCAGTCCTGAGAATGGTTCATTAGAATGACTTTCATTACTTAAGTCCATCACCATGTTTCTCCGAGTTTGCTCAGAAAGGGCATGAGCGACTTCTTCAGGTCGTTGCGGGGTAAGAACTTCAGGGCGTCTCTCGTCTTTGTGACAGAGTCGTTTGCTCCAAAGTATTTTAGTAAAAGCTGCACCAGCGTCACCTTGTCAGCTTTTTCAAGTGCTCCAGCTGGGACCCTTTTCTTGTCCTTATGTCCAGTTTGTAAATGTAACTTGAATTTTTTGATATCGTCTTCAAGGAGTTCATCCAGGATTTGACAAAGACTAGTGGTCCATTCATTCTCATCAATGTCATGGCCCCCTGGTGTGATAGAAAGATAGACTTGTTTCAAACATTATTCAAACATGTCAAAGTTTATCAGTATAAAGTGCAAATTAACCACACATTTTCTAGTTTAAACATTATTATTATTATTAGATCATAATAATAATGATTATGGGGTTCAGATGGCTGAGCGATTAGGGAATTGAACTACAAATCAGAAGGTGGCCAGTTCAATTCCTGGCCGTGAAAATGATGTGTCCCTGGGCAAAGCACTGCACCCTACTTGCCTCGGGAGGAATGTCCCTGTACTTAATGTAAGTCACTCTGCACAAGAGCGTCTGCTAAATGACTAAAAATGTAATACAAATATAATATGTATAGAAAACAAACTAGGCAGTATGAAGACATGACATACTTGTTTTTTTTGTGCACTTATCCTGGGTAACTGGGCCTTGGGCTACTGTGAAAAAAAATGAAAAAAGTTATCAACTTGTATGTAATATTTGTTTTAATTGATATCGTTTTTAACATTTAGATGTTCACCTGATGAGAATGTTTAAAAATCAAGGATTCTTTGTCTATATACTTACATTCAGAAACTGTGTTCATTTCAATTAACTGCTGTGTTCCATTTGGTGAGTCAGTTCCTTTTGTCGGCATTTGCACTGTTGGTTTTCTTTTCTTTTCCCCATGTATTTTTCTGTTCAACGTTTCCACCCGTTTTTCCCCTGTAACCTCTGTTTCCTCATCTGCAGGTGTTTTTGTCTGTACTTTGGGGAGAGTTTCCTTCAGATACCTTTGATTGTTGTTTTTTTTCTTCATGCTCTTTACAACATCTGTTATCATTTTGCCCTGATCGTAATCAGAAGACTCCTCTCCACTCTTGAGAACAACATACCTCCCTCCACATTTCTGAATCAGCTCATTAAAAGAATCGATGTATTCCTTAATTGTACGGCCTGTCTTATCCACTGCCTCCTCATTAGTGAACAGCACCACGGTATGATTCCAGACTCTGGCTGTCAGTAAACTTTCCAGCATTTTCTGCTCACTTCCGTCAAATGGCTTCGACTTCAAGTCTATGACTAGAAGAAAAGCATCCGTTCCATTTTCAAACAACGATTCTTTAATCTGATCTTTTGTCTTCTTTTCACTATTTTCAAGGTTGTACCATCCAGGTGTACGGACAATAGTAATCAGACAGTCATTTACGTCACCCACTTTTTTAACACAAGTTCTATAATTGGATTGCCGAGAAGGAAAAGTCTTTCTTCCAAGGATTATGTTTCCAACAGTATTCTTTCCTGCAGAATGACTTCCTATGAGCAGAATATTCAACTCTGTAGGATCGTTGCTGGCTTTACACGGGAACACAGACAATAAACATCATAAGTGATAGTACAGTGACACAACATTTGCATATATTTGGTTTCGTGATGCATGCATATCTTACATATTACATTTCCTGTAGAGTAAAACAGCAGTGTAGTAAATTCTAATTCAAGGTAATAAGCAACTTACATGAACTTTGTTTACATGCACAGCTCCCCATTTTCTGTACAAGTTTATGTCTCGATATTATGAAAATCAATGTGTTCACCTTTTCGAAAATAGTATGAATAATAATGCAAATCTTTTTTAAAGAAAAATGTTTACCACATTATTAAAAGTAACTGACATCTCTATAAATGTTGACAGGAATGCTTTTGCAGATCTGTACCCACTCAAATGATCAAAGTTAAACGTCACCTCTCAGATCTAGACGACTCTCAGTTATACCAGCAAGTGGTTAGAGTTTTGAGCCTAATCAAGGTCACCACATGCCTACAGTTCCAGCTCAGACACCAAACCTTGAGCACACTTCCTGTCGATGCCTCTATGAAGCAATTAAATGTTCTGCAACTTCTTTCTCCTCTTTCCACACTCCACTATACTGGCAGTTTTGAACTTTTGAGCATGTAGATCTCTTTATTGTGGAAGATGAAACAACTTTGACATTAATCTGTTCTATTACTGTATTTATCACTTAGACAGTAGACAACAGGGTTAGACCGGGAGACAGAGAGATAAGAGTGACAATCAAAGAGAGACAGAGAATCAGCATAGAAATACAACACACTATTTTATGTTTCAACTTTTAAATATTTCTCAAACAACTTTAACGTTGTGTCAGGATGTGATTCTATTTGCAGCTTGAAGAGAATGAGAATTCATTATAAATTTCAAGTATGTTGAATCATTATAAACTAATAAGACTTCTGCTTTCCACGAACCTCAAAGGAAGCAATACTTCTCAGTACACCCTCTCTTTCTCAGTCTTAAGAACAGTTTCAAACCACAACCACTGACCACACTGTTTGGTCAGTGGTTCTGTAGGATCGTTGCTGGCTTTACACGGGAACACAGACAATAAACATCATAAGTGATAGTACAGTGACACAACATTTGCATATATTTGGTTTTGTGATGCATGCATATCTTACGTATTACATTTCCTGTAGAGTAAAACAGCAGTGTAGTAAATTCTAATTCAAGGTAATAAGCAACTTACTTGAACTTTGTTTACATGCACAGCTCCCCATTTTCTGTACAAATTTGTGTCTCAATATTATGAAAATCAATGTGTTCACCTTTTCGAAAATAGTATGAATAATAAAGCAAATCTTGTTTAAAGAAAAATGTTTACCACATTATTAAAAGTAACTGACATCTCTATAAATGTTGACAGGAATGCTTTTGCAGATCTGTACCCACTCAAATGATCAAAGTTAAACGTCACCTCTCAGATCTAGACGACTCTCAGTTATACCAGCAAGTGGTTAGAGTTTTGAGCCTTATCATCTCATCAAGCTCACCACATGCCTACAGTTCCAGCACATGCCTACAGTTCCAGCTCAGACACCAAACCTTGTAGCCTGACGTTGTCATACTCATAATTCTATTCAGAATATGAGTCTGAAAACTCTCCGTTGGGCTCTGAGTATGGGGCGTGTTCCAGCCGAACTCGTAAAACAAATGCCTCTTCGCTCAATTGGATAGACCTACAACCAATCAGAGCAACATAATATGTTGTTTGTTGAAAACGAATTCAACCCAAGCGCTCTTTCGTGACGTTGTTGATTACGTTACTGTTGATAATATGTCCATCATCGTATAAAGCCCGCCCTGACAATTTAATTGGTCCGAACAGCTCCTGTTCGGATATAGTTTTTCCACAATCGAGCCCCTTCAGACCCAACTTCCCAACCAAAATTGTTGTGGTTGGGGATAAGTTGGGCTGGCAGCCAGGCTACAAACCTTTAGCATATGGAAGCAAATCGTGACCAAAATTCAAATGAAAATGCATTATTTTGCGTTATATGCGTTATTCTGTGGTTGTGGCAATGCTGCCGAATATCCATAAGTTAAAGCCGGAGCAAGAACATTCCTTGCTGAGTTTTGTTGATGGCCATGATGTTGTGGCCCTCCCCACGGGGTTCGGGAAAAGTTTGATTTTCCAGCTACGGCAGCTAGATCCATTACAGTAGTGGTGAAGGAGTTGGCTAAGGCGAACGCTTGCGATTAGTTATGGCAGATCAGAGTGACTCTGGGCAGATCCAATAGTTTTAAACTTCAACAGAGGACCCGCCTTCAAGGAAGTTAACGCTTGTCAATAGAGCGATCCCAGGCCCTCTGTACAAATGAAATGTACAAGGGTCTGGTTAGGACCAGGCTACAAAGAACTGCCCACAATTTGAAAATGCGTTCTGAGCGGCGCAGCAGAGTGACGTCAGTAGCCGCTCTTCTTCAGCTCACTGCTGACCGAGCTACCCATCTTGTTTGGTACGGGGCGGTGGCATATGCCGAACAGCTCCGCTATTTACTTTATTTTTAAACCATTTAATAAATAGCTTTCAATGCTTTTAATTAAGTGAAAGAATGACCAGTCTTAAAGAAGAAAATTAAAATGCAAATAGGATGATTGATTACTAATTTGAAATGAGTAATTTCATTTATGAGTCAAATAATGCAGCCACATTCTTAAAATGAAAATGCATTTTTGGAAATGCATTTTCATTTGAATTTTGGTCACGATTGGCTTCCATATAAGCACACTTCCTGTCGATGCCTCTATGAAGCAATTAAATGTTCTGCAACTTCTTTCTCCTCTTTCCACACTCCACTATACTGGCAGTTTTGAACTTTTGAGCATGTAGATCTCTTTATTGTGGAAGATGAAACAACTTTGACATTAATCTGTTCTATTACTGTATTTATCACTTAGACAGTAATCAACTGGGTTAGACCGGGAGACAGAGAGATAAGAGTGACAATCAAAGAGAGAGAGAGAGATAGACAGAGAGAGAGAGAGAGAGAGACAGAGAGAGAGATTTTGTGAGAAGTTGTGAATACTGTTTTTTATTTAAAAGTAAACAATCCAAAATTAGAAATGACGAATGTTTCCTTTTCAAACATTTTTATGTGGAGGAAAATAAACCACATACACACACTTAGGGTGTGTCTTAATCTTGTCAGGTTTATAGTGCAGACACTAAACCATTAAAATGATTCATGTAAGTCAAAGCTCTAGTTTTCAATGAAGGAAAGTATAGTAAAACTTGACTAATAGCATTACATTTACCTTACATTTATGCATTTAGCAGACGCTTTTATCCAAAGCGACTTCCAAGAGAGAGCTTTACAAAAGAGCATACCCCCCCCCCCCAGCAGCTTTCAACCCTGCATACCCTCTTCCTCCTGGTGCAGAGCTGTTAAATCCCAGCCCTCAGTCACCCATAGGTGACCCCAAGTCACCTAAAGGAATAAAGCCAATGACAGCTTGTTTGACTAACATTTCACTTCATGCAATTACATTGTTGCAATGTACTTTGGTTCAAGTTCTCACTTTGCTTGGTTCACTCCTAATTCAGTTGTGTTCACTGTGCACTTTCCTGTCTGTAAGTGAACATAAACCAGTAACTTTCATTTTTCCTTGTTGAATTTATATTACATTTATTATGATTTCTTCCAAAGTGACTTACACATAGCAAATACAGCAGAAAATCAAGTATCAGAAATGCATAGTGCCATTGTTGTCCATTTAGTGCCTCCATTCAAATAAAGGGGTCTGACTTTATGTTCATGTTCTGGGTTTGTAAGTGTTAGACATCCAGCTGATTGAAAAGAGAGTAAAGTGCACTGACCAGTTCAGACACACAGTTGCAGGCTACTATCAGACTCTCTCCTTTTTGAGGCATGAAGGTCAGAAGACTGATTTAATCAGAACAGAATGCAAAAATAGTCTATTTTAATAGGCTATAGTAAATCTGTCATTACAACCCATAATATTATCTACAGTACTACTAGTCTCATACAAGTGGCTTTCCTGGCTACTACTGCAGTATTGCACTACAAACTACAACCTCATTTAAAGGTAATAAGGTATTCGGGGTAGGCATGGTCATCGTGAAAGACGATAAACATGGTGGGGCTCTGTTTGTCGTCTACCAGGCTGTCGTAGCGGTCGTTGGGCAGCTGGGGGGAGCGGGGCGGGGGGATATTCATGTCCGCCTTGCCTAGCGTGTACTGTCCTGTCAGGACCCTGGCCACAAACATCAGCTGGTTGCCGTCCTGGTCTGGCCGTGAGTAGGTGGGGTGAGCGGACCGGCTGGCCTTCACAGCAAAGTATGTCCCTTTACCAAAAGAAGTGGCTGAGCGAGAGATGGAAAGTGGTAAATGAATATATATATATATATACAGTGAGTCCAATATGTATTTGATCCCTTGCTGATTTTGCCGGTTTGCCCACTAATAAAGACATGATCAGTCTATAAATTTATGATAATATGTATTCAAACATGGAGAGACAAAATATCAAAAAGAAATTCCAGAAAATAACTTTAAAGAATATATTTTAATTAATTTGTATATCATTGAGGGAAATAAGTATTTGATCCCTCTGGCCAAACACACTCAATACTTAGTGGCAAAGCCTTTGTTTGCAAGCACAGCAGTGAGACGTTTTTTGTAGTTAACCACAAGTTTAGCACACACACCAGGTGGAATTTTGGCCCACTCTTCTTTGCAGATCCTCTCTAAATCATGAAGGTTGGTGGGCTGTCGCCTGGCCACTCTGACCTTCAGCTCCCTCCATAGATTTTCGATCGGATTGAGGTCCGGTGACTGGCTGGGCCATTCCATGACCTTGATGTGATGTTTCTTGAGCCAATCCTTTGTTGCCTTTGCTGTGTGCTTCGGGTCATTATCATGTTGGAAGACCCAACCACGGCCAATTTTCAGCTTCCTGGCAGAGGGGAGGAGGTTGTCCTTCAGGATTGTACGGTACATGGCTCCATCCATCTTCCCAGTGATGCGGTGAAGTGGCCCTGTACCCTTGGCGGAGAAACACCCCCAAAACATTATGCTTCCACCTCCATGCTTGACGGTGGGCACAGTGTTCTTGGGGTCATAAGCAGCATTTTTTTTCCTCCACACATGACGGGTAGAATTGAGGCCAAAAAGCTCAATTTTGGTCTCGTCCGACCACATAACTTTCTCCCAATAACTTGGTTCATCTTTCAGGTGATCATTGGCGTACTTAAGGCGCGCGTCCACATGTGCCTTTTTGAGAAGGGGTACCTTTCGGGCACTGCGGGATGTTAACCCATTGCTGCGCAAAGTGTTGCCTATTGTTTCCTTGCAAACTGTGGTCCCAGCTGCCTTCAGGTCATTTGCCAACTCCTGCCGAGTGGTTGCAGGATGATTTTTGACCGTTCTCAGAATCATTGCTACCCCACGAGGTGGAATCTTCTTAGGAGCACCGGACCGAGGTCTGTTGATGATCATGTTATGCTTTTTAAATTTTCTTACAATTGCACCAATGGTTGTTACCTTCAAATCCAACACCTTGCTAATCTTTTTGTACCCCATTCCAGCTTTGTGGAGATCAACAATCCTGACTCTGAGGTCCTGAGACAGCTCTTTGGTCTTCCCCATGGTGAACAGTTTGGAATCTGTCTGATTGTCTGATTCTGTGAACAGGTGTTTTTCACACGAGTGATTAGTGAGAACAGGTGGCTTCAGTTCAGGTAACAAGTCGATTGGGAGTGTCTACCTGGTCTGTAAAAGCCAGAACTCCTAATGAATACTAAGGGATCAAATACTTATTTCCCTCAATGAAATACAAATCAATTAATATATATTCCTTAGGTTCATTTTCTGGATATTTTTTTTGATATTCTGTCTCTCCATGTTTGAATACATATTATCATAAATTTATAGACTGATCATGTCTTTATTAGTGGGCAAACCGGCAAAATCAGCAAGGGATCAAATACATATTGGACTCACTGTATATATATATATATATATATATATATATATATATATATATATATATATATAAAACATATACATTCAAAACAAGAGCTTGCACAGTCAACTGTAGGTGGTGTGGGGTTTGAGTGGTTATTGAAGGGTTACATCTACCCACCGTTCTGACCAGCAAAGCTCCTGTTAAAGCCAGTCTCCAGGATGGCCTGGCTTCCCTCAGGTGAGGTACCGTGGTACAGCAGCTTCTCGCCCGCGCCTCCGCGCAGCCTGTTCTTATCCTCCATCTGTTTTCTTTTCACCTTGTAGGCCTTCCGCAGGTGGACGTTCTGAACGCGTTCAATCTACAAGAGGAAACATGGACATAGGTAAGGTACTATTGAGTAACACTAAGGGCCTCGTTTACTGACAGGATTGCGGCCATTTCAGGCGTAAAATAGCGATTAAAGACATAAAACCGTATTTTCAAAGGCTTGAGTAAAAACGCACATTACCGCTGCTGCGATAAGGGAAAGTGGGTGTGTGCCGCAAAGAGATGGGAGGAGCGGTGTGTTTCTTCCTTGTAACATGTTATTGTTAGCTGTAGCTTCGTGAACCAATATTTTTATCTCCTGTTCGCTGAACCTTCTTTTTCTTTTCCTCAAATCCCACATGGTGGCAGTAACATGCAGGCGATTTCTCCCGTTTTTAACGGCACGCTAATTAGCACTAAAGGGCGGAGTAAGGCGCAGATTGCCCGACGAGGATTTGGTTTGATAAATACCACGCAAAATGCGAAAATACAAACTGCGCTATTTGCAGTTGGACAAAGGCGCAGATTAAGCTGCAGTCGCAATGTTAGTAAATGAGGCCTTGATTGAGTAATCAGGTTGATAGAGTTGAAATCAACTGACCATTTCAACCACAAACAAAGACAATGTCATAAAAGACTACAAACACAGTGAGGCTCTGATAATTTGATCCATTGTTGTAAGTAAGATATCAAGGATCCACCACTGTCCCTTCGAGTGTCAACAACCTCACTATTAGCGTCAGGAAAGGTTTAACCCAAACCCACATCTTTGCTTCCATCCTCACCTTGAGCACAGTCTTCTTGGAGGCGGACCTCCTGAAGTCCTCTTTCACCCTGCAGAACTCTGGAGAGGAGGTGGGCAGCTCTACCAGCTTCAAGGACTCTCCCAGAGCCATGCTGTCCCACTCCAGAGGGAGACAGAAGTCTGGGAGAGACAGAACAGTATACACCTGATAAGATATAAACGGAGGGGGGGGGGGGGGGGGTTCTGCCGTCTTTGAAAACTCTCAGTCTTGTTTTGTAGTTACGGTGGTTAGTTATTTTTGTGGCTACTGGGAAATCACAGTAGAAGAGCTTTAGGAGTCCATAGAAGCTGTTGTACATGTATACTCACCTTCAAAGTTCTCCAGACGTTTCAGCTTGGTCACCCTGCCTGAACTCTGGGCAGTGGCCTCCATCTTCCTCAAATCCACCACCCAGTTTACCCCCAGCCCATCCAGCACTCCACCCTGCACCTCCTGCTTCTCTAGCTGGAGGTTGGCCTCCTTTGGGACCCTCTCCCAGTCACCACTGGTTCCCATCATGCACCAGGTCACACGGGAGTACGCCTCCTCCCGCTCCTTCTCCCTCATCTTCCGGCGCAGACAACTGTGAACATACCCCTGGACCTGCTGCACTACCTTGTTCACTCCATCCCTCAGCCCGTACAGGGTGAACTCTTCCTGGGTAGACCGACCTGGGCCCTGACCCCCACCCTGGAGCTTCATGGTCAGGTTCAGAGATGACACCTGCCTGCTCAGCTCGTCTAGCTCAGCCTGAGTGAGCCCATCTAGGTCTTCCCTCGTGAAGCTGTGTTGGCTGCACTGGTCCTGGTAGAGCCTCTTGATCTCTGCACCTGCCTTGGACACATCCTCGTCACACAGGCCCAGCACAAGGAACTCAGATGGGGAGTCTGGGGAGCTGCTTGTGGGCAGAAGGCTGCTCAGGTCTGGGTCTGTGGAGGATGGAGAATTGGGCTGAAGAGATCTTGGGCTATTGGAAGACGGAGACAGGAGAGCTGTAAAGATAATAATAATAACAATAAGTCAAGATAAGAAAATAGTTATTATTTTGTTATAGAATGTATTATCGTTGTACGGTGTGTTCGAAATCAACATGTCTACATGAGACAATTCCACAACCTTCTTTGAAACATCAATATGGAACTCCACATGTTTTTTTAACTAACTTGTTTGGGGAAACCCTGAGGGAAAGAGCTTCTCAGCGGAACCTTTGAATGCCAGGAAAACGTCCATCTTGATGAGGACGAGGCGAACCAGTTTGAGGTGGTGGAGAGGAGTGGAGGACGCCGTCGCCTTGACTCCCTGGAGAATGCTGTCTGCCACCAGCTTTGGGTCTAGCCCCGCCTTACCTACATATTTGATGTAATACTGTATATTAATTTAGCAGACTCTTATCCAAAGCAATACAGTTTACTTCTGTGAAAATAACCTTTTCCTAGCGAATGATAACCTTACATTTACAGTACATTACATTTAGTCATTTAGCAGACGCTCTTATCCAGAGCGACTTACAGTAAGTACAGGGACATTCCCCCGAGGCAAGTAGGGTGAAGTGCCTTGCCCAAGGACACAACGTCATTTCTGCACAGCCAGGAATCTATCCGGCAACATTTTGATTACTAGCCCGATTTCCTAACCTAACCGTCTTTTCCTAACCGCTCGGCCCCCTGACTCACCTTAAGGGGCTTGCACTCTGCCCAAACAATGCCAAACATCACAACATTCTGTTGTATGTATAATATTATTTGCAGGTAGAACCATCAGAGGTTTGAGGTTGAATACAGTGTTAATACATGAATAAGTGTGATGCTGTACATATGGTACCATCTCTGGTGTCTGGCATCATCTGCAGGCTGCAGGAACACTGACCTGCACAGATCGCAGGAATGGCTACAGACTGGTATTCTTTCTGGTCACATGTCTTCATGATGTCACTGACCAGGCCTTGGATCACAGTGGTGTTGCTCTGTCCGTACACATGCAGAATGGACTTGCAGGGAAATCGACCAGGCTTGGTCTCATACAACCTTCCTCTGGTCACATGGGCTGGTGGAGGAACGGATCAGAACAGTCTTAGTTCACTGACCTCAGACCAGCTTGGTGAGAGGTAGGAGGCTGTGGAGGAAGAGAGACGATTTATCACCTGATCTCAGTTCAGTCTCCACCTCAGGTCCGGCCACAGTCAGGATGTCCTTGCATACGCCTGCGAGGTGGTAAACAGTGTAAAGTCAAAACGGATTTATTTGCTCTCTGAGCTTATAAGTTGTCAAACATTTTAACACCACAATAGTCGGTTAAGTACCTGACTGTAGGTCAACAAAGTTGGTAGAGTTCACAACTACATCTGTTGTCTCTTTGGTGATGTCACCAAATACCAGCTGCACTTGGACACCCCCGACCTCCAGGGTAATTGTATCCAGGTCAGAGGTCAATGAGCGGAAGACTGCTGAGGATAAAAAGTAACAATACTTTTTTCATGGACTAGTAACTGTGTCACAGGGTCACTCATCGATCAATATATCAATAAGAAATCTTGCCTTTTCCTCTCCAGTTCACAATTTTGGATGTGAGTCCCGTGTAGACATGCTGAAAATTCTGGAATCAAAGTAAGAGTTTATGCCCTAGTGCACACTGCTACCATACTAAAACAATGTATTAGCATTTTTAACACATTTTGAAAAAAAAATCTGATACCTCACCTCATCAGAGTCAGGGTACCCAGGCTTGATCACGATGCGGATTGTTGAGATTAATCCTGTAGATCCTGACCACCCCAATTTTATAATCTCTTCTGTCATAATACGTACTGCCTCACATGAAGGGAACTTGAGAGCTCTCCCAGGTCCGATCACAGGCAGAGCCACAGAACTCAGGCCCTGCTGCCTGCACATGTCCAGAACCAGGGCCAGTCCACTACGCAGTGCCTGTATGGGGGACAGAGTTTCCACCTGGTAAAGCCACGTTATTGTGTCACTTTTCTGAAAGGACACTTCTCTGAATATTCAAGAAAATAAGAATCTTCAGTTATTCATTTGCATTACTCATATGCACATGCCTTTATTAAGAACTATAAAACTGCATAATTAACAGTTATACTATTTCAACAACATCGTAACATCAATTTATGTTCTGTAGTTTTAAGACATTTGGTTTTTAGTTTTGTTCACTGGTTGGAGGAGAATCGTCTATCTCCAGTTTTCCACGCATCCTCTTCCACGGATCCTCATCAAAGCTTGAGCATACCTTCTCGCTCTGCCCCTGTTCTGCGTCCCAGGGCAGGCACTCTATGAAGAAGACCGTGCTGCTTTTCAGGGGTGAAGACAGCTTCACCTCCAAGACCTCCCCTGGGGCGAGGCACCGCCCTCGTGCTGCTAGGTCAAAGTTTGTCATGAATTCGCTTGATAGAGAATTCAAACAGATGCCAAACACGCAGGATTGCAGTTGTGTGTTGACCATTGGGGCAACCAGACCATCCACCTGTATAGGGCATGCACAGAGTGTTGTAGTGTAAAATATCAAGATAATAATAAATATTGGGTTTCCTAAATGGAGAGGGCAAGTAAATGCATGGAAATAACGGGGTCCACAAGCTGTACCTGCTGTTTTTCCAGACTGCCCAACACAACCTTCAAGTCTGCTTGGCTGAGAGGGGAACTTGTGTGAGCTTGATCAGGACTGCTTCCCCTAGTGGAACTGGCTGCAATTCCAGCCTGACTGATTGCTGCTTCTAACTGACTTTGTCTGTGCTGCTGGGGCCATATGAGGACTTGAAAATCGCGCTCCACCTGCTCCAGGTTTCCCTTCCCTTCCCCAAAGTAGTACAGTGAAGCCCCTTGCCCATCCAGGAACACCTTTTTCCAGGTCATGCGGCCCAGAATGGCACTGAAGTCCTGCAAGACTTTCTGAACAAGACACCGGGGTCCAGACAGCTGCACGCAAGGAGCCGGGGAGTGAGACAATGTTAGTTGAACACCCGGGTTTAGATTTAGACCCATCAGGTCTTTGACTTTATTGAATGAGTCAACCATTTCTAGAAGAGGCAGAGGCAAGCTTTCATGGACTTCAGCCTGGTTGAGCTGGTAGTCCACTAGTACCTTCTTGAGCCTCCCCACCTCCTCACTGTAGCCCACCAGCTGCACTCTGGTCCTGGGGTCTCTAGCAGATCCCTGCTGGTAATTGACCACCACCCTGGGTCCTGTGACATTGGCCTCACCCTGGGCTTTACTTAGGGCTTCCTTCAGCCTGTCCAGTGCTGGAGGTAGGCCCAAAGCTCCCTCTAGTGGCTCAGTGAACCAGCACAAGTCATTAAGAATGATATTTGCAGCTTTTTCCAGTGTGTCGGATGACAAGCTGGACAGGATCAGGTCCGACCCAATCTCCATAACAACTGGGCAGCACAGGCTTCGCTCAAAGTGGGCCTGGAATCTGGAGACAGAACCACTGGCCTTCATGAAGTCTAACTTAATCTTGGGAAGCTGAACACATTTTTCTTTTATCATTTTTAAAAGCTCTTGTAGTTTTGTCAATCCCAGCTGAACTTCCTGGTTGGGTCCCTCGAGGATGAGATTGTTGAACCCATTTTGGGAGATCTTCACTCCGGGGCTGAGGATCCTCAGTTCCTTCTCAAGCTCCTCCTTCACCAAGTAATACTGTCTCTCTGACACTGGGCAATCCTTCCTTGTTTGGTTCTTCTCCTCCAGCATCTTCAGCTTCTCCTTCACATCCCTCCCCACCATCACAGCGACATCATCTTCTTCCAAGTACACCTTCACATCCTCAGTCTCCAGGGAAGCAATGTTTGACTTTAAGATCCTTACCCTCGCTGGGTCCACCTCATAGTGGGGACAGTAAACATTCTTCATGTTGTCAAAAATCTGCTCCACCTGCAGAATCCATTCGCAGTAGGTTGGCCTGGCACCTGGCCCCGCCCCAGCATCCTCCCACTTCACCACAGCCTGCTCTGTCTCCGGGGAGAGCTGGACGGAGGATTTGAGGGCGATGAGCTGTTTGTTCAGAGCCTTGTTTGCCTTTGGACAGTCCCTGAGGTACTGGAGGAAGTATTCGTCCATTTTTAACACCTTCTCCAGCTTCTGCCTGCTAGATGGAGTCTGAGAGAGAAAGGAGGGCTTGAATGCGTGTCCTATCTGTATTCTATGAATGACAACCAGACGGGCTAGCAGCATAGCAACTAAACAAGAGGAACATGGTGATATCTAGTGGGCAAACACAAAACTACAACACAGCAAAACATAACAGTGAACAATTAAAGCAGAACAGGGGTTGAGCATTGTTTGTGGTATTTTTCCAATCTTCCAGTAAGCAATTAGAAACCGGCTTGCCAACATTACATTTACATTTAGTCATTCAGCAGACGCTCTTATCCAGAGCGACTTACAGTAAGTACAGGGACATTCCCCTGAGGCAAGTAGGGTGAAGTGCCTTGCCCAAGGACACAACGTAATATGGCACGGCCGGGAAACAAGCAACCTTATGATTACTAGCCCGATTCCAAACATACCGTACCACCAAGATAATTGTCATGTGTTGCTTCTGTAGGGTAGCACAGATAGTTTTTGCTATGAATAATACATTCATTTTATTTGCCTCAATTTCCATATTTATTAAACACACTTGTTTTACGCCTGTCCCTTGGTATTGTGACTGACCTGTTGGTCGTCCGAGGGCAGCTGTGGAGGTTGATGTGGATCTGTGGAGTCAGGAGACCGTCTGTCTCTCACTGAGACACACAGCTCACCACCTGGCAGGGGGATCACATGGTCTCTTCTCTCCAACACTCTCTCCTGGACTGGGGGTCAAAAATAAGACAGGAAATGAAGTAGGCAGTTATACATGTTGTTAACTATAGATAATGTACTGTATAGCTTATTACCCTTGGTCAGTCATCTAAAGTGATTTCATGTTTCCCAAGTCATTAGAATGAAGAGCCCCTTACCCTTTTTCTCCAGGAAGGCAATCCTGTAGGTCTTCTCTCCCACCTTCTCCACCTCTCCACATTCCCCTCCTCCATTTCTCTTGATTCTAAAGAAATTCTGGATCTTCTTCTTTTCCTCTTTCTTTAGATGTTCCGCTTCAAAAAACACGGCATGCTGGTACCCTTCACCTTCTATGTTTTGCCCACAACCCTCCGCCATTTCTAACAACTTTGGGAACTTTTAAACATGCCCTCCACAAGGTTTTAACTGAGACTCAGACTGTACATATGTATAATGTCGACTTACTTTCATTTGTACTACCTTACCACCTTCACCTTTAGAAGGCAGGTATGGCAGTGTTGTCAGACGTTCCTTCCAGTAACACAGTCTAAAAAAAGGCCATGTATCAGGGTGTGGTTGTTTAGGATAGATACACTTAATTTCTAAGAAGGTAATGAATGAAGTTCCACAACATTGATATTGGGTTGTAGGTGACCATGGAAACCTATAGTTAATATGTAAAGCAAGGAATTCATTCGTTCTAAGAATGGAGCAGATCAGATAACAATAATGCAGGTTAAAATGATACACAATGATTCATTGAAGGAAATGGAAATACAATTAACAGTACTGGATGAGTCATTGGTTTAGGATTAGAGTTGGATAGGCTAGCAGAATGAAGAATGGGAAAGAAACAACTGATGAGGGGAAGAGGGGAAAAACATCAGCCCTTGTCTGAAAGGTCTTGTGGTAAACTAATGATAGGTAGTTTTACTTGTAGTCTAATCAAACACACACAATATAAACAGCTTCATGCCAATGTCACAAGTAAGAAATATAGCTCGTGGAATTTATTTAAGTTGTTGTGTTGAAGTTGTGGGTCGAAGCGGAGTCCGTTTAAGTCTGGGCCGCAGTTAAGCGAATGTGTGTAATTTGATCAAAGGTCCTTTCTAACCCTAAGTATTCCATGTATTGTAGTCAAGTGTAGAAAACAGCATTGTGAAGACGTATTAGATAATACCCAATTGCTCTGAAAGTACCAAGTCAATGAAAGGAATTAGGTAAAACAAGTTCAAGACAAATTCAAGGTATTTATTATAAAACAAATGTGAGGTGGAGGTGTCTGTTACACTCAAGTTGAGTATCACAGAAGACTTGACCATGAATACAGGAAATCAAGAGAGTATATGGTATCAGACTATGGGAGGATACACAATGATTAGCATAGCCTTTGCATACACATTCTAAGAACAATGTGTGCTAGATAGCTTTTGTTTAGGTATTTAGATAGGGATCCTAGAAATGGCCTTGTCATTTCTTCTATTTTCCTCATTCAAAGTTGCATGGCATTATACACAATACACAAATATTGTGACCTCCCAGAACAAGTTTCACCATCCAACTCCACATGCTCCCCAGAACAAGTTTCACCATCCAACTCCACATGCTCCCCAGAACAAGTTTCACCATCCAACTCCACATGCTCCCCAGAACAAGTTTCACCATCCAACTCCACATGCTCCCCAGAACAAGTTTCACCATTCAACTCCACATGCTCCCCAGAACAAGTTTCACCATCCAACTCCACAGCGTCTCCGACTTTAACAGCTGCTCTGCGGAACGTCTGAATGCCAGGAAAACGTCAATCTTGAAGAGGACGAGGCGAACTAGTGTGAGGTGGTGGAGAGGAGTGGAGGATGCCGTTGCCTTGACTCCCTGGAGAATGCTGTCTGCCACCAGCTCAGGGTCCAGCCCCCCCTTACCTACATGATGACATCATTACAGCACATCATTATATTACATCACAGGAAATGAAGATGCTGTCTTATACAGACAGGGATGTATTTGTACGTCTCCCTTGATCAATATCAAACATCCCAACATTTTGGAGATGAATGTTGTGATTGAGTTTATTATGTTATATATAATATCTGAGAGTTTAGGTTGGATATCAGTATGAATATGTTGGCAACATTGATGGTACCATCTCTGGTGTCTGGCATCATCTCCAGGCTGCAGGAACACTGACCTGCACTGATAGCAGGGATGGCCACAGACTGGTATCCTTTCTGGTCACATGTCTTCATGATGTCACTGACCAGGCCTTGGATCACGGTGGTGTTGCTCTGTCCCCACACGTGCAGAATGGACTTGCAGGGGAATCGACCAGGCATGGTCTCATACAACCCTCCTCTGGTCACATGGGCTGGTGGAGGAACGGATCAGAACAGTCTTAGTTCACTGACCTCAGACCAGCTTGGTGAGAGGTAGGAGGCAGCGGAGGAGGAGAGATGATTTATCACCTGATCTCAGTTCTGTCTCCACCTCAGGTCCGGCCACAGTCAGGATGTTTTTGCAAACAGCTGCGAGGTAGAAAACAAAATAAACACAATTATGGTCTGTTTTCTATTATAGGTCATAGGAATCAAGTTATATTACTGCTCAGGTTATTACCTGACTGTAGGTCAACAAAGTCAGTCGTGTTGACAATGACGTCTGTCTTCTCGTTGGTGATGTCACCAAAGACCACCTGCACTTGGACTCCTCCCACTTTCAGCGTGACATCATCCAGCACAAAGGTCAGCGAGCGGAAGACTTGAGACAAAAGATAAGAAAGTGCCGATAAATGAAGGCGGGATGAATCCGCTCAGCTTATGGTAGTTGCTGTGTCACGGGGTCACCAGTCTATTAAGTCAACATTGCATCAAGCTTGCCTTTTCCTCTGCTGGTCAACATTTTGGAGCTGAGGCTCTTGTGGACAATCTGAAAGCTCTGGAATTACAGTAAAACTATTTAACAGCCTTACTATCCATTTGCTTTACTCGTCATTTCAAATGTCATATTTGTCTTTAAAAAACAAATTAATTCGGGTGATTAGCAAATATTAAGGTCTCTTTTCAAAGGGAACCCTGCTTACAATGACAACTTGGTAATAAAAATGATGGCTGAAGGTTTATCAAATCTAACACCTCACCTCATCAGAGTCAGGATAACCAGGCTTGATCACGATGCGGATTGTTGTGATTAATTCTGTAGATCCTGACGACCCAAACTTTAGAATCTCTTCAGTTACAATACGTATAGCCTCACGTAAAGGGAACTTGAGAGCTATTCCAGGTCCGATCACAGGCAGAGCCACAGAACTCAGACCCTGCTGTCTGCACATGTCCAGAACCAGGGCCAGTCCACTACGCAGTGCCTGTATGGGGGACAGAGTTTCCACCTGGTAAAGTCATGTTATTGTGCACTGGTTAAATAAGGGATACTCTTCGGACAATGAGTATCTGCAGTTATCCATTTGCTTCACTTACTATTTCAAATATCATATATATTATTTCATTAAAAAAACTTTACAAAAAACGTACCTTCTCACTCCAACCCTGTGCTGCATCCCAAGGCAGGCACTCTATAAAGAAGACCTTGCGATTCCCGAGGAACGAGGACAACTTGACTTCCAGGACCTCCCCTGCAGTACGACACTGCCCCCCTGCTGCTTGGTCAAAGCTGGCTTTGACTTTGCTCGATTGTCTACTCAAACATTTACCTATCTTGGTGGAGCACAGTTGTGTTTTCATCATCGGGACCACCAGGGCATCCACCTGTATCACAGTAAAGGAGAACACCAGGTCTTCGTTAAAAGTTTAGATTAGTATGCAGATGAGACTAATGAGTTGAAGAAAGGACTCGCTGTACCTGCTGGTCTTCCAGACTGCCGAACACAACCTCCAAGCCTGCTTGGCTGAGAGTGTGACTTGAGGGAGCTGGATGAGGACTGCTCCCTCTAGTGGAACTAGCTGTACTTCCAGCCTGAGTGGCATTTCCTGCTCTGAGAGACTGGGTTCCAGACACGCCAACACCGGGTTCTTGGGATCGAGAGGGTGTAAGTTTCACGGCTGCTTGTGGCTTTGTACCCGTCAAGCCTTTGTGAGCCTGGTTGAGCTGGTAGTCCACTAGTACCTTCTTGAGCCTCCCCACCTCCTCACTGTAGCCCACCAGCTGCACTCTGGTCCTGGGGTCTCTAGCAGATCCCTGCTGGTAATTGACCACCACCCTGGGTCCTCTGACATTGGCCTCACCCTGGGCTTTACTTAGGGCTTCCTTCAGCCTGTCCAGTGCTGGAGGTAGGCCCAAAGCTCCCTCTAGTGGCTCAGTGAACCAGCACAAGTCATTAAGAATGATATTTGCAGCTTTTTCCAGTGTGTCGGATGACAAGCTGGACAGGATCAGGTCCGACCCAATCTCCATAACAACTGGGCAGCACAGGCTTCGCTCAAAGTGGGCCTGGAATCTGGAGACAGAACCACTGGCCTTCATGAAGTCTAACTTAATCTTGGGAAGCTGAACACATTTTTCTTTTATCATTTTTAAAAGCTCTTGTAGTTTTGTCAATCCCAGCTGAACTTCCTGGTTGGGTCCCTCGAGGATGAGATTGTTGAACCCATTTTGGGAGATCTTCACTCCGGGGCTGAGGATCCTCAGTTCCTTCTCAAGCTCCTCCTTCACCAAGTAGTACTGTCTCTCTGACACTGGGCAATCCTTCCTTGTTTGGTTCTTCTCCTCCAGCATCTTCAGCTTCTCCTTCACATCCCCTATCCTCCCCACCACCACCACAGCAAAGTCCTCCTCTTCCAAGTACACCTTCACATCCTCAGTCTCCAGGGCAGCCATATTTGACTTTAAGATCTTCATGTTCGTTGGCTCCACCTCATAGTGGGGACGGTAGACGTTCTGCACACTATTAAAGATCTGCTCCACCTGCAGAACCCATTCAAGTAGCGTTGGCCTGGCAACTGGCCCCGCCCCAGCATCCTCCCACTTCACCACAGCCTGCTCTGTCTCTGGGGAGAGCTGGACTGAGGATTTTAGGGCGATGAGCTGTTTGTTCAGAGCCTTGTTTGCCTTGGGACAGTCCCTGAGGTACTGTAGGAGGTATTGGTCCATGATGAACACCTTCACCAGCTCCTTACTGCTAGATGGGGTCTGAGAGAGAATGGAGGTTTTGAATATGTGTCCTGTTTGTAGTCTTGACAGCTAACATGACAGCCCATTATATGATAACACATTACATGATAACAGAATGTTTTTGTTAATTGTTACATCTTGCGTCTTTTTAATACATAATACATGGGTGATATCTATGGGGAAACAATACTACATACTGAAAAACAGAAGAATGAACAACCTCAGCAGAATGTGGTTGAGTCTGTGACACAACAAGGTACTTTCCACTCTGCTGGTAAACAAAAAACTGGTTTGCCAACATACTGTACCACCAAGACAATTGTCAAGTGTGGCTTCTGCACATTCCTAAATATTATTTGTTATGAACGAAACATTCATTTCATTTGCCTCAATTTTAATATTAATTAAACACTCTTGTTTTACGCCTGTCCCTTGGTATTGTGACCCACCTGTTGGTCGTCCGAGGGCAGCTGTGGAGGTTGATGTGGATCTGTGGAGTCAGGAGACCGTCTGTCTCTCACTGAGACACACAGCTCACCACCTGGCAGGGGGATCACATGGTCTCTTCTCTCCAACACTCTCTCCTGGACTGGGGGTCAAAAATAAGACAGGAAATGAAGTGATCAGTTAAATTCATACATTTGTTAATTTCAGATTATTTACTACCATGGTCAGTTATTTAAAGTGATTTCATGTTTCCCAAGTCATTAGAATGAAGAGCCCCTTACCGTTTTTCTCCAGGAAGGCAATCCTGTAGGTCTTCTCTCCCACCTCCTCCACTTCTCCACATTCCCCTCCTCCATTTCTCCTGATATTAAAGTATCTCTTGATCCGCTCCTTCTCTATGTTAGTTGGCTGTTTCACTTCAAAAAACACAGCATGCTGGTACCAATAATCTGTAATGGTTTGCCCACAACGCTCTGCCATTTCTAACAAGTCTGGTCATCTGAACCAAGTTTAGGCAATGTCCTTCATGTTCTGACTTTCATTTTCACACTTCAGAACAGGAAAGCAGGTGGAGCATCGTCAACACAGACTTTTTGTCACACCCGAGTGATGAGACAAGTAAATAAAAAAAAATATATATATTCTAGACTGCCCTCTAGTGTTTAAACCCGTGCATGTCTCTTGTGCTGTGCCTGGAGACATCCTGCCCATCATACAGGAACACAGACACTATTCAGACAGTGGAAACATAATAAGCTTAAAGGTCCATGTATACTAGAAAAAAGTGAAAAGAATAAATTGTGTACATGGCCACTGTGCAAGCAGTAACACAGAACACGGGGAGTCAGGTGGCCTAAGCAGTTAGGGAGTCGGGCTATTAATCAGAAGGTTGTTGGTTCGATTCCCGGCTGTCCCATATGACGTTGTGTCCATGGGCAAGGCACTTCACCTTACTTGCCTCGGGGAGAATGTCCCGATACTTAATGTAAATCGCTCTGGATTAAGAGCGTCTGCTACATGACTAAATGTAAGTAGAATGAAAACATGCAAACGATGAAAACAACTTTCTAAAACAGCAACACAAATAAGGTTGATAATGATTGCTCAACAACGTTCTTTAAATGTAATCATTTGTCATAAAATACGGTATAGAATCCATCGTGCAATCTTGAGAACAGTTCATTAGAATTACTTTAATTATTTAAGTCCATCACCATGTTTGTCCGAGTTTGCTGAGAAAGGGCATCAGCCACTTCTTCAGGTCATTGCGAGGTATGGACCTCAGGGCGTCCCTCGTCTTTGTTACAGAGTCGTTTACTCCAAAGTATTTTAGTAATAGCTGCACCAGCGTCAACTTGTCAGCTTTTTCAAGTACTCCACCTGGGATCCATTTCTTGTCTGTATGTCCAGTTTGTAAATGTAACTTGAATCTTTTGATATCTTCTTCAAGGAGTTCATCCAGGATGTGACGAAGACTTGTGGTCCACTTATTCTCATCAATTTCATGGCTCCCTGGTGTGATAAAACGATAGACTTGTATTAAAAATTGTTCTTTCATTTAAACATTAATCTGTTTAAAATTTGAGACACTAACATCAAAAGCTAGCTTGAATGGGTGCATTTACTTTTTATCTCGATTATCTATTTTTTCACCCTTCAAAAAGATTTTCACTTCCCCTTCAAGCCTTCTGTATAACTCCCGTTTTTAATCATTTTAAATACTTTTTTTTTCTTCAAACTACACTCACCTAGTAGAGACAATGAGACCATTTCCATTCCAGGGTATTTTGTGTTTTTTCCTGGTTTCATGGAAGGGACCACTGGACGTGGTCTGATGGTGGAGAACACTGTCTTCTCTTGGGGTGCCGGCTGTTGGTCCCATGCATTTTGCTCAAATGTCTGACAACGTTCCTGGAGGTCCTGTATCTTCTTGTCCTTTTCTGCACCCTCCTTCTTCAGCTTGTCTATCTGTCTATCCTTGTCTTCTATGTGTCTTTGTAGGGTCTGTACAATATGCCGTGTCTGACCATCGCTTGTCATATATTTTTGTATCAATTCGTCTTTTTTTGCTACTATACCTTTCAGTTTCTTAATTTCTGCATTTTTGATTGCGATCAAGTCGTCATATTTTCTCTGCATTGGCTCCTTTGAATGAGCATTCCTTTTCTCAATGAAGTTATTCATATCAATGCTAAGGAATGTAATTCTCTTTACCAGACCACTTTTCATGTTCTCTATGTCTTCCAACCGCATGTTACATGCACACATGTCAAGACTTGTGTTGTCATTTTCAGCTATGTTCACTTCTAAAGTCCTAATAAACTCAATGTTTTGCCTCCTGCTCTTACCTGTGTATAGAGGATAAAACCGGTTTTGACATAACTGTTTTAGGGCCTGGATGTTGACATCATCAAAATCTTCAACATTCTGACGACTTTTCAAAACAAACAACAACATGGTGTGACTCCAATCTCTCTCAGTAAATCGTGTCACCGTGACCTTTTTCATCCTTTCACAGGCGTCTGAATTTGTGTTATTAAGATCAATAACAAGAAGAATGAAATTAGGATTGAATGACCGAACACAATGCACTGTATCTTCAATCGAGCCAGCAGTGCGCACTAATGTAATTTTTCTCTTGCATATCTCACTCTTAATCTTCAAATGCGTTTTTCTAAATGTTGTCAAAAATGTGAATTTATTTTTCCCTATGATTATATTCCCAGCTCTGTTCTTTCCAGATTCTCCAATCAGAACAGCAGAAATATCCGCGAAAAGTGGTTCTGTCATGAGAAATGTTGAGAAATGATTGGACATTTGATGTCTTTTCAATTGAATGTAAACAAATCATACACCCCTTTAGAAAAAAGTTGGACTAATATTAAAGATTATAGAAAAAATACCTTCATCTGTGACATCCAACAATGGATCTCTTTCCTCTGCTGTTGTTAAAATGTCAAGTCAGTTTGTGGTCACACATATCCAGATATTCATATATTAATTGAATCCTTATTCAACTGTCAGCCTACACTGTATAAATGTGTGTAACTTACTGTTTTCAGAACTCTGTAGGCCTCCCATTGGTTAAGACAGCTTCTGACTTACATGACTTACACATTTAAAGATTCTTTACTCCCAGGGTTATGGTTCCTTCATACAATCTTCAATCAGGGATGAAGGTGTCTTAGTGGGTCTAAAATATATGGACAACACACAGACTTTCACTGCTATGGAAATCCACTAGATGAAATCACTTTTATGGTGAACTGGACCGTAAAATAAAAAACATTTGTGTCAAAAGGTCTCGGTATCCATTTTACAGCCATTACATTTTAATGTTTTTTTGTTTGTTTGTTTATTTGATGTAAGCCTTTTTTCTTGCATTAAAAAATTAATGCGTTATTACAATATTCAATTTAGTAAATCAGTTTAAAATGCAAAAACGAGGGACAGTGTATTTTATCACTGTTAATTACATTTTCATGATTACAATTTGGGTAACAAATAAGGACCAAATAATACAACCCTAAGTCTACATTTGTATGCTTATGTGTAACTTCATATTGACAGATATTCTATCTAAATCTACATAGTTGGAAAAGATAGGAAAGATGTGGCAAAACTACTGTCAAATCTACTGCAACCAGTAAAATACATAGTAAACCCCAGTAAAAAAGACCTTCAACCTTGTTATACTTCCCTGTGTGAAGACCCACACTTCATAATACCAGATAAAAATCGAAAAAACATCTAATTCTAGCAGAGAATGTTGATTACTGAGGGTTAATCTTCTCTTTACAGTAGGTTGTGTTTGTAAAGGTCAAAGAATGCATACAAGACAGATTGCATGAACATGATCAGTGACATGAACACACTACTAAACCTGTATTTCATAAAGTGAATCCATACAATTAAACGTATTTCTAATTTTTAATACTTACATAAATCAGATTGTTTTACTCCAATAGAAACCCACATTGGTCTTTATTTCTCTATAGCAAGTAGACCCAAATGCAGGGAAAAAGCAGGCAGGAGCAATTTACATCCAGTTCAACTGTGGTTCCATATGAGAAGTCGCATGATTTACGGGACGAGGACTTTTAGAGAAGTAAGCATACAGAATATTATATTTAGATCTACTGATACTCTACTACTGCTTGAGAATACACTTCTGTTTATGCTGTCTGGAAATATATGGCAAATCTACTGTACCCACTGAAATGATAAAAGATAAAATAAGCAAAATCTGCTGTACAGATCAATTTATTATGTGTGAAATAATAACCGGAGCCGTCCTTGCATCAGAACGGCATTGTGACGTCAGGCCGGAATGTTTTTGACACGACAGTTTCTCTTATTTCTGGAAACATTGCAGACATGTCTGCTAGGGGCAGGGCATCACAAGTCTCATTGTAACAGAGAATGTTGATTACTGAGGGTTAATCTTCTCTTTACAGTATGTTGTGTTTGTAAAGGTCAAAGGGCGCATACAAGACAGACTGCATGAACTGTGTTGCATTCAGGAACGTGACTTTTATTTTGTTATACTTTGTTCTGTTTTGATTGTTCTACTAATGTAAGGGTGTATCGCTTTTACCATAGTCAACTAGGTCATAGATAGTGACACGGGGAGAGATAAGAGAGACAGAAAGAGAGACAGAGAGATGAGAGAGAGAGAGAATCAGAGAGAGAGAGAGAATCAGAGAGAGAGAGAGAATCAGAGAGAGAGAGAGAGAGAGAGAGAGAGGATAGAGAGAGAGAGAGAGAGAGAGAGAGAGAGAGAGAGAGAGAGAGAGAGAGAGAGAGAGAGAGAGAGAGAGAGAGAGAGAGAGAGAGAGAGAGAAAGAGAGAGAGATCTGAAACGGTAGTCATGGTAACAGGTGTGTCCCTCAGGGCTGGATGGTGAGCTGAGTCTGGCCGTACACCTGTCTGAGAGCAGCACAGTCCAGGCTGGATATCAGGGTGGTGGGTCCTGCTCTCCTGGGGGTGAACCGCTCCGTCCATGTAATGGACTGGCCTGCTGTGATCAGACTGGAACACACACACAAGCACACACACGCACACACACACAGTTAAAACCTGTGTCATTTAAGGTCAATAGTAAGAGGAACACGTACAGACAAATAAGGGCTTTCGTTATGACAGGAAGCGTAACAAGCATGCTGGAAGTTCCCCATGAAGTCTCAACCACACAACTTCCCGCCCCCCAAACGTCAGGTCCCTTTACAGACCAGACCAGTGAGCTAGTCAGGTCCCTTTACAGACCAGACCAGTGAGCTAGTCAGGTCCCTCTACAGACCAGACCAGTGAGCTAGTCAGGTCCCTTTACAGACCAGACCAGTGAGCTAGTCAGGTCCCTTTACAGACCAGTCCAGTGAGCTAGTCAGGTCCCTCTACAGACCAGACCAGTGAGCTAGTCAGGTCCCTCTACAGACCAGACCAGTGAGCTAGTCAGGTCCCTCTACAGAGCAGACCAGTGAGCTAGTCAGGTCCCTCTACAGACCAGACCAGTGAGCTAGTCAGGTCCCTCTACAGACCAATCCAGTGAGCTAGTCAGGTCCCTCTACAGACCAGACCAGTGAGCTAGTCAGGTCCCTCTACAGACCAGACCAGTGAGCTAGTCAGGTCCCTCTACAGAGCAGACCAGTGAGCTAGTCAGGTCCCTCTACAGACCAGACCAGTGAGCTAGTCAGGTCCCTCTACAGACCAGTCCAGTGAGCTAGTCAGGTCCCTCTACAGACCAGACCAGTGAGCTAGTCAGGTCCCTCTACAGACCAGACCAGTGAGCTAGTCAGGTCCCTCTACAGACCAGTCCAGTGAGCTAGTCAGGTCCCTCTACAGAGCAGACCAGTGAGCTAGTCAGGTCCCTCTACAGACCAGTCCAGTGAGCTAGTCAGGTCCCTCTACAGAGCAGACCAGTGAGCTAGTCAGGTCCCTCTACAGACCAGTCCAGTGAGCGTACCTGTAGTGTTTCTTTTTGGGAGGCATCACTCCAGGCCCCTCCATGCGCACATACACGTCCTCCAGACTGAAGCTGAAGGGGTTGGTAAACTCCACTAACACCATCATCTCCTCACTGACACGGGCCAATCCAGACACCTGCACAAACACGGACGGACAGGATTGGTATTGTGAATTTGAATCGGTCCGCACTGACCTGTGAGAGATCATTTTCAAGACGTTGCTTGTTGAGTAACTGCCAGTGCCATTTTGTGACCACAAGTGACCATTCAACTATGCAGGGTTCAAAAGGTATGATAGGTTGTATCTGCCTGTCCCCAGCGAGGTCATTGGTGGAATCTGACCTGCACAATGAGCTCGGGGTTGCGCAGGGCGACCACTCTCATCGCCGTGACGATCTGGCCAGTCTCCTTGACCTTCCCGGTGACGATGAAATGGAGGTTAGACTGCTCCACCAGGTGTTTTTGATAGTCCTTGTAGAGCACGGGCACTACCTCCTTCTCAGCTGAGGGAAACATGGAGGAGAACCAGAATCAGAACCAGTCTTGGTGTTGGAAGTAGGGTCACCACTGAGAAAGAGGGGGATCACCCAGATCACACACACCACCTCCCACACACACACACACACACACACCACCTCCTTCCCTCCCTCCCTCCCACACACACACACACACACACACCACCTCACACACACACACCCTCCTTCCCAGTCCCTCACTCTTCATGGGGTCAAGGGTCATCCGGGGGGTCTTGAACAGGAACTCTGAGCTGGTGACGCCGGTGTAGTACACCACAGTCCCGCTGACGTAAGCGCTGACAACGCGCCGCTTCTCGCTCCTGTTGGTGAGCTGCATGGTCAGGTGGAAGTCATCGCCCACCCTGACCTCCAGGGGGGGCAGCTCCAGGTCCACGTCAGCCTCGGGCAGGACCACGCTCTCGCGGTTACAGCCAAACTCCTCCGCCTTCTCCAGCACGGTGCGCTCTTCCTCGCTGCCTGGTCGGGGGGGGGGGGGGGTGGTGGGGGCGGGGGGACACAGACTCGTGTGTCAAAAAGTCCCTGTCACCCTGGACTGGATGGTACTTCCTGCTCCGGTCTTACCCTCGGGGAACTTGTAATGGTCGGTGATGTCACGGCTGTCCCTGTTCCCCGCAGCCTTGGTCAGCATCTTGCGGCCCACATGGCTGTTGTTCACCCTGACCGGGGTCAGGGTTCCATCTCTGCTCCGGGAGTAGAACACCACATCGCTGTTCACCTAGAGCACACACACACACACATGCAGTAGACACGCACACACACACACATGCAATAGACACACACACATTCACGTACACATTCAGTACACACAGGCATGCACACCATGCAGACATACAGACAGGTACACACACACACACACACACACAGACACAGACAGTAATGTATGAGTCACTTATAGACACTGTATGTGTGGGTAGTTCCTGGTTTGGCTTCTGATGCTGCTTACCTCAGCAAAGACAAATGCTGCATCAAACGGGTAGCAGATCTGTCCATGTTTGATGGCCTGGACTGATGCAGGGCCACACCGGTACATCCCTGAATGCAGAGACAGAGAGTTTGTGTGTGTGTGTGTGCATGCAAGTGTGTATGTGTGTGTGTGTGCATGCATGTGTGTGTGTGCATGTGTGTGTGGAGTTCCTCACCATCGCTGGTCTCCTGGGGGGTTGCGTCCACAGCCTGCCAGCCCCCAAACCCTGCAGGGAGGTCAGGTCTGGTCATGAAGCACTCGTTCCAGCAGTGGTAGTTCCTGACACAACACAATCACTATGTTACAAGCTGAGGTCTAGAATGACTACATTACCCACAATTCCACATGGAAGCCGGCCGCACAGTGGGAACGGCTATGGGAAACCCCTGAACATTCCTTACACAGCGATAATGACACAGCGATGATGTCACAACTAGAGACCTATTCGATTTACACGGCCAGTCTTGTAGTGAAAAAGATTAACAAGGACACGGTATGAGTAAGGAGTTCAAGGAGTACAAGGAGTACATATGAGCAAAATAAGTTTTTTTTAATCAGTGAAGCATGTATTATTGTCTGAGTTCGTTGACCTATACACCTCACACACAGTCGTAGTAGTAAGTACTTTGTGCATTCCTGATGGACAATTGCGGCAGGCAAGATCAGAAAAAGGCAGAAAAGGACAGGAAATATAATTTATCTAAAATAAATATCAAATATCAAATAAGTATCAAATCAAATAAAGGGCCAGTACCAGATGGAGTCTCTGGTGCGGGCGCGGTCCACCCTCCCGTCCTCGTCCAGGATGATGTCCGTCTTCAAGTTGCCGTCGTTGTCATGGGCGGAGTAGAAGTTGGTCACCACCCGGGATGGAATGCCAAGGCTACGGAGGACTGGAGGCGAGGGGAGGGGGGGGGGGAGAGGAGAGGGGGAGACAGACAGTCATATCAAACTGTAGAAACACATTTCTGGAGTGTAATCTACACCAGGGGTTAAAATGATAGTAAACCAAACTTTCCCGCAAGTGGTCTTTAACTGGCAGAGGAACGATGCCACAGAACAAGAACGATAACACGTCAAACAAAAAGTCACTTTACTCCAACTGACATGAACCGAAGCATCATGTCTAGTGGTCATCCGGTGACGTTTCAAACACTCGAGTCACCGGGCTTGTTCGTACAGCGTCTGAACAAGATTAACCTCCAAACAAACACGAAAGAAATCTCCCTCAGTCTGGCCCCTGGCTCTAAAGGAGGAAGCTCTGCGCTGCTGGGGGGCCTCACAGGTGTTGAACACGGCAGCGTAGACCCAGCACTGGCCGTAGCACACGGGCATCTTGCTGCTGGAGTAGTTGAGCAGGATCTCCGTGCTGCCAGTCCAGGACGTGGGAGACACCCCGTAGGTGTAGTCACCACTCCAGTTCCCCACCAGCACACCGTCGTCATCACGGGAGTTCATCTGAGAGGAGGGGAGGGGGAGAGGGGGAGAGGGGGAGAGGGGGAGAGGGGGAGAGGGGGAGAGGGGTGAGGGGAGAGGGGGAGAGGGGAAGAGGGGGGGGAGGGGAGTGATGTACTGGAATGTAATGTATTATACTGTACAGTATTGTACTGTACAGGATGTGTATTATATCGTATTGTACAGGATGTGTACAGGATGTGTACAGGATGTGTAGAGGATGTGTCTGTACAGGATGTGTCTGTACAGGATGTGTACAGGATGTGTATTATGTTATACTGTACAGGATGTGTACAGGATGTGTACAGGATGTGTCTGTACAGGATGTGTATTATGTTATACTGTACAGGATGTGTACAGGATGTGTATTATGTTATACTGTACAGGATGTGTACAGGATGTGTCTGTACAGGATGTGTACAGGATGTGTACAGGATGTGTCTGTACAGGATGTGTCTGTACAGGATGTGTACAGGATGTGTCTGTACAGGATGTGTACAGGATGTGTCTGTACAGGATGTGTACAGGATGTGTCTGTACAGGATGTGTACAGGATGTGTACAGGATGTGTACAGGATGTGTCTGTACAGGATGTGTCTGTACAGGATGTGTACAGGATGTGTACAGGATGTGTCTGTACAGGATGTGTATTATGTTATACTGTACAGGATGTGTACAGGATGTGTACAGGATGTGTACAGGATGTGTCTGTACAGGATGTGTCTGTACAGGATGTGTATTATGTTATACTGTACAGGATGTGTACAGGATGTGTACAGGATGTGTCTGTACAGGATGTGTCTGTACAGGATGTGTATTATGTTATACTGTACAGGATGTGTACAGGATGTGTAGAGGATGTGTACAGGATGTGTCTGTACAGGATGTGTCTGTACAGGATGTGTACAGGATGTGACTGTACAGGATGTGTCTGTACAGGATGTGTATTATGTTATACTGTACAGGATGTGTAGAGGATGTGTACAGGATGTGTGTGTCTCACCATGGCCGAGGCCTTCCTGGCCACCTTGATGGCGTCTCCTCTGTTGGTGATGGGCATCTCAGACCTGTCCATGATGTACAGGCAGGCGTCCAGGACTCCATAGTCAAACTGACAAACAAGCAGGGTCATAGCAGGGGTCAGACAGGAACGATGAAACATTCTGTTCCTGATTATCAGTCTTTCAGAGTCTTCTATAACTGTGTCTATAACTCTTATATAACTCCCCCCCCCCCCCTCTCTCTCAATTTTGTTTTTTAATGCTTTATTGGCATGAGTGAGCATTGTTGACAAAGATTCAACAAAAATATGAATTACTCTCTTTGACTTTCTCTTTCTCTCTCTTTTCCTCTCTTGGCCTCCCTCCCTCCCTCCCTCCCTCCCAGTCTTCCTCCTCACCTGTCCGTAGTTCCAGGGTCTCTCAGCCACGTCGTCGAAGGACCCGTGGTAGATGATCCCGTCCTCCTCCAGGATGCACTCATTCCTCTCAGCCTCGTCCTCCAGGAACACAGCATCCGCTGGCCCAGGCAGGGGAGTCAGCAGGTCAGGCAGGGGAGGCAGCACGTCACGGATGGATGGATGGATAATTTAATGGTTGGGTATTTGGATGGATGGATAATTGGATGGATGGATAATTGGATGGATGGATGTTTGGATGGATGGATAATTGGATGGATGGATATTTGGATGGATGGATAATTGGATGGATGGATATTTGGATGGATGGATAATTGGATGGATAGATATTTGGATGGATGGATAATTGGATGGATGGATATTTGGATGGATAGATATTTGGATGGATGGATAATTGGATGGATGGATATTTGGAAGGATGGATAATTGGATGGATGGATATTTGGATGGATGGATAATTGGATGGATGGATATTTGGATGGGTAATTGGATGGATAATTAGATGGATTGATGGATGGATGGTGGTATAGACAGATAAGGGAGTGAAAAAAGGAATAAACAAATACATTATTCAGTCAGTCAGTCAATCAACCAACCAAACAACCAGTCATTCACTCAATCAATCAGTCAATCAATCAATCAATCAATCAATCAGACAAATCAAGTTGAAACACAATCCTGTGAGTGCTTCACACATTTCAACAGATAGACTTCCAGGAATCTAGAAGCACTGTTATTAGGACAGAGGAATATAGAAGTACAGAAAATGTTTTTACAATAATAAATAACACCTTTCTTGTGTGTAAAAGTGTTAGGGGGGGAGGAGGAGTGGGTGGGGGGGTTAGGGGGCCATCCCATGGACTAGCCTTCAAGCTACCTGACACCCAGGGGTTGAAGAGCACATAGACGTTCCTGCTCTCCTCTCTCCTGGTCCGGCGGATCCCGTACGGCGTCACCACCGCCACAAACATGCTGTACTTTCCCACAATGCAGTCTGGTGCCGGCGTGACGCCCATGGTGACCACGTTGTCGGTGCTGTCCAGGACGCGGCCCGCCCACGGGCCCTGGCGATCCCCCCCGGGGAACACGGGCAGGTAGGTGCCCTTGCTGAACTGAGGACTGCTCCCTGGTGGACACACAGGGGAATTGCAGGCAGTGTCAGTCTAAAAGACAGTGTTCAGATTGTTGCTCTCCATTAAGCACTGCCCTCTAGTGGACGCGTAGAGGAACAACATGATGCCTGTGCGAGTTGACCTCTGGTAGTCTGCAAAAGTCTTTTGTACATGAATATTGTCTTAAATATAATCTAGTCTCCTGTATTTGTGAGGCAGTATAAAAGTGCAATGTTGCAAACAAGTTTGCTTGGTCTTTTTGTTGTATTAATTCTTAAAGCATTCTCGCTTGACCTTTTACAACTTTTCCTTTTGCACAGTCCAGTATGTTCGTGTGTCTCGTCTCACCAATAACAAACTCGACAGCAAACTTGTCATCGTCGGGCTTGTAGGCCCGGTCGAAGGTGATCTTGACCTGGAACTCCTGCCCGCGGCGCACGATGAGAGAATCGCTGGCGTACAGGTGGGTGTGGTGATGCTGCTTGTTCAACTCGTCTGATCTCCGCAGCATGTTGACGTCCCACACGTCCAGGAACTCTGGAGAGGGGTGGAAGAGACAGAGAGAGAGAGAGAGAGAGAGAGAGAGAGAGAGAGAGAGAGAGAGAGAGAGAGAGAGAGAGAGAGAGAGAGAGAGTTGTCAGAGGAAAAGAGGAAGGGGATGAAGGAAGAAAGGAAGAGGAAGAGAAAGGGAGAACGAGATAGTAAGAGAGAGAGAAAGAGAGATAGAGATTTCATTACAGTCATCCCAAAAATAGTGTTCAGACGTGACTATGCATGCAGCCCCAGGTTGCTGGTGTCTGTGTTGAGCGACAGTTATCACTGCGGAATGACAAGCAGATCAACTGGCCTGCATGTCCTCATTAGGAACGTCTCTTATCTCTCCACAGCAGGACCCACATCTGCCTCTGTAGGCCTCTGTCTCATTCTCTCCTTTTACATTTACATTTAGTCATTTACCAGACACTCTTATCCAGAGCGACTTACAGTAAGTACAGGGACATTCCCCCAAGGCAAGTAGGGTGAAGTGCCTTGCCCAAGGACACAACGTCATTTGACACGGCCGGGCATCGAACCAGCAACCCTCCGATTAAAAGCCCTATTCCCTAGCCATCTGACCCCTTTTCTCTCTCTCTCTCTCTAGTTCTACCTCTCTCTTTACCGCTTTGTCGTTTCCTTTCACACACACAGACCCCTATCCCCAAGCCCCATGTCCCCTCACACACGCTGGTTCTCACCTGCCAGCGGTGGGGGGCCCCGGGGCATCAGGCCAAAGGGCTCAAACTCCAACACCTCGTCGGCGGCGGAGTTAGAGTTAGCCACAGGAGCGGCACTACGGCCTCGGTGGGACACCGGGGGCGGGCGGGCGGAGGGTTCCGGAAGGGTGGCAGGCTCTGGGTCAGACATGATCCTGGTACGGCTGGAAGAGAAGAGAGAGGGAGAGTGTGTGTGAGAGAGAGAGAGAGAGAGAGAGAGAGAGAGAGAGAGAGAGAGAGAGAGAGAGAGAGAGAGAGAGAGACAGAGAGAGACAGAGAGAGACACAGAGAGACACAGAGAGAGAGACACACAGAGAGACACAGAGAGAGAGAGACACAGAGAGAGACAGACACAGAGAGAGACAGACACAGAGAGAGAAAGAAAGAAAGACAGAAAGAGTCAGGGAGAGCAAGCAAAAGACAGTGACAGAGAGAGACAAAGAGAAAGAGAGAGGGAGAGATAAAGAGAGAGAGAGAACGACTTCAGGGCAGAATAAACGTGGATGATGAACATGCTGTGTGCAGATGGATGAGAGTCCCTCCTGTTCTGTGAATAACCAGAGCCTGGGATAAACTGTTCCCTACGACCATCTGTCTCTCATCTGGAAGATGACCAACCGCACTCTATGAGTGCTTCAACTTTTCACAATGTGGGAAATTAGTAATTGAAAGGTTGAAACTTTCAAGCTTGTGCATTTTTTGTTTATTTTCAAACTATTTTGGAGCTCTGACCACAGAAAGTGTGCCTTTTTGAATGTTCATTTTTGATCCTCTGTAAATATTGTGTCAGACAGGTTCAATACTTAATAAAAATAATCTAAATTAAAAAAAGGGAGAGAGAGAGTGAGAGAGACTTTTTTTTTTTTTTCATATTGTCATGTGAGGAATAAACTTCCCTAATGCCTCAGGTCCAGCTGCTATTGGTCACATGTAAAACGCTGTGGTTTTACAATGAAAACCATGAATGGCTTGGGTCGTAAAACTATAATTTAAAACATGAAAACCACAAAATGCTCCAGGGTAAACCTAAAAGGCAGTGGTGAAATGGAACTTACGATAGATCCAAAACCTTGTTTTGCCAGAGGCTTTTGCCATAGAACACAAGAACCAGTCCATTAATCTTCTCCAGAACCAAAATACTGAGTTAATGTACCATTATAAAAAACACACTTAATGACCCAACCCAAACAGCCCCCAGGAGTTTACAAGGGTTTGAGGGGGTGGTGGAGATTTTAATTGCTACTATGATTATGTAATGTGTGGTCATGTATTTGGAGCGTTAGAAACACAATGGTTGTTTTCATAAACGTAAGAGTGGCACATGATACGTCAGCTTGGTGGCACAAACAGCCCGTCTGAGGATGGAGTGGTGCAGTCATGGAAAGAGACTTGGCCGGTCGAGGAGACTTTAGGAGGTTTAGGATCAAAACAGTCTCTCTGGACTGGGATGGAGAGGTGAGTCATAGTGGAAGCACAGTAAGAGCACTGTTTCACCTCTCCTACCTGCAGACACACATACACACAAAGAGAGAGAGACACACACACACACACACACAAATGTCCACACCACAAACCACACACAAACAAAAAACCCCGCACACATGCACTTAACACACATGCACTCCCCCCCACCCCCACCCCACCTACCCCACCTCAATCGCCCCAGGACTCGCCCCAGGACTCGCCCCAGGACTCGCCCCCTCCAATCCCCCCTTAGATTCCATACGATCACTGCCAGGTTGACCCGTGATGCATCATACAAGTTGATTGTCATAAATAACATGTAAAGGTAAACTAAGCATGGCTCAGGCCATGACAGACACACACACACACTCACATACACTCACACACACACACACACACACACACAGTCACACACACACACAGTCACACACACACAGACACACACTCATACAAGAGGATAATGTGATCTACGGTCCAAATGATGCATTTAGCTGACAACAGCAGATGCATTTGAGCACTAAAATGCACTGTGCACAGTCTAGCACTTTAAAGGTGAAGTTTTTTTGCCGTTCAAACAGCCTAAGATCTATAACACAACTAGAAGGGCACGTGTCTTCCCACACAAATATATTTCTGTGTAATTAAATAAACGTGTGTTGAAGTTGTATAACCCTCCATAGAGAAGCATTTAATTTAAAAGTTAAACACTGGGTTGAGTTATAAAGAAGTAAGATATTCAGTTGAACATTGTCACATGCATACTGTCTTGACATACACGCATATGTGGTCTGCAAACACACACACTCACCTTGGTTGAAGTTAGAGCGAGGAGCTGTGGTCTTCAGAGGTTGGTCAGGAGTGAGCAGTGAGGATCTGGTACTCAGAGCCACACCCTGAAGGTCTGATGGTTCCACTTATATACAGAGGAGGGAGGGAAGAGCAGACTGTGTGTGTGTGTGTCTGTGTGTGTGTGTGTGTGTGTGCATGGGGGGCGGGCGTGTGTTTGTGTGTGCCTGAGCGGGGGGGAGTGTGTGTGTGTGTGTGGGGGGGGGTATATGTGTATGGGGGGGGGGGGGGGCTGTGTGTGTACAGACCTTGTGTGTCTGTGTGAGTGTGTGTGTGTGCTGTGTAGGATGGGCTTGTCTGGCAGCAGTGTGAGAGAATGCGTGTGTGTGTGTTTCAGTTTGTGTGTGAATGCAGTCAAGGGGCGGAGGCAGGGAAGGGGAGGGGCAGGGAGGGAGGGGAGGGGGGGCAGCTGGGTAGACAGCTAGCCAACTTGGGAGCCAGGTGTGAAATCCACCGTGTTGGTTTGACGTTCAGATGATAGAGACCAGAGACGGCCGTGCCCCAGACGGCTGAGACGGCCCTCGGGGCCAGGTGTGACTCTCACTCCGCCGCCGGGCTGCTCTGATGTCACGTGACGCGAGGGGAAACACACAAACACTGGAGTGCTGCCGTGTCGTACCCCCCTCCTCCCCCACTGCACTCCGTCAGGGAGTAAGAAAGACCTTCTTAATCTAGACGTACAACAGAGGTGCACTGTGCTGTGTCAAACACAGGTCAGACACAGTGAGCTTTGTTGGTGTCGGTGGACGTTGTGCACATCAGCAAACACCCAAAATGCAAAGACGTCCGCGCGTGTGTTTGTGTGTGTTCACTCCCCGGTGGTAAACAGGAAATGAATCATAGCTGTGAGCTAATGTGTGTGTGTGTGGTCACATTAAGAAAAGGGAACACACTGTACCGTGCTGCAGAGAGGGCTTCAGTAGCCCAGACCCTGAGCACTGCTCATCAGGCAGCAGGCCTGCTGCACGTACGGACCTACTTCCACTCATCAGGAGGGATGAAGACATTCGCCCCCTCTACTTCCATCTGAAGTACCTAAAGTACATTTAGAGAGAGACATTGCAGTTTTTGGCCCCTGAAACTCTGTTCATATACCAACTGTACTGACAAGCTCTATGACATCTGGGCTTGGTATTACATGCATGCATTGATATGCACAGGCCCTATATCTAATCGAGAAGCATAGTTGGTTTGAATTTCTACGTTTTAGAATGTCTGTTACTGTCTCCCCCTCTCTCTCTCTCTCTCTCTCTCTCTCTCTCTCTCTCTCTCTCTCTCTCTCTCTCTCTCTCTCTCTCTCTCTCTCTCTCAAATCTATTTATATCTTCCTTTCTGCCTTTTTCTGAGAGAGAGAGAGAGAGAGAGAGAGAGATAGGGAGAGAGAGATAGCCTTCTTCAAACTGTGACCCTTTGGTATGGCTGTAAGTCTGTCTTGAGTTAGACAACCACTAAAAAGAGGGAGGGATTTGCCCCTCCTTCTTCTCTCCTTCCTTCGCTTCCTCCTCCATTCCCACCCCGGAGACACAGAGACGTACTATCTCTCCCTCTGCACATCTTCTCCCTGCATCCCTTCATCCCTCTCTCTCTGGGCGGCTGTTTGGTTTTATCTCTCTGCAGGGCTGTCAACCTCATCCTATATCTATTTATATCTCCCTTTCTGCCTTTTTCTTCTTTCCTTCTTTTTCTTTCCCTCCTCCCTCTCTCTATCTCTCTCTCTCTCTACTTCACCCTACCAGTTAATTCCGCCCTCTCAGCAAGAGATACCACCACGGACTAAGTCTTGACTTCCTGTGCGCTTGCCAAACCACAGGTCCGTCACGTGACACCAGCCCAGTTCCACTATCTAGTTTCCGTAGTTGTGACTGTGCTCAGCGCATTGTCACTTACGTGAACTAGATGGGCATTTTTTGCCAATTTTCAGTTTTATGAAATGGTGCAATACTAAGGGGGTAGTTTGCTCAGGAATAGAGAAAAGAGGAAGCGAAGAACTTAAGGGGAAGAGCAGTAGGAGAGATGGAAGAGAGGGGTGAAAGTGTCCCTTCCGCTCTGAGATCGAATGGGGGTAAGTTTACCGTTCGGTTCAACAAACGAAAGTGTGTTTTTTTTCTGTCGTGGAACTGTGGACAGGAAATCGTCTCACGTGTAAACTTTGCCATCAAATACGCAAGCAACCGGTACATTTGTCTTTGTGTCTTTGTGTCACTCAGAATTTACGCTGTGGTCAACTGAGGAAGTCCTGGTGCCTTTTTTCACAGATGTCAGTCTGCAGGTCGCCATGGAGACAGAAGGTGTTCCTTCGCCACCGCACTGTTCCGCCCCCCTCCCTGAACTCCGCTTGGTTCTGCTGGGCAGGAAAGGCACAGGCAAGAGCTCGGTGGGCAACACCATTCTGGGAGGGACGGGGGGGTTCGAGAGTGGCAAACCCACAGAGGAGTGTGTGAAGAGGCGGGTGGATGTAGCAGGGAGGCGTGTCACCGTTGTGGACACCCCCGGGTGGGAGTGGTACTACCCGCTCAACAGCACCCCCTCCTGGGTGCGTAGAGAGACCCTACGCAGTGTGACTTTGTGCCCTCCCGGCCCCCATGTTGTCCTGTTAGTGGTACGCTCCTGTGCCTCAGTCACAGAAGCGTACACCAGCCAGATAGAGGAGCACCTGGGGGATCTGGGAGCCCGGGTATGGGACCATACCATGTTGCTGTTCACCAGGGGGGATGAGCTGGGTGTGGTGCCCATGGAGCAGAGGATCCAGGCGGGGGCTGGTGCCTTCCAGAAACTTCTACAGAGGTGCAAAAACAGGTACCAGGGTTAAAAACGAAAGTAAAACATTTAAACAGTTTTTTTTTTTTTTTTTAGTAATCAAAACAAAAAGTTGCGAGAAAAAAAAAGACATCATGTCCCCCCAGGTACCACATCCTGGACAACGGGAGCCGTGGGGACGGAGTCCAGGTGAAGGAGCTGATGAGGAAGATGGAGCAGCTGGTGGAAGACAACTCTGGCGGCCATTTTGGTGCCGACCTGGGGCTTGTGAGTCTGGAGGCGGACGGGAGGAGGAGAGCGAGGGAGAGGAGGAAGAAGCAGAGGCAGATGGAGGGACAGACCCAGAGGGCCGCCATCAGAGCTGCTCTCATGAGTGAGTTCCCATGATCTGATTGGTCGAGATACTGGTGCTCACGTAATGGCTGGAATTAGTATTAGAATTAAGTATTTTGTTCCAGCTACACTACAAATAGAAGTTCAATAAGAACATTCTGAAGATGACCTCTGTTTGTTCTCCCCTTTGTCCTACCTCCTCTGTTCTAACTCTACATCACCCCATTTCTTGTGTTCTGCCTCCTCCTCCCCCCTCCCCTCCTCCTCTCCCCCCCCTCCCCCCTCCCCCTCCTCCTCCCCTCCCCCCTCCTCTCCTCCCCCCTCCAGGTGATGGCTCCCAGCCCCCAGACTGGGACTCGGTTCAGTCGTTCTCCAAGGGCTCCCGCCGCCTCCCCGAGCTCCGCGTGGTCCTGCTGGGCGAGAGAGAGACGGGCAAGAGCTCCACGGGGAACACCATCCTGGGCGGGGCCGCCGGCGGCGTCTTCCAGGCCGGCCGGGCCACCGAGGAGTGCGCCCGCGGCCAGGCGGAGGTGGCCCAGAGGCTGGTGACTGTCGTGGACGCTCCGGGCTGGGAGGGCGGCGTGGCCGGACCCACCCCGGAGAGGGTGAAGCGGGAGATGGTGATGAGCCTGTCCCTCTGCCCTCCTGGGCCCCACGCCCTCCTCCTCACCCTCAGGGTGGACACCCTGGTCAGCGCCGCCCCCATTAGGGCGCACCTGGAGCTGCTGGGGGAGGGCGTGTGGAGACACACCATGCTGCTGTTCACCCACGGGGACCAGTTGAGGGAGGGGGTGGGCATCCAGCAGCACATCCAGGGAGGGGGCCGGGACCTGCAGTGGCTGGTGGAGAAGTGCGGGGGGAGGTATCACGTCATCAGCAACGCGGGTGGGGGGTGTGGGGGCGCGGACGGGGGTGCGGGTCTGGGTCGGATGGGGAGTGAGGTGTGGAAGGGGAGTGGAGGGACGATCGCGGATGGGGGGAGCGGAGGGAGAGGTTTGAGTCGGATCGGGAGCGGGGGTAGGATCGGGAACGGCGGGAGAGGAGGGGGCGCTTTGAATCGGTACAGGAGCGACGTCCGGATAGGGGGAAGCGGGGAGGGAGGACAGACTGGGAGAGAGGTCGGAGTCGGGGTTTGGAAAAAAGACGTCGCCCAGGTGACGGGGCTCCTGGAGAAGATCGAGAAGATGGTGGCGGCGAACCGCTGCGAGGCCTTCTCCACTCTGGTCCACGAGGTGAGCGACCTGAGCCGCCAGAGGAACGAGAAGCTCCACCAGCGTCTGAAGGAGATGGGAGAAAAGATCGCCCGGCAGGAAACGGAGCTGAAGAGAGTGCGAGAGAGGGAGGTGAAGAGCAGCTTGTTCTTCCGGAAAAAGAAAGCGACAAAATCGCCCGGGAAGCCGGACCCCGACAGAGAGGAGGAGGACGAGGAGGAGCGAAGGGCCGACGGGAGGCAGAGCGACCCGGCCGAACTGGAGGAGAGGACCCGGTGGCTGACGGAGGACCGGGAGAGAGAGATCCAGGACCTGACCGAGGAGAGAGACAGGATGGTCACTGCCCTTCACCAGATGGGCAGAGAAAGGGCGGAGGGGGAGGTCCGACTGCGGGAGGCAGAGGGAGAGCGGGACGAGCTGAGGGACACGGTCGAAGAGCTGCAGCTGAAGCTGATGGATCTGGAACGTCGGGGCTTGGAGAGAGAGCGCGAGAAAACCGAGAGGGAAGCAGAAATGGCGGCCAGGCTGGACGAGTGGAGGGGGGAAAGGGAAGCCTTTGGAAAAAGGATGGAGATGGAAGAGACGGAGAAGCGGCGTTTGAGGGAAAGTGTTGAAGGACTCAAGGTCAAGATGGAGGAGTCTGAGCTGAAGTGTGAAGAGAGAATATCATGCCGGGAGGAAGAGATGGAAAGGAAGTTGATGGAAAAAGAGAGAGAGATGGAACAGCTTAAACTGCGGCAAGAGAAGGAGATAGAAGGGCAACGGCATGAAAAACTGAAAGAGATTGAGGGCATTAGAGAACGGTACGAGAACGAGGCAGAAAGAATAATGAAAGAACAAGAGAAAAAGATGGAAAGCAAGTTGGATGAAAAGGAGAAGGAGACCGAAAGGAAAGTGCAGGAGAACGAGGCCAAGATGCAGACCATGAAACAACGACACGAGAGAGTGATTCAAGAAAAACATCTAGAAATTGAAAACATGAAAATACACCATGAAACAGAGATGAAAAAACGATTGCAAAAAGAAGAGACCAGGGTTGGAGAAACTAAACAATATTATGAAACAGAAATGGATAGAAAAGAGAAACAGGTGCAGGACATGAAACAATTGCATGAGAAAGAGAAGAGGAAAGCACTCGAAGAAAAGGAGAAAGAGATTGAAGGGCTGCAAAAATCTTATGTCAAAGAGATAGACCAAAAACTCAGGGAAAAAGACAAAGAGTTGGAAGACAGGTTGCGTGAAAGGGAGAGAGAATCAAATAGAACAGTCGAGGAGAGAGAGGATCAGGTGCGAGCCGTGAAAAGAGAGATGGAAAGCAAACTGCGTCAAAAAGAGGCAGAGATGGATGAAGAACGACACAAGAAAGAAAAAGAGATAAGAGATGCGAAACAACGGCACAAGAAGGAGATGACTGAAGCACAGAAAGAAAAAGAAAACGAACTTGACGTGATCAAACGTCGTTTTGAAAAAGAATTGGAGAAAAGACTGCGAGAGAAAGACGAAGAGATGGACGGAATGAAACTCAAACAAGAGAAAGAAAGGATGGGATGGCTGGATGAGAAAGAAAAAGAGATGGAGGCAGTCAAACATTACGAAAAGGAGAGGGAGAGAATCTTACAGGAAAAGGAAGAAGAGTTGGAAAGCACGAAACGGCTGACTGATACAAAGGAGTCCGAATGGAGGGATGAAAAAAGACAGTTGGAGCAGAGAGGAGAGAAAGAAATCCAAAGATTGTGCGAGATTGTGCAGAAGAAAACTGAAGAAATTGCGTGCAGTCGGGACTTAGTCACATCAAAAGAACACGAGCTGGAGGAGATCAGGGAGAGATGTGCGAACCACATTCAGGAAATCGAACGACTCAAAGAAAACAATGAGAAGTTGACCTCTGAAATCGCCGAGACGCGGGTGGAGAGCTCGGACAAAGAAAACAAAAGAGACGTCGAAACACGGAAAGAACTCCAAGACAAAGACAAGCAGCTGGATGCCTGGAAGCAGAAGGACACGGAGAGAGAGAAAGAGATCGTCCTGCTAAGGCAAACCATCCAACAGACCAAGGCCGACCTGGAGAACCTGACCGCCAAGATGGAGGAGCAGACGACCAGCATGATCCAGGGTTACGAGAGGGAGCTCAGAAGGAGAGGAGAAGAGACGCAGGCTGTCGCCAAGGAGAAAGAGAGAGCCGTCGGCCAGCTTCAACTAATGGAGGACGAGTGCAAAGGTCACGTGGCGGAAATCGCCGAGTGCTACGCGAGCAGTCAGAGGAGGGTGGAGGACCTGGAGAACGCCAACGCCAGGATGAGGGAGGAGCTGGGCGTCCTCAGGCAGGCGGCGGAGGAACGCGAGAGGAGCTGGGAGGCGCAGCGGGCGGAGAAGGTCAGCCGGGAGGAGGCCGAGATCGGGGAGCTGATCCGCAGGCACGAGGAGCAGGTGCAGGGCAAAGCAGAGGAGATCCAGAGGTTCATGCGGGAGCTGGACGCCGAGGTCGCCACGTTGAAACGGACCAATCAGGCCCAGCTGAGCGAGGTGGAGAGACTGAGGGAGAGGGAGACAGAGAAAGAGGAAGAGTTGAACGAGATGAGGCGGCGTTGTGAGGGCGGAGAGAGGGATGAGAGAGAGGAGGGAGAGTCCTTGAGGAAGGAGACAGGGGTCGAAGACGGCGAACGAGAGCCGAACGTGACTCGAGGAGCGTTGACCAGGAGAGGTCGTGAACTCCAGTCGAAAGAGGAAGAGCTGGTCAAACGAGAGGCGGAGTTAGAAAGTAGAGAACGAGAACTGGAGCTGCAGGAAGAACGTCGAGGAACGAGAGCGCGAGAGCGGGAGAAAACAGAGCAAGAGGTACACGATGGGAAAAGGGAACACGATTCGAAAAACAGAGAAGAAGAAGAGCTCGTGAACGGGAAGGAGGAGTTCGGGAATCAACGCACGGATGACAAACGGCGGGATGTGAAAGGAATGCAGGAGAACTTAAGACACCAATGGGAAGAGCTAGGAAACAGGGAGAGAGAGGTAGAGGAAAAAGAGGAAGAGCTGAGGAAATGGCAGGAGGATCTAGAAAGACGAGAGACTGAGCTGGAGAGAAGAGGGAAAAGAGAGGTGGAGAACAGAAACGAGGGAGTGGAAAACAAGAGGTCAGAAGTGAACTATTCTGAGAAAGATCTAGCAAAAGGAGCCTCCCGGTTGATGACCGGAGATGAGCCTAAATTCACCAATGAAAACCACGACAGCACAGATGGGTACGACCTGCCAGAAAGGTGTGATGTCATTCCAAGCTCTACAGAAGGCGATCATGTGACGTACCAGGAAGTAGGGGTGTTGGAGGTGAGAGGACGCCGAGGGGAAAAAGAGAAAAGAGATGGAAACACAGCAGACAGGGAAGGGCAGGTGACGGTAACAGAGTCATCATCAGCTCTGGGCAGCTGTGAGCTTGACAGGACAAAGGAGGCCGAGGGAGAAGAGGAGGAAGAGGAGGATAGACAGGGTCTTAACAGAAAGAGGAAAGAGACGGAGATGACGGAGGATGAGTTATGGATGGAGGGTGACAGAGAGAGGGAGAGCGTGAACGGAGCTGTGGAGATAGAGGAAGAACAAAGGCAAGAAGAACAAGAGGTGATCAGGAACTCATCGTCAAGGCGAGGCCAGAGGGAAACAAACAGCGACTACATCCCCGGCTCAGAGTTGAGACTGGTGCTGTTAGGGGAGTCCTGGTCCTCTCGTTACCCAGCCGGATGCACCATTCTGGGCAGAGACATCTCAGACCCTGAGGGGTCCCCCTCCAGGCCGTGGCGAGGTCAGGTAGCCGGGCGACAGGTGAGAGTGGTGGAACCACAAGGACTGAGGTGGCGGAATGGGCCTGATGTCACCAGTGTGAAACAGAACCAGAACATTCTAGATTGTTTGTCACTGTCCCACCCTGGACCTCACGCTCTCCTCCTGGTCATACCGGCATACCTCAGCTTCACACGCAAGTACAGGAGTGCCGTGGAACAGCACGTGGGCTTGCTGGGGGAAGATATTTGGCGACGCACCATAGTCCTGTTCACCTGGGGGGAAGCTTTAGGTGAGAGTGTGGCGCAGCATATTATGAGGAGCGGGGATTTAACTTGGCTTGTGGAGAAATGTGAGGGCAGGTATCATGTAGTGAACAGCAAGAGACAAGTGTCCCAAACAGAAGAACTGATGGAGAGGATCGAGGAGATGGTTTGGGGGATAGAGAAGTCTAATGTGGGGTTGAATGGGGTTGATCAAATATGACTTTAGCAAAATCTAGCTTTGGAGGTGAACTTTCAATACAGGGGTATGTGTAAAAAGACCACTGCATTTATCATGATGTGGATGAATGTTAATCTGTACATGTTCTATGAATTATTAATTGACAAAAAAATAAAGTCTAACAATATGTCAGTCACTTTCAAATGTGTATGCTCTGCAATTAAATCTTTTTAATACAGTTCCTTAATCTGTAAATGTAAATCTTGACAAAAAATAACGTCTAAGGATCAAGTTTGTTACACAAGGTGTCCAGTCTAAATAAGTTCCTAGTCTCTCCACTAGATGGAAACATCGTATCAGTTTCTTGGCTCTTCCTGTCAACATATCTTTAATATTCCAAGTGAAGAAGCCATTATTAAGACACTTATAATGAAGTGTTAAATAGTAAGCGCAAAAATCCAAAAGAATAAACATAAACAAATGTTGAATAAACGTTTGATTAAAGTCAAAAAATTAATTGTATTTTAAGTTTAGTTCTCTAGATATACACAGACATTTTCACAGAACAAGACATAAAGACTACAGCAAGCAATTCGGTAGGAGTTGAGTTTGACAGAAAGCTTTATCGCCAAGTCGCTTTGGCATCAATTTAGTGTCTACGGTAAAAATATATATTTATTTATATATATATAGGCCTAAAACATCTTGTCAAGAGGGCGAGAGCATGGGAACACTGTTCAGCAATTACAGCTCCAGGGAGTCGCCATTCACGGAGAAACCTCCGTCCTTGACAGGTAAATTATGATTATCTGTCATCAGTGAAGCCTGGGGGGTCTCAAAGACTTAGGCTTTTATATCAATAGGGGAAAAGATAGCAAAACAAACAGCTTCTCTAGCCCATAGACCCAAAACACTCAACACGTGCAATCAGTGATAATTGTTGAGTGTCTCTGAAGGTCCAGTTGCAGGCTCAGTCGAGGCAGCCTACAAAGCAAACTGCCAGTCAGTTTGCAGGGCGAGGACGCTCGAAATGGGGCTCTAAAATAAGTTTTTTTTTTTTTTTACTTTCTTTGATCAACGCTGCAGGGTGCAACTCTCTTTGAAGGGATATATTGTTTATGAAGTGGTATATTTTGATGCCATTAAAATGAATGGCTCTTCTCATTTCAAAGGCTGATGGAGGTAATGATGACAGGTCCCATTTGGCATTTTGCTGTGAAAGCCATTGGGACTTGAGAAATAGAAGGGAAACGAAATAGCCTTTTTTACTTTTTATGTAATAGGTTTTTCTAAATCATATGATTAGCAAAACATCTCAGAAAGTCAGAGTATTTAAGATTCCAATTGGGCTAGGCTATGTGCAGGTCTACTGTATTCATAGACACAAGGCTGCTTACTGGAGATTGTGTTTTCGGGCACCCACATTGGTCCAGTGTCCTAACATAATAGGCCCAGGTGGAACAATTTGACGACAGTTAGAATACCTGGGCCTATCGCGATTGCTCACATCAAGGTGAAGGTTAGTGGAAGGGCTAACCCTATATTTTTGGTCGGAATGGTATGGTAGGAAAATTGAACAAAGTAGGACAAATCGACATAACTCCAGTGCTTCTGAACACGTTCTAAATCCAACAACTGCTTCTCCTGGTCATAAGTGAATTCATATGCCCATACATATATCGCTCTTTTTGGGCACTCTTGTCAATTATGGAGTTTTCAGTTTTTATATTGAGTCAGTCAGTCGCAGCTCTCTCTTTATTAGACGTCATTTACATTCACTAGATCAACGCAGACACTGAATGCACCCCCCCCCCTCCACCCAACACTCACTCACACACACACACACACACACACACACACTCACACAAACATACACACACTAACTCACCCACACACACACTCACTCACACACACACACTCACACAAACATACACACACTAACTCACCCACACACACACTCTCACACAAACATACACACACAAACTCACACACACACACAAACATACGCTCACACACACTCACACACACACACACACACTCACACACATTTGGTGTTGTAGTGGAAATCAGGTTTGCTTTAAAACCTACGTTAATGGTGTTTGGTTTATTTCTATTAGGGCTGTGCACTCTCATTTGAATAATGGCTTCCTCCACTTGACCCGAGGTGTAAAAACATTGTCATTTTACTTCATCGCCTTCATTAATATTCAAGTGGTTTTAATAGGTTTAGACCTCTCGCAACTCAATTACCATACGACCATAATACAGTGAGCACAAGGAACACACAAAAGCATGTGCACTAGACGAGGACCATATTTTATGAGGATGGTGCCGGTTGTTCAGGATTTGATTAGTCATATGGGGAAACTGATTACTATTGTGCTGTATTTATTTGCCATTGTAAATACATTTCATTTTTATCGTATTCTCCTCCTCACGTCGGAACGGCCCCTCCAGGCTAAATATTACTAAGGGGGAGTTCCCTTTTTTGTTCCCTAGGAATGCATTGCAAATGTCCATGCGTGTATGAAGGGCATTGATTCAGGCTTGTTTTTGAAAAGTTGGAGATGGCGATGGAGTCTGTGAAGGGTTGTGGAGCGAGAGAGAAGGGTAGAGGGGGGGGGGGGATTGGTGTTTTCCAAGTGTAGATGCTGAACGGTCTCGTAAAGGTCAGATGGGCTCTCTCAGGAGAATCCACATGGATCAATCCTGATGGCCCATGAGGGGGTGCTCTCATCTGCACTCCTCTCTCTCTTCTCTCTCTCTCTCTTTCTCTCTCTTCTACCTCCTCTCATCCTGCAGTTACCCTTATTCCATACCCCTCCACCCTTTGCAAATTTTAGTTGCTTCCTCCCTCTCCCCTCTTCATCCTTCCCTCTCTCTGGCCTGCTTTACCCTCCTCGGTTCATATTCATTCCTTCACCACCTCCTCTACTGCCTCCTCTTCCTCTTCCTCTGCCACCCCCCCCCCCCCCCGTTCATCCGTCCAACCTCTGCCCCTCCTCCTGCCCCCTCCTTTTGTGCTATTTTTTCCACCCCTCATCCTTCTCTCATCCTCAGGCCTCACCTTTATGAGAGAGAGAGAGAGAGAGAGAGAGAGAGAGAGAGAGAGAGAAAGAGAGAAAGAGAGAAAGAGAGAGAGAGAGAGAGAGAGAGAGAGAGAGAGAGAGAGAGATCCACTTTCTGAAGAGCAGATCTGAAGAGTGATGCTACATTCAGATAATGTCTGTTTATTTCTGGATTAAAATGGTGGAACTTTTCCCTCTCCTCCCTCCTCTGCTCTGCTCTCTTCTCCTCCCTCCTCCTCTCCTCTCCTCACCTCCCTCCTCCTCCTCTGCTCTCCTCCTCTTTTCTCCTCTCCTCCTTGCTGTTTCTGAAACGAGGGGAAAGAAAGAAACGAAGCAGATGATGCCGCCCCCCTCTGGACTGCATCTCTTCCGACTGAGCGCGTGCAGTGGGCCAGAGCCAGGTCCTGGAATCTAGCTAATGAGACACACCCCCCCTAGGGCCTGCTGAGCTCCCATTGGCTGAGAGGCGAGGAGGCGGCGAGGGCATAGGCGGAGAGGTTGCGTGTGTGCAAGCAGCTGTCAGACGAAATCCCAAATCATAAGCCTTTATCTCCACAGCTGACCGTGGTAAGTCATCTCCATGAGAGGGAAGTGGAGTCATGTATATTGTTGCCAGAATGCCATATAGCTAAATAGCTGGAATAACACATGGGTAAATACACTTTGTATGAAAAAAAACGAATATGTTCAAACATAAGTGGACAGGTGGACTGCCAATATTTTAAAGCGTCGTGAAGTACAAATACTGTATCATTCTATGTTATTTATATGTTATAATTTATGTGTTTTGTTGTATGTCTGAGTTTAGCATGTAAAAAACTATAATGCATTTCAATGATAAAGTGATCACGTAGAGCACAAGAAGCAGTTGGAGAAAAGGTTGCCATGCAGTGACAGTTCGTGTCCAAAAGATGGGGTCATGGTAAAATAAAACCATCATCTTTCATTTCTTTATCTTTTTGTAAGCATTGTGTTTTTAAAATAGGACACTATCATTTTTGCTGTTATACATATATCAAGTCGATATTACATTGACTTCCATTGCAATGTTTTGGAAAAGTTACATGTATTTTGGGACTATGAAAGTCCAGGATACAACAATGTGTATGTTAGGAAGGATGTACACGATTAGGATTAAGCTACAAATAGGATTCAGTACGTTTGTGTACGGCATGCGGGCGTGTTTACCTGTACATTGCGTTGTACCTGCAAGATTTAACCCCCCCATGTACTGAAAGGTTCACAGGAGGGTCAGATGTCCGGGTGGGGTGGAGGGAGGGTGGGAGGGGTGGGTGGAGGGTGGGAGGGGTGGGTGGAGGGTGGGGGCATTGAGGGTGGGGCTGGTTACACAACGTGATGAGTGTGTGTGACAGCTCCCAGCCTCCCAGATCAGGATCATGCCTGGCTCTCGGAGCCCAGCAGAGCTTTGGGGCTGGGGAGAGGTTAGAGAAGAGGCTGTGGCTGGGGAGAGGTTAGAGAAGAGGCTGTGGCTGGGGAGTGGTTAGAGAAGAGGCTGGGGCTGGGGAGAGGTTAGAGAAGAGAGGCTGGGGCTGGGGAGTGGTTAGAGAAGAGGCTGGGGCTGGGGAGAGGTTAGAGAAGAGAGGCTGGGGCTGGGGAGAGGTTAGAGAAGAGGCTGGGGCTGTGGCTGGGGAGAGGTTAGAGAAGAGGCTGGGGCTGGGGAGAGGTTAGAGAAGAGAGGCTGGGGCTGGGGAGAGGTTAGAGAAGAGGCTGGGGCTGGGGAGAGGTTAGAAAAGAGAAGCTGGGGCTGGGGAGAGGTTAGAGAAGAGGCTGGGGCTGGGGAGAGGTTAGAGAAGAGAGGCTGGGGCTGGGGAGAGGTTAGAGAAGAGGCTGGGGCTGTGGCTGGGGAGAGGTTAGAGAAGAAAGACTGGGGCTGGGGAGAGGTTAGAGAAGAGAGGCTGGGGCTGGGGAGAGGTTAGAGAAGAGAGGCTGGGGCTGGGGAGAGGTTAGAGAAGAGAGGCTGGGGCTGGGGCTGGGGAAAGGTTAGAAAAGAGGCTGGGGCTGGGGAGAGGTTAGACGAGAGAGGCTGGGGCTGGGGAGAGGTTAGACGAGAGAGGCTGGGGCTGGGGAGAGGTTAGACGAGAGAGGCTGGGGCTGGGGAGAGGTTAGACGAGAGGCTGGGGCTGGGGAGAGTTTACAGAAGAGGACAGAGGGAGGGGGGGGAATAGAAGGATGTCAGGACACCGGGACGGGGTGGGGCAGGGCAGGGCGAGGGGGACTGAGGGGGGCAGGGGAGGCTAGAAAGAAGAAGGGAGAGATAAAGAGGGTGAGCGGAGGGTCAAGCTCATGTGTCCGGTACACACACATTCCTACACACACACACACACAACACATACACACACATACATACACACATGCACACACACAACACATACACACACATACATACACACATACACACACACACATACACACACATACACACACATACATACACACACACACACACACACATGCCTGAGGAAGAGTTCTGACCCTGACCCCTGAAAGATCAAGTGAAGAGGAAGACGGGGGGGGGGGGGGGGTGGGGGGGGGTCACTGCATGAATACACAGAGACAGTGAAGCATGGCCCGTCACAGATCAGAGGCCAGGGTCCGTGAGCAGACGACACATTCGCATCCATGACTGCCCCTCGTTCCCAATGTCTCTCTGTCTCTCTCGCTCTCTCTCTCTATATCTCTCTCTCTCTCGCTCTCTCTCTCTATATCTCTCTCTCTGTTTCTATTTATTTCCCTTCACCCTTTTGCATCATTTCCTTGCTTTCATATTTGTTTGGCCTTTTCAGCCGCGCATGGCTGGAGTCTCTGTTTGATGTCAACATATAGTGTGTAAATGTGTGTCTGTGTGTGTGTGTGTGTGTGTTTACGAATGATCGTGTTTGCCTGATTCATCAAAACAGATCATCCAACGGATGTCACCCGAGGCTTTGTGGCTAAGGTCAAAAGTTCACCAGCTCTCCAGCGCCCTCTGGTGGCCGTCGATGAAATAAAACAGCCGTGGCTCTGTGCGCTCCAAACGGCGTGTTCCACAAACACACAGTCACATCGTGTCCAGTTACAGTAGCTTCAGGGTCAAGCTGCTTGGGTCCAATCGTCTCAGTCGTTACGTCTTCTGTTGTGTTCTTGTCTCTTTTTTACACAGACACACACACTGGAGCAAGAGCGCTCGTGTCCACACACGCACACACACACACACACACACATCCCAAAGTGCTAGGCTTGGAGAGGTGGTTGGACCAGCACAAGCCGTGTCATGATACAACAGAGGGCTGGCTTACTCATCAGACAGGAGAAGAACAACAGCAACAACAAAAAGAGAGAATAATTAGGAGACAGTCTGGCACCTTGATAAGGGGCCTGGAAGTTTCCTCCTCTCTGCGTTGGGAATATGGATGAAGGGGCGAGTTATTCCATTTGGGCTTTATATCCATTACTTGAATGAAAGTTTCATGGCTCCTAGCGAGAGTGTGAGGACGAGGAGGAGCACAGCGCAGGAAGGCAGATTAAACATTGATCGTGTATGTATAATAAAGTCTCGTCTGGAAGCAGGAGAGATTGGGAGTGCATTTGTGTGTGTGCGTGAGGGTGTGTGTGTGTGTGCGTGAGGGTGTGTGTGTGTGTGGCGTTTGGGTGGACGTGTGGATGTGAGTGCACGTGCCTGCATGCATTTCCCTCTATATAACTCCTCTACAGACATTGTTGTGACACTCTTTTCAATAGTGTTAAAAAAGTAATAGCGCTTGAATAATGTGGGGGGGGGGGTGGGGGGGGGGGGTTGGGGGGGTCATGTCCTAACCCCCTGCATGTCTGTTTGAATGCCTGTATATGGATATGACTGTTTGACTAAATGTTGGGGAGCCCAACAGGAAACGAGTGAGGAGAGACAGAGAAGGACAAACTGGAGGAGGATGTGGGGGAGGCTACAACAGGATGGTGTCATTTGTGTCATTGTTGTTGAAATGAGGATGATGCTAGACTGTGTCTGGTTCAGCTACAGACGGTTCCCTGGCACTAACCTTTGAATACTGTTAGAACTGTGAAATGCAACCTTTGTGACACTGGGTAAAAATGCTCAATGAATGACATGTAATGACGGCAGTAAACAGGTAGTGGAAAGGCCAGAGAGCAAGAGGATTTTTGACAAGGCAATACAAAGAGGTACAGGTGTAGAAAGAGACAGGGAGAGGAAAAGAGAGAGGGATTGAAAAAGAGAGAGGGAAAAGAACTCGAAAAGGGAATGCAGGAGCATGGAGGGTACAAGGAGGGGAGAAACCGGTGAGAGCCAAAAGCGGGAGGGAGGGAGGGAGGGAGGGAGGGAGGGAGGGAGGGAGGGAGGGAGGGAGGGAGGGAGGGAGGGAGGGAGGGAGGGAGGGAGGGAGGGAGGGAGGGAGGGAGGGAGGGAGGGAGGGAGGGAGGGAGGGAGGGAATCTCATTGGCTCGTTGGCCTGGCTGTGACGCGCGACTCAAAGTGTGTCTGCTCCTATCCAGCGTGTTGGACGTATCAGTAGCAGGGCTGTCCTGGGCAGGGCCATGGGCCTCCCATCTCCCTGGTGCAGCCAGCGTACCCCCCCCCCCCCCCGCCTTGAACATGTTCACTTTCCACCAGCCGCAACAAAGATGTGTCCTGGCACAGCACAACACTGCTCTCTCTCCCTCTCTCCCCCTCTCCCCCTCTCCCCCTCTCCCTCTCCCTCTCTTTCTCTTTCTCCCTCCCCCTCCCTCTCCCTCCCTCTCCCTCTCTCTCTCTCTCCCTCTCTCCTTCTCTCTCCCTCTCTCCTTCTCTCTCCCTCTCTCCTTCTCTCTCCCTCTCTCTCTCCCTCTCTCCCTCTCTCTCTCTCCCTCTCTCCTTCTCTTTCCCTCTCTCCCTCTCTCTCCCTCTCTCCTCTTTCCCTCTCTCCCTCTCTCCCTCTCTCCTTCTCTCTCCCTCTCTCTCTCCCTGTCTCCCTCTCCCCCTCTCTCTCTCCTTCTTTTCCCAAAGACTATAAGTAATGGTGGCACGAGTGAAAGCTAAGCCCGGCTAGCCCGGTATAGATATTAAGCTTTACAATCATGGCCAATGTCTGTAGTAACAGCCAACATTGGCTACAATACAGCTTGTGTGTTCTCTACAAATATAGAAGTAGCCTGGGGAAAAGCATGTATGCACTGCATATAGTTTGTGTAGTGCAGGCTATGCGTGACTCACAGTAAGTGGCAGTATAGCGTACTGTGAATGGCTTATGAGAAGCAGTGATGTTTTGAAACATGAGTGAGTGGAGGAACAATCTCAAACTTGTATAACTGGCACAAGATTTTACAATATAACATGAAACAGAATTGTGTTGTATTAAACTACAGTTTTGTGGAAAGGGAAGTGCTATGATTTCAGCACTGTCTAGCACAGGTTTACCATGGTGTTTGAAGAATTTGGTGCTTTTCTGTTGAGAAGTATGTAACTACAGTGAACATATCGATGTGTGCAGGAGTTTTGCGGAATATTTAGATGCATATCCAGCGTAATTCTAGTTTCCCTCCGTGAAAGCCTATTGGCTAGCTGACTACATAGGAAAGCAAGCCTGTAGTCCAGCCGCAGCAGCCGATCTCATGAAAAATGTATACAGAATGTAACATATGGTGCATTGAGCTGCGGGGACTCAATATAGTCCATATACTCTTAAAACCATATCCATTACTGCGATTTTAGAAGAGGGGGTCAGGAGTTCACATCGCATCACAGCCGCACGGCAACATCTGCTGCCAGTGCCATGGCAACCGTCCCCCATCGCCCACCCTCTTTCGTGTACAGTCACGGTCTGGTTCTAGATAGTGAGAGTGAGGGCTTTATTGCCCTCTGGTGCAGATGGTACATGCGCGCTCTTATGGAAACGGACGTGAACGAACGCGCTTTCTCGGCTTTTGAGCGCACAGTGCACTCTCAATTCAATCTTCTCGCGCACCTGAGCCATTAGGAATGTTTTCACAACATTTCGAATCACGTTTCATTCACACGTCCACTGGAGAAAAGAGAAAGATCCAATCCAGATCTACTGTCGAGTCGGTTCAACGTACACATGGCGTTTGCTTATAGGCCTCTGATCTACTCATCTGGGAGTTTATACAAATTCATTCATTCGTGTTCAGTAGCTTATGTGCAATTGCCTAAGTGCTATCCGAGGCCTATAGAAATATAATTCCTACTAGGCTACACTATGCAAATTTAAATTGGTAGTAGGCTACGGGATTAAAATGTATATGCGCGTGTGTTGGTGTGCGTGCCCCCGTTATTTGCACCTATCAGACAAATCTAAAACAAACGTGTGGATGGTGTCTCAGCTTGTCGCATTAATGTTAAATGCAGTGAAGATAACTTGATAAAAAGATAAAATGTTGTGTCATCTCTGTTGTGTAAACACGGCCCAAATATTTTTACAGTATGAGCAAAAAAACGCATATGAAATATCACAAATGATGAACTTAAGATGACCTGATTATGTTGTTCTGCTCCATTTTGACCTTTTTTTAGGACAACCGCCAGTGGCAGTTTTAAAGCGGAAGGCGCAACTGTATTTCTGAGCCATTGTGAGGTTCTGGCTTTTGAAGGCATGTTTGTGCTCTTCCCCTCTCTACTCGAACGGTCCTCTTCGGTTGAGCACGACGTGTGTAATCAGTGTGTCACGCAGACCGTTTAGGATATAGTTCACCCTTACACAAACCAAGTCAATGAAATTACAAAAACATTTTTGAGAGAAAGCACGTGCGTGAGCTCCAGTTCTCAACTGTTGGCTAATGTGCTAGATATAGCTTATAGGTTATAAGCCTAAATTAGATATTGACATAGCGTAACTGATCTAAACTTTCCCACGTTTAGTAGTTTTTTTAGGCAATTTAGGTTCTTAATTTCAGTTGACTATTATTATTATTAAATAGCCTATTATTGTGTGTAAATAATATATAGATGGCCAAATATATAGGCCTATATAGGGTTATTTATATAAATGCAAGTGTGTACGTGAGTAAAACCATACACAACAAAGACGTAAACTAATTGTAAAAAATCTGAACCATAGGCTAATTAAGGCAGATTAAAAGATAAAGAAATAAAAAAGGAAAGCATGTCATTAATATAATTCTACATGTTACTGACAGATTAATACAGTAGCCTACTACTTGTCAATATGTGTCCTTCACATTTAATTGTTCACCATATCACTTATTATTATGTAAAATTATTGAATGTAATAATTCAGGCAAGGTCTGCCTTAACTAAATGACGTGACGCCAGATCATGTTTTCAGGTACAGTAAAATGGATATGATTCCGTTAATTTACTCATTTGAGGACAGAGACTGAATAATTCATGAGATCTTGGTAAATAGATAAAGAATGAAGTGCACAATCTAGAACACCGCGCTAGAGGGAATAGCGAAAGTCTTTACGTCCTTAAAACTCGGACCGTGGCGCACGGGAGCTGATCATTGTGATTGGGCCCTTCCAACAAAATACAGGTATTTCCTTTATATTTAATTTTTTTTTTTTTTTAAAGAGACCTACTCTTTTTTAAATTTTTTCAAAGAAAGTCTCAATTATAGGGTGAGTGTGTGATCTTCTACATCATTGTCTTTACTGTTTGAATGTAATATTCCCGTTTGATTTGTTACCCTACATTCATAACTAATTGTAATTAAATTATCAACTAACCCTAGTAATTTGAATTCATGAACATTATTTAATTGAGTCTTTCTTAAATGTTTCAACTGTAAGACCCAAACAACAACAAATAGCCTATCCTGATTCGGATAATTCCGTTTTTATATGAATTGCATAGGCTATAATTCATTCTTTAAAAAATATTTTTTTACATTTATCCCATTTACTTTTAAGACTCAACACGAGAAAGAAAAACTTAAAGCATAAAATCGAATTTCAACGGACTCAAACCCAACGGAATGGAGGACCCGGCGTGGAAGGACACCTCTGAGCTTCATAGTCCCTGAGCTCGGTGCATTCACAGTTCACGGGCTCCTCGACCTAAATGCGATGTGACGGGAGAACCTTTACCGAAACAAACGGGAATATAGTATCAGGGAAGGCTGACCGAGCTGTGAACCGGGGCCTTAACACGGAGCAAATTAACATCAACGAAAATAGCACTGCGTTTTCAGATCGCTTATGTGCAAGGCAGCATTTTGGCTAGCGGTGTCAGGTCCCTTTAACGCCAAGATTCATATCTAAATAGCGCCGTTAACCAGCCAGGCTTCTCCACCGACCGGGGGTCTTCGAACTCTTGACACCCAGATGGAAGAGTTCGAGAAACACTGCTCTGCGAGCGCGAGCCCTTGGCAAGACGCATCGCAGTAAATACACTGACATGATACCGATACCCCTTCATTGTGGCATCTACGGAATTAGTATCCTAAATGATGCTCAGCCTCTCAGTGTTTCTCTCTCCCTAGACTGCGCGTCCGCCTGCCATCACAATAATGCTCCTGTCCCAGGGAAACTAGACTATGCAATGACGATATAGGATGCAACTCGAAACTGGCCTATAGCAAAGCTTATGTCGATGTGTCCAATGACGGCAGTCGAAGCCTCGTAGAGATTATGAACGGAGGACCAGTCTTTTGACTAAATCTTGACGTTCAGCTTCTCTGACTGCACTGACGGGTCGTCACCAAGTCTATCCATCATTCTATTACAACCTTCTTGCTCTGAACACGCAAACATATTCTCAGCGAACAAAGTCAACCTTTTCCCCTTACGCACACACACACACACACAGAGAGAGAGAGAGAGAGAGAGAGAGAGAGAGAGAGAGAACGTATGACTGGAATAGCTTTTAAAACTGAGCTATTCCATCATCTAATTAAACCATCGGTTCTGCTCAGGGCAATACCGATTCAGGGAAGAGCATCGGCGTCTGATCTGATTGAATTTGAACGTCGGTGAATTCCGCTCCCTCTCCTCTCTGCATCGGCGTCCTCACGCCTTATATCCTCAAGGGCATATGTAGGCTACGCTATAACCCCCCTCCACAAGCCCCGCCCCAGACCCCTTAAGTTTGCCAATTGCAGGATGGATGTGTGTACACACAAACATCTGGCTTCAGTTCAGATGACAAACTCATGATGAGCCTGCTCACGTCGCTGCAACAGTGACTCATGAAACTTGTCCACGGGTGTTTTTGATTCTTGCGTTTCAACGTTGTCCTTCATTCCAAACTATATTGTACACACTAAATCACAAAGGACAGCGATATAAATGTCAGTTTCAGGAATACTTAATACTTAATGCTTAACTCTATACAATAAAATAAGGAGACGGGAACACACATGGCCATGGCCTAAGGAAGATGTCGCTCTCATACTGGGAGTTGAGAGACAGAAAGAGGGAGGGAGAGAGAGAAATAGAGAGAGAGACGTCGTTTCCAGAACCAACACTCCATGAAGTGGAAGTCGAGCAGTCTCTCAGTCTGCAAACACAGCAGAAGACAAGCAGGTGGAAGAGGAGCTGGAGGAGCTTTAAAAGCCTGTCGTATGTCTGCCAAGGAGGGAGAGATGTCAGGTCCTAATGCATGACTCTGCTACCAGAGGCGCGTGCGTGTCTGTGTTCGTTTTTTGTATGAGCCATCTCATAAAAAGTAGAAGCCCTGGCAGTTAATAACTCAGGCATGGTATGAAAGCACACGCACACGCACACGCACACACACACACACACCCACACACACACACACACACACGGGACTGGACGGGAGTGGTTACAGTAAAAGGCCTACTCCGTCCAAAAACCTCTACTGACATTATTGACCCATATTGATATTTCCAGGCTGATGGATTAAAACCTAGTCACCTGAGCTTATTGAAAGCCTCGATGTTGTGATTGAATTAATTAATGTCGGACGCACACACACCGGTGCCACCATGAACTACCAACAGATCAAAACACACACCGACCTAAAGGCCTGTCATTGTAAGTGTGTCAGTTGAGGTTCTTGCCTGTTGTTATAATGGACTCTTCAACTCCTCTCAGAAGCCTGCTTGGCACCAGAACATCCCCTTTTCCCAAACCAGCGCGGCTACTTATCTGCTGAAGCAGATCTGGACAGATAGCCAGCTAACTGGCCTCCTCAGTCACTGTGAGAAGATGAGGTGTTGTCGTGACTTTGGGCTCCATCTCTCTCCTTCCAAAGGACTCACTCAGAGCCACTTTGGCAACCGGGACACCCAAGTGAAGGTCACAGTAGCTGGGGAGAGTGAAGGGGGTCGTGGGGGGTGGGGATTAAAAACAACAGCTCTGTCTTTTAATGAGGCAGCCTTTTAAAGGTCTCTGGAAGTTTATCACACCTTGGACGTGTTCTCCCAGCAGGCTGAGAAGCCACACACAGACACACACACTCAGACACACACGCACACACACACACACACACACACACACACTCAGACACACACACCTGATTCAAATGAATGGGTCGTTATCTATTTATGCAGAAGCCTGTTAACGACCATTCATTTGAATCAGGTGTGTTGGAGCAGAGAAACATCTAAAACATGCAGGACAGTGGGTACTTGAGGAGAACTACTGCGGTAGCCTATAGTATCCATAACCATGTTCTAGAAAGCATGTTGGCCCGGGCACATGCTTGGTGCACACGTGCATGTGTTTATGTAACACACTGTACAGTACAGTATAACTGAATTCCAAATGAGCTTCAGGCATGCCACGTCCAATCACAATCTCCCGTATCCATGCGGTGGCCCTCTACCCCTGTACGATCCTCCACCAGTCAGAGAGCTTCTTGCCAGCAACCTCTAAGGATGGGTGATGAATGGGGCCATGGCTTGGGGGAGGGGTTGAAGGGGGAGGGGGTAGAGGGCGAGGGGATGGGTCTCTCTGGCAGTCACATGCCACAGGGGATGGGGGTGGGGGCAAGAATCGAGGGTAAGGGTCGGAGGCAGAGAGGGAGGGTGGTTCGAGGGGCAAGGTGCCCTGGTAGATGAGTCAGGCAGAACACGCCTTCATCATCAACGTCAAGTAGCTAGATCATTGCTCGTCATATGTCGTCATACCAACTCTGCCCTTTCCGCGACTTCCTGATCGGCGTTGACCTTTCGCAGGGTGGCCGTTTGACCTCGGCAACCAATCACAGTACAGTACCAGTGTCCCTGTGGTGGTACCCAAACTGACCTGTGATGACTTAAAGTAGAACGGTTAACATCAAGGATTGTTAGAAGTTCAATCCAGTCAGGAGACAGGTTTTTAAGTGGCAGTCAGTGGCGATGTCCTGAATGTGTCAAAATTCTTCATCGAAAATGAATGATTTCATGATGTACCTTTGCTGTTCGGACTGCTTTTCCAATGCGCTGGGGAAGAGAGAGACAAGATGAGAGATGAGCCGATGAATAATTAAAGGGCTAATTAGGTGATGGAGGTAGAGAGTGCTCAAGAGACCCACAGCTGTCAGAAACCCAAACCCTTTTAGGGTCGAGATCTTTAACCCTCCTGTTGGGGCGAGGGGGGTGGGGGCGGACCCTCGTCTGGTCTGGCAGGGCACCTGGGCTCGGGCACACAGTTGGTGTTGGCTAAGTTTCTAGTCCCCAGGATCAACATTCAATCCCAGAAGATTTAAGAGTGTGTGTGTGTGCGTGCATGTGTGTGTGTTTTAGCATTTTAAACAGGGACACAGTAACAGAAACTCTTTGTGTTCATTCTTTGTGGAGGAGAACAGGCAACACCGTTACCCTCACAACCAAATCCCATTCCTGGTTTTGAAATCACTTATTTTCTAATGCAGTCCCTGTCAGTCTGATTGGCTAAGAAGTTGAGCTCAATTAGTCATCCTGGATGATTGTCATTCTTCTGCAGTTTGGGCCGAACTGCTAAAACTGCAGCTAAAATTAAGCACTTCTGATCCTTAATCTTCCGTTGTACTTTCGATGCACTATTTACATGTCGCTTTGGATAAAAGAGTATGTCATTGTAAACTCCTATTACGTCAGCAGGGCATGTCTCCTTGTCTGAGCCGCAGCTTGCAGATTATGAAGACCCAGTGTGTGAACCCAGTGGGTTGTTTGACTGTGATGATGCCCTTCTAGTGAACTTCTGGTGAGCAGTACACACACAGTCTGGTGTTAGGGTGCATTTGATCAACTCTGTTGATTCACAGATACAGCACACGCAGTCTGGGCTTGGCCTTGCTCAAAGGGGTGTCAAATAACTCAGAATTCTTCCAATGGACCAATTAAAGAAGGATAACTTGCAGTTACCGTGGTAACGGCCCACGGCAGCCTTCCTTGGAGGGGTGACGTTCAGCAGATTGACAGAACAGCCTTCGCGCTTATCAGACTGGACAACCAATCACAATACAGCATGAGAAGGGGAGAGAGAAAGAGATAGAGAGCAAAGACAGGAACCCTCCCTTCCTGCTTCAACACAGCGACAGCTTTGAAAAACGACAGGAGACAGTTCAGCCATGAGCTAGTGTGGACTTGCCTGTTGGTACAGTCCTACACTCATACCACAAAACGAAATTCAGCCTGGAGACAGAGTGGCAAGTTTATACACCAGTGCGCACAAAAAGCAGTGATCAAAGAGGACATGTCGTTTAACCAAAACCTCTATGTGTGTGCGTGTGTGTGTGTGTGTTTGTCCCTCCAACCAAAACAGAGACATATTTGGTTCAACAAGATTCGATCCCAGTTCTATATGCCTCTTCACTCTACCTCTGTCTCCTTCTTCATCCCTCGCTCCCTCACCCCCCACCCCTCCTTCAGGCTGGTTATCGACCTGTGTGTAACGCCGGAAGGATGAATCACTGAGTCCTTCATCCAACACGCCACTCACCTGGGGCCAAGGAGGCCAACATGTCACACGACACACCGTGGGCTCCTGTCATCCCCTTTGTCTCTCTCTCTCTCTCTCTCTCTCTCTGTCTGTCTGTCTGTCTGTCTGTCTGTCTGTCTGTCTGTCTGTCTGTCTGTCTGTCTCTCTCTTCTCTCTCTCTCTCTCTCTCTCTCTCTCTCTCTCTCTCTCTCTCTCTCTCTCTCTCTCTCTCTCTCTCTCTCTCTCTCTCTCTCTCTCTCTCTCTCTCTCTCTGTCTGTCTGTCTGTCTGTCTCTCTCTTTCTCTCTCTCTCTCTCTCTCTCTCTCTCTCTCTCTCTCTCTCTCTCTGTGTCTCTCTCTGTCTCTCTCTGTCTCTCTCTAACCATACTTCGGTGCCTGTCAACCCTTTAAGCTTGGATGTTTTGGCCTTCCCTGCTTTCACACTCTCTCGCACGCTCAACATGGTCCTCTCTCATCCAAGCAAGCACACACACACACGCACACAGCCGGTCATTTATATGATCGCGTTGTCCATTTACTCTGTGTTACTCGTCCATCAGCCCTCAGGTCTGTTTTTGGATGCTCATTAAATCTGGTTCTCCTCAGATGTTATCTCATTCATCCCATCTCTCTCCTGCCTGTCTCTCTCTCTGTCTCCCTCTCCTTCTCCCTCTCCCTCTCCTTCTCCCCCTCTCCCCCCCTCTCTCTCATTCATCCATGATTCACAATCTCATCTCTCACGCATTCCCTCTATTACTTCTTTTCCCTCAACCTCCCTCATTCCTTTACTGCCTTCTCTCTCTCTTTCTCTCTCCCCCTTCTTTCCCAGTGTGGAGGCGGTAGGTGCTGATCGGAAGGCGACGGGAGAGATGGAGGGGAGAGGAACATGAGAGAGGAGAGGGGAAGAGAGCGTGCTGGCAGGATGCCCATGGGGACGTCATGGATGAGGGAGCCAGGCCAAACAGATGGGATGTTTGTCCTGCTTGGTGGAAGAGCCTTATCAAAGATGTATCTTGAAGGGGAAAAGTAGTAGCACACACATACATATACAGAACCCACACACATATGCAGTGGCATGGAGATAATAAGGCAGTTGAAGATAAAATAAAAAAGAATAGATTTTTGTTGCAAGAAACAAGGAATGGTGCTCCTTGTGTGTGTAAAACATGAAAACCTTATGAAATATGCAACGCACATGAAACAGACGTTATACGACAGTGTGGCCATAACAGCAAATCCAGAATCCACCATGTCTCTTCTCTTCTTTCCCAGCTCTCCATCCCTCCCCTATTCTCTCCATCTATCCATCTTCTCTCTCTCTCTTCTCTCCCCGCCCATCATTTGTCTCACTGACAGAGCTAAAGAGTACCCGTCGGACATAGTGAACCCCCCCAAACCACCCCACCCCTCCATGACTTTCACCCCCCGCCCTCCCCTCATCTTACCATCCCAAGCAACCCCTCCCCTCCAAATCTTCTTCTTCAGATGTGACCCCGTCTGCCTGCCTGCCTCCCTGCCCGCCCCCCCGCCCCTCGTCCCCGCCCCGGTTGCAGTGCAGTGCGTGCGGGGAGGCTGAGGGAGGTCGCTGTGCGGTCACTGCGCAAAGCCTCGTCGCATTGTGACTCCGAGCTGCAGAATGTGCCAGGATGCATTAACGCACTGCCGCCTGGCTGAGCATGATGAAGAGAGGGAGGGAGGGAGGGAGGGAGGGAGGGAGGGAGGGAGGGAGGGAGGGAGGGAGGGAGGGAGGGAGGGAGGGAGGGAGGGAGGGAGGGAGGGAGGGAGGGAGGGAGGGAGGGAGGGAGGGAGGGAGGGAGGGAGGGAGGGAGGGAGGGAGGGGGAAAGAGGGAAAGAGAGAGATGGAGAGGGAAAGAGAGAGAGAGGGTGGGTGGGTGGAAGGGAGGGAGGGAGGGAGTGAGATGGAGAGGGAAAGAGAGAGAGAGGGTGGGTGGGTGGAAGGGAGAAAGGGAGGGAGAGAGGGAGTGAGATGGAGAGGGAAAGAGATGGAGAGATGGAGAGGGAGGGAGGGAGTGAGTGAGTGAGGGCATCAGCGCACTTACACTAACATAGCTCTGAGCCCCTCGGGGCACGGGGTCCTCACGGGGTGGCTCATCAAATATGAAGACCCTGTGAGGGCACTGTGGCTCTTTGGGCCTCTCATCATCTCTCTCTCTCTCTCTCTCTGTCTAATTTCTTTCTTTTTCACTCGCTTTCCGTCTCCTTCGCCCCTCAGCGCTCCGTCTTTATCTTTCCTTCTCTTTCCTCTTTCCTTCCATTCTCGTTTGTCTCTCGTCTCCTCCCTCACTCTCAAATATTCTGTCCCTCTCCGAGTTCCGCGGCCCGTCGCGCGCAATGCAGTCTCTCTCTCTTTCTCTCCTCTCTCTCTCTCTCTCTCTCTCTCTTTCTCTCTCTCTCTCCCTCCCTCTTTCTGTCTCTCAACTCCCAGTATGAGAGCGACATCTTCCTTAGGCCATGGCTTTCATTCTGTAGCAGGCAGGCTGCTATGAGAGGATGTTCCTTCACCACAGTGATTTCTCAACACTGACTTTGCATTCATCAGATAACCCTGTGAGCACTTAGGGGCGCATAGATTGTGTGTGTGTGTTCATGTGAATTCAGTGATTCACTCAGCCCGGGACTCTAATTGGTTCATCCCCTGTAAGCCCCATGTTCCACCAAAGCCACAACTGTGAAGACATGACGATTGGTTAGAAGTGCCAGCCAATGGGAGCGCAGCATGGTTTGTCAGCGCCTTCGCCTTTGAATATTTCAGGACATGAGCTCATTCCCACTCCGGCGTTGAGCTGTTCGGATCAGCCTGTTTAAAACCTCTGTGACGTTGTGACTGCTCGACAGTGCTGGACAGAGAGACACACACACACATACCTGGGTGGTGCTCAAGTTTAGAAGCTCAAAGTCACACACACGTGCTTACACATGCACTCTTGCTCTTTTAGCCAGGCAGAGAAGATGAACACGATGAACACTCTTGGGCCTCACACATCATTGTAAGACCAAGGGCAGGGCAAGGCAGGCAGGCAGGCAGGCAGGCAGGCAGGCAGGCAGGCAGGCAGGCAGGCAGGCAGGCAGGCAGGGCAAGGCAGGGCAGGGCAGGGCAGGGCAGGGCAAGGCAGGCAGGCAGGCAGGCAGGCAGGCAGGCAGGCAGGCAGGGCAAGGCAGGGCAAGGCAAGGCAAGGCAGGCAGGGCAGGGCAGGGCAGGGCAGGGCAGGGCAGGGCAGGGCAGGGCAGGGCAGGGCAGGGCAGGGCAGGGCAGGGCAGGGCAGGGCAGGGCAGGGCAGGGCAGGGCAAGGCAGGCAGGCAGGCAGGCAGGCAGGCAGGCAGGCAGGCAGGCAGGCAGGCAGGCAGGCAGGCAGGCAGGCAGGGCAAGGCAAGGCAAGGCAAGGCAGGGCAGGGCAGGGCAGGGCAGGGCAAGGCAAGGCAAGGCAGCGTAGGGAGGGGATGTCTCTGAGGCTAGGGGGTGACTGGGAGCACAGGGCCACTGATCCACAGGCTTCATAACCTGACCATGAACCTACTACTGCACGACCTTCCCACCGCTGGTCTTGCTTCTGGAAAACGTTGAGGTCATAGACAGCGTGGTGCTTTTCAGCTAATAGAAGACGAGTGTCTTCATTTAGAAGGACCACAGCGGATGCCCAATGGGAAAACATCCTGAAAATATCAAACTTAATCGTTTGATATGAAGCAATTAAATCTTTGACAGAGATTTAGCCTGTGCTGTGTTGTCAATTCATGTCAGGTGTCTAGTTCTCCTCACCCCATATCTGCAGATTGATAACAGCCTCGACTCAACTTAGTCTCCGTCAGTGAAGAGACATACAGAACAGTTTCTTCTTCATACGGTCTACATCAGTTACACTATTACCGTAAGACCACACATTGTTTTTCCATTTAACCACGGTCCATCTCATCCGGGTCAGACACAGTTCAAGCGATCAATTCCTTTGATCAGAGGCCGCCCCGCTGATGAGGCTATTGATTCTATGGACCCGCAGAGACATAGAGAACTTCGTTATGGGTCGACACGAGCCGGCCCGCATCGGTTCTGGACCGGGTCACGTTCCGAGCGGCAGGTCCGCGCTCCAGCAGACCTCTGAAGCCGGTTCAATATCTTCATCGACCACCTTTGTTACACTAACTCTGGGTGAACGCCTTGTGTTAATGCACTGTCGATGTTACCGGCCTGGGGGCTGGCTGTTGTCATCCATTGACTGTGGAAGTATCCGTATCCCCTGCTGCCAATAAGAGCAACGCTTTCAACTGTCAAAAGAGCTTGACGTAGACATAATCACTGAGGCAACTGTGTTATGACAGGCTAGAGAAAGCGAATAACGTCAATGTACACATTCACACTAAAGAACGAGAAAACGAATGAAAAAAAAGTTAAACCGGCTGTTTTCCACATCATGCCACGTTAAAACGTAGCATAGCCTATTCTTTCTCTGCTATTCATTAAAATTAATGGAGAGAAAAGACTGGACCCTCACGGGTTTTATCATAGGCGATGTGAACTGTCTGGGCACAATGTATGGACAGAAGGACTGCTTTAACCACGCCTCGCGCTGGTTGTATTTGCCTCAACCGCAGAAAAATGAACATCATTTCTTAGACCACCGAGCCAAAACAATCACTGAGATCCCTCCTGCAATCTTGGAAGGAAGATTAACGTGGATATGTAGGCGAAACTGCAATTTTATGCACAAAACTGTCAACTTTTCAACAACAAGACGTTTCTCATACAAGTAAGTACACATGAAATACCGTAGCTTGCATTTAAAGAGGTGTCATTTTAAAGTTATTTTCAATAACAACTTTCATTGCGCTCTGGGAGTTGCGCGTACACGTACGTCAAAAGAATGGGACCAATGCAATAGTTAAATTTCCATAGCAACCATGGAACAACAGCACCAACAAAAGTGGCATATGTGGCATATTCCGCGCTAAAGAGATGGCGACTATTCGGTAAAGTTAAATAGGCTACAAAATGGGCCATATATTTATTTACGACGTTAAAATAATGTTTTATTGCAGCTATTACAGTGGTCATCGGCATTCAATGCTGTTTATAAAGTTAAAGCGCGCCCGCAAGTTTCGCTGCTTGTTTCTATGCCACAAACGATTTGAAAAGCTGGATATTTTGTGATTCACCTTTGAACCTCTTTAGCAAACCTGGAGCCAGTGCCAGAGTTGTCGGTGTCCGGAGGGTGTCAAAACAATCCAAAACTCACCCACTCCCTCCGGACAACGACTTGTTCCAAGCGGCCGCCTCGGGGGATCCAGAGTGGCTTCGGCTGAGTCTGAAGAGTGCGCCTTCGCCAAAGCCCGTGGACAAGCAGGTGAGGACCTAAACACGTATGGGGTCCCTCTGGTTCACTTCACACAGCAATTTAAGATTCTCCATTGTCTCTAATATCGACTGACTGACGTAGTCTGTGAGAGGCACTAGTTCACTCATGCGCGAATGTGTGCGCTCTGTCCTACCTGTGTGTGTCTGTGTGTACCTGTGTGTGTTCTTCTACTACTGTGTGTGTGTGTGTTTACCACAGGGTCTAACTGTCCTCCACGTGGCGTGCCTTTACGGCCAGCTGGCCTGCATGAAACTTCTTCTGGAGACCCAGGTGGTGGCCGCGAACACCAGCTGCCCTCGGGGCCGCAGACCCATCCACATGGTGCTGACCGCCCGGAGCATACCTCACTCCCACACCTGCCTCACCCTCCTCCTGGAGCACGGGGCCCTGCCCAACGTGTAGGTGCCCACCCGCGGTCCTCCAGTCTAACAGACAGGGGCATTTCGTAATTCAGTGTTTCGTTTACTGTGAGTTGTGATTGTGTCATCGAATGTAAACAAAAGTCCAAACGAGGCCATCTGTCGACGAGAACACGCGTCTCATTGACGCGAGGTGAAAAACGTTGCTTTTGCAGCAACCCGACGGGGAAAAAAAAACAACAACATTGAAGGCAAAGCCACGAATGATAACGGCGATCGTGTTCTGATAACAGTGTTGTTTCCTTGATTACGAACACAGGCACCGATAAGATGACGATGACTCTGACCACTCACGTATGGGTTCCTCTGCAGCGCCACGATCACGGGGTTGACGCCCCTGCACGTGGCGGCCACTGAGGGCCTGTTGGAGTGTGCGCAGGTCCTGCTCAACGCTGGCGCCGACACCCGGGCACGAGACAGCAGGGGGCACACACCTCTGGACCTGGCACGCATCTGGTGCCACCGCAGGGTCGCCAGGTGAGGGAGCGAGAGGGAGGGAGGGGAAGGGGGGGGGGCAGGGAGAGAGAGTAGACAGTGAGGGAGAGAGATGTTGAGGTAATGGGGGAGCAGGTGAGGGAGATTAACAGAGTAAGTGAGTGAGTGAATGAGTGTGACAGCCTAGGATTTTCAGTTTCCCGTGTGTGTGTGTGTGTGTGTGTGTGTGTGAGAGCAGGTACCTGAAGTACGTCATGTGGCAGGAAGACAAGAAGACAGAGACAATGAGAAGGAAGGCCTTGGAGACTCTTCACCAGGACCTGGTGGACCTGCACCACACAACCACGGCCAGAGAGAAGGTCAGCTGCAGGCCACGCAATGACACCACATCGTCCAGCTCTGAGTCAACATAGATCAATCACTATTTCAGATCAGAACGTCTCTATCGTCAACACAGGATGATTTAAAAACAAACAATACAGTTGACGGTCAGTGAAGATCACGTCTCCCTTGATGACAAAACAAAATATCCTGTTCATATTGAATGTTAAAGGAAAACAAAGTACTTACATACTAGGACCATGTACAGTAGCCTGTTATTGTTGATCAGTTCATGTCATACCACAGGGTGATTTACTGAGGGGTTGTTGTCCTAACTCTCCCGCATGCTGACCTTAGGTTATCCGTCAGGATATGGTTGAGGAGAAAGTCACCCAGTGGGCTGACAGGAAGGGCTTACCACGCCTCAGGACACCCCCCATGGGCATGTGGTACCAGGCACACACCCGTTGCCTCTCCCCTGACTATGGGGGGCTGACTCTGGGCAAGGGCAGGGTCCGCAAGGCCCCGCCTGGTGCCCTTTCACCACAGGAGGCCTGGAACATCTCCCCCAATCCTTCCGTGCCCCCGACGGCTTCCGTGAGCAGACCCCAGGGGGTACGTATGAGCAGCCAGCCTGAGAAGACCCCTCCGGAACCGGACCTCCAGAAAAGTGTGTTTCTGGGGAAAACCAGAGACGGACAACCACACTACGTGACTAAGTGGGACGGGTCGCCCCAGCCGGCCCCCTCCCTGCCCATGGACGTCCTTCGCAGGGGGCTGTTCCCCAACGTTTACCCTGCCAGGATCGCCTCGGCCTGCCATTTCCACCCTCAGCACGTCCTGGACCTGCCTAGACGGGGCTGCACCCCTGGTCACAGCGCTGCCCCCTGGACGGAGGTAGCAATGCACCTGGTGGAGGAACTGGAGCCTGGACACTACTAAGACAATATCCCTTTATTCTTGGATCAAGCCCTTACTTCTTATCTATTTGAATGGTGAAAACAACATGGTAGGGAGTTATACTTCCTATGTCCCAAAGTTTTAGTTTTTATACTTTAATGTATCTATGAAGAATGTTCATCACCAGAATTCCTTAATTAACCATTAAATTTTTTTCAGAGAAATTATTTATTTTTATTAAAAAGCTACAGTATTGCAAACACGGTATTTCTTTCAAAGACATTTACATTGAGCACTTTAGCAGACGCTCTTATCCAAAGCGACTTACAGTAAGTACAGGGACATTCCCCCCGAGGCAAGTAGGGTGAAGTGCCTTGCCCAAGGACACCACGTCATTTGGCTTGGCCGGGAATCGATCTGGCAACCTTCAGATTACAAGCCTGATTCCTTCACTGTTCAGCCACCTGACTCCCCAAAGACAACTATTACAATGATGACAGCTGAAGTAAATTTATATGCAGTATGCTTATCCGTCGCAGGAAAGGACTGTCTGAGATCTCTCACTGAACTCTGAAGACAGACACAGTGTTGACACAGCGGCCCTGCGGGGTCGTTCAAAATAAGTTGCGTCACTCGAACTCACTGAGTTTCTGTTCTGTTGCACTATGCATGACCGCAACTCCTGCAACGACAGGTTGGAGGGACCCACTGAAGGATCCCAGAGACGGTCTGCTCTTGTGGTTTGTCTCTGCTGTGAGGTGAGGAGACCGCAGGATGCCAGGGTGGCTGGGAGGTGAGGAGACCGCAGGATGGCAGGGTGGCTGGGAGGTGAGGAGACTGCAGGATGCCAGGGAGGTGAGGAGACTGCAGGGTGACTGGGAGGTGAGGAGACTGCAGGGTGACTGGGAGGTGAGGAGACCGCAGGATGCCAGGGTGGCTGGGAGGTGAGGAGACCGCAGGATGCCTGGGTGGCTGGGAGGTGAGGAGACTGCAGGATGCCAGGGAGGTGAGGAGACTGCAGGGTGGCAGGGAGGTGAGGAGACTGCAGGATGCCAGGGAGGTGAGGAGACTGCAGGATGCCTGGGAGGTGAGGAGACTGCAGGATGCCTGGGAGGTGAGGAGACTGCAGGGTGGCAGGGAGGTGAGGAGACTGCAGGATGCCAGGGAGGTGAGGAGACTGCAGGATGCCTGGGAGGTGAGGAGACTGCAGGATGCCTGGGAGGTGAGGAGACTGCAGGATGCCAGGGTGGCTGGGAGGTGAGGAGACTGCAGCTGGATAGACAGGTGACCCTACTCCCTCTGTGAACCCCCTCAGGGGCCGAGGAAGTCCCCCAGGTGACAGCGTGTCAACTGAACACGGCCAATATGCGTACGTGTGGGGGAGGTTGAAAGTGTGTGTGCGCGGGGGAGGTTTGAAGTGTGTGTGTCTGTGTGGTTTCATCCCTCTGATCCCCTCCCTTCAAAAACACTTCACACTTCTGTAGAGGGATGTTTTGACCTCTGGCCGACCTTTCACACTCTCTCCTGTGACACCGCTTTAAGAAGAGTGCCCCCCCCCCGCCCCCGGGGTCATCCTACGATGAGAGCACAACACTGCAGAGCGTAGGCAGCACCCAGGGGGGGTCGCAAGTAGACAGTGAAGAACCATTACTGAGGTCTGAGGGGCATTATGGATGAATCTCAAAACGTCCATAACTGACTGCACACCTCAAGGTCAAAGGAGACCCCTTTTAGACCTTTCCCTTCAAAGCACTTAGGAAGGAGGGGCGAGGAAGACTGAGAACGCAAGATGGACTTGAAAGACGGGTTACTGAGACTCACTATTCATGGCCAGAGGTTAGAGGTGAAAAAATGTATTTGATGACCCTGCTGACATCCAGCCAATCAGTGATTAGATCTCACACTCGTAGCAGCCGTCTCTTTATTAGCATTCTCTCTCTCTCTCTCTCTTTTCAGCAGTTCCTGGCTCTGCCCCAAATCACCCCCTATGGCCTATCCACCCCTGTGCAGTCTAAATATGGGAGAGCAGACTGGACTGGTGATTGGTCAGAGAGTGGTGGCAACTGGAATCATCCAATAAGGGGTGCTTTTATGGCAGTAGGCCAGTCAAATTCTAACCAGTACCTAGGGGGAAGGCATAAGTTTTGATTTAGAACAGAGCCATCACAGAGCCCAGTTTTCCATACAATTCACCCATAAACTTACAAAAATCATTGCACAGAAACTTTATCTCTAAAACAGATTGACAGTATGTATTTATGGATATCTCTGCTGTTATTTTTTTTTATCAATTGACATACAAAAAAAAAACACTATTATTGAAGCTTTTTTGTGTATATTTTCAAACAGTCCTAGAGAACTACGCAGGTTAAGAAGTATGGCGTTGGAGGTGACTGACAAGAAGTTACTTAAACGCGAAACCTAACATTCATTCCTATGTGGCTGCATACAAACCCTTGTATGTAGATGACTGTCATTGTGAAGACAAAACAACCCAGCGTAAAGAAATCACAGGTGAATCTCTTCACAACAACCCTGTTTCCTTACCCTTCGACTCTCCCCGTCCCCTTCCCCCAGTCCCCCTCCCCCAGTCCCCCTCCCCCAGTCCCCCTCCCCCAGTCTCCCTCCCCCAGTCTCCCTCCCCCAGTCTCCCTCCCCCAGTCTCGCAAAACAAACCAACAAGTTTCAATAACAAACCCTATAAAACAGCAGTCCCCTCAAGAGGACGTGAAGGAGCCGCTATGTACACATAATGAAACCTCGGTCGTCGCTGCTGTTGTTGTGGTTCGGCTCCAGGTCGTTGTGTTGCTGTCAGGCTTCCAGTAGTAGACAGAATGCAGACAGAAAAGTTAAGACAAAGCTAGTCCAGGTACGTGTCACCGCCCCTGCTAGTCCTTCCGTAGCCTGGGGGAGGGGGGGGTCTGGCCCCTAGATGTACCCCTCCGGCCCCCTTGGTCCACCACCTTGGTACCGTACCAAAAACTAGACCTCTACGTATTCACCGCTGACCCTGGCACAGTTTGACCCGCACCCTGACCCCCAGGTCCTCCTCAGTACATCTTCTGTCTGCTGGGAAGCACAGCTTCCTTGAGGAAGGAGAAGATGAGCAGGATGCCAGACCTTTTTCCTCTCTTGCCCTTGGTGAAGTAGTTTGACACCACGTCGTCTGGAGAGGAAAAAAAGTGCATCACAAAAAGATGGAGAGAAATGGAAATAAAAGAAAAAGAGAGCAAGCGAGAGAGAGAGAGAGAGAGAGAGAGAGAGAGAGAGAGAGAGAGAGAGAGAGAGAGAGAGAGCGAGAGGGGAGGGGTTGTCAGTAGTGACCACGACAGCTCTTCAAACTGGTCACTATGGGCCGGTATTGTTACAGCACACTTTACTGTTCAGCCGTCGAAGCATACGAGGAGCTACTGCAGTGGTCATGGCTCCAGGCCTTACCTCCTTGCTGCATAGTGGAGGGCAGCACATTCTCCCCGGCAGAGAGAGACACAAAGAAAGAGAAGGGGATCACCCACAGACAGATGGTGAAGTACGCTAGTACCTGGGGGGATAGACAGAGAGACAGAGAGACACAGAGAACAACAAAGTAGTTGATTTGATTCAATCTTACTACGGAAGATGCAAATGTGTTATATTTGATGAGGCTAGAACTGAAGGGTACGTGGTGAGATGTGGCCTCACCTCTGAAAAGGGGTAGTACTCCTCTGCAAAGTGCTGGAAGGCCATGTAGTGATTCAGAACCACCAACACTGAGAACGAAGGAGAGAGGGGGAGAGAAAAGGGCAAGAGAGATAAGAAGGAAAGGGGAAAAGGAGAGATAGCAATAATACAACTCTAACGTATGAAAAACTATTGTGAATGCTGCTTCGGAGGAAACGGTCTGCAAAATGAAGACAAAGTCTACTTCAGATGTGCATCGTTGGAAACGTGCAAACTTGGGATTTTAAGAAGAATGCTAGCTTGGCAGTTGCTGCGTATGTAGATGTTCCTCCTCTAAAAGACAAATGGTAAATATATATATGGTATGGTAAATATATATATGGTATGGTAAATATATATATGGTATGGTAAATATATATATGGTATGGTAAATATATATATGGTATGGTAAATATATATGCCAACACGTACCACAGGAGAGGATGAAGTTGGGAGAGCTGAGGAGGATGTAGGGAAAGGTCTGCAGAAGGCCAAAGTACACCAGGTTGGTGAACAGACCTGTCCCCATCATCAGCGCTGGGAAACCCTCAAACAGGTACAACCCTGTGAGCACACCTGTAGAGAACTGACGACACAAAGCCACACAGAGAGACACACACAGGAAACATGTTCCGCTGTAAGAATGCACAGAATAAGTAGAGTAGAAGGTACTACACAAGTTCACAAAGATTCTCAATACATAATATATGAGATCAGCACTCACCAGTATCATGTATTTTATTATTTTACTAGTCGCTACGGTGTATTCTTCTATTAGTTCTGCTAAATAGTACAGGCCCGCCGCTGAGGAGAGAAGAGACACACTGATGTCAAAACAACAAAACAACAACCGACTAAATGCATTCTCATCGTATCCGTGTAAATCCAACATGATGAAGTCGATGAATAAGTAAACAAGCCAAGAGGGACAACAACAGAGACAGAAAAGCATTCGCCCCAGCAACGAAAAGAGCGAACCAAAGCCCTCAGAACATACAATAGTATGGTACGGCAGTCCCATTCCACTAGCTATCTCTCTCTCCATGCCTAGCGTCGACTTCAGGCTACGGCTCTAAAGCAAGTCAAAACATTTACGTCAAGGGGGTAGGTGACAGCTTGCAGCGGCAGGGCGCACAGGACTCAGCCTCTCGTCACGCAAGGCAGTACCAGTCCGCCCTTTACACAACACGGGGGAAATGCAGTCAGAGAGCGCTGCACTTTTGAACCCTAGATACCGCTGCTGTACGCTACACCGTACCGTGGATGAGTTTATAACGAGCAATGACAAGAAGGCGGTCTTAGGTTATTCTAGTTAACACGGAATACTAACTGACCTATATACTGTGTTATAATTAGTGGGCCTAATTAGTGCAATTATTTCTACAGGAATGTGATAAACAATTATTTATTAAATTATGCATATTCGATTGAGCCAGACAGGTCAAATACTATGAACCCAATTGAGCTTGAAACGTTTGTACAGTAGGTTATTTCGGTTATGCCGGTGTAGGTGGATGCCTTTCAAAAAGTCATAAGCGAGTGTAGTAGTACGTTTGAGATAAGGTCTTGCACTTGGTGGCATTTGAATACAAAGCCACTGTTATACTGCCGTTTTATAAAGGCATTTTATATTGGTGTTTGTGACATTGTTAACGTTATGCATTATATAGCCTACAGAAGGCTATACACGTACACACACACACACTACTACTAGAATATGTGGCATAAACAAGTGAACACGCTCACTGCCAACGTCACCAATCCTAATGTAGCGTTGGTGATAAGTGCGATTATGGGCTAAACCTGAACAGGTGATGTGAGTCAGGTGCCAACGTGGAACGGAGCTGTCTGTCAATCTCAACCACTTAACTTAGCAACCAAACTAGAAACAAAAAGCATTGTGCTGAACTAGTTTATTGAAACATGCTATAACTAGTAAATTGTTGGATGCACAAACCCCGAATCAGACGTACATTCTAGCTAGTTCAATGTGCAGAAGACTTTTTTCGGCAATATTAAGCCAGCACCAGTATGACTAGCTCCCTAGCTACGTCAGTAGCTAACTATCGACGCTAGCAAGTTGCACTGATACAGCTAGCCTAGCTAGCTAGCACAAACTTATAACCTTAGCTAGGGAGTAGCAAGCAACCAAATATTTGGCAAGCTAGACATTGCTACACGTTACCTGTATTAACAGTAAATTGGATTGATAAGTATCGAAATCGAAATAAAATCAATACTGTAATCGGGGTGGACTATGGGAATGCTAGTGAGGGTGCTAGCCCAGCTAGCTAGCTAGCTAGCACTGAACTTCCCATACACAAAAAAACTTACCAATAGCTAGAGTGACGAAAGATATCTGTATCACCAACGACAGCCAACTTAATAAATAAATAAACCACATCTCTATTCATATGAAAAGACGCTAATAAATATGAATTTCAACAGAAAAGACTGTTGCTTTGTACAAATAATTTATCTATTGGTCAAAGTTCCTCCCACCGTTTCCTCCAGACGGGTGAGAAACGTCATAGAACAGAAGAGTCGCGGTCTCAAGGTTCCAGTGTGCAGTTATAATTACAGCGCCAGTTCGGTTTGGAGGAACTGCAGTCTTATAAACTTGGCTTTAGTGTGGGAGGGTGGCTGGCGCCTGTTGTTAAGCTGTTGCCATGAATTAATAATGCCAAAATATTCTCCCAGTTTTCAGTTTTTTCATTTACATTTTTATTCTACTTCAAACTTCAAGGGTTCCTTTTATCAAGTCCTTACACACACACACACACACACACACACACACACACACACACACACACACAGACAGACACACACACTTGCACGTGCAGGAAAACTCAACAACTTTAAGATTAATGGGGAAATACAATGAAAAATTTATGTTGAAAGTGAAAACCAGACCTTCTGGTAAAAGAGCTAAATTAAATAAATATATAATGAGACACAGTGTGAAAGAGACACTCAAATTGTGTCAGGGGCCAAAAGTGAGAATAATCCAACTCACTCCTCCTTTTAGAATGCTTTTAACAAAGACCTCACAGAGAATGCGCGTGTGGGTGGGTGCACCTGTCTGTCAGTCAGTGTATGCGCCTGTGTTTGTGAGGTGTGTGCGAGTGCGTGTAAGGTGTGAATGCTAAAAGGTGCCTCTTCCTTCCTCTTTTTGGGGGGAGGGCGAGGGGGTTCCTCTCAGCGAATCTTCTAAAGATCACCCTGCATGCTCTTTGCTTCTCACCACCTCATCTCTTTGACGGTGTAAGTGCTTGATGTCGGCCCACTCCCTTCCCTTTATCCAGCTGCGTGAACCGTTAGAGGGATATCCAGCGCAGTGATGATTTGGTGGTCGGACTCTTTGTCGTTGACTGAAAGGTGTCCAATCTGGATTTTCAATGGCAAAAAGGCACATGCAATTCATTTACTTACCGAAGGAAGGCAGTTGGAGGACTTACAAAAGTAATCATATCAAAAGGTGTCGCATATAAATCTTTATTTGTGTCCTTGAAGCATTCAGGAAGTTGAGTTGTTAACAAATTAACAGATCGAGTAAGACCACACAACCGCTTCACTCACAACTCAAATCTCTCGAGTTCAGTAAAGGATTTTTTTTTACTAATGCTTAGAAAATATTTTACATTTTAACTTAATCATCATTACATCATTACTTAATCGTATACTTTTGCATTGTCTGAAATTCCTTTTTTTTCTTTCTTTGATCTAAGCATGCCTTTAGCAAGGTCTCCATTTAACTCATATAGTAGGAAAATTACCAGATAAGTAATTATTTTTTCTTCAAGCCTTTAGTCCCACATATCGTACATCTCGACATACAATTACAGACAGCTAGTTTATAAAAGTATTTTGTAAATAAATTGCATTCTTATGTTTTCAAGAAGTTAAAAACATCTGAGCTGTCAGTTGTCCTGGTTGACCATGAGCACTGATGCTCTGATTCGAGAGTCCCTCTTCTCTCGATTCTGCTGGAGCCTCCTGAGGACTGTGTCGTTGTTCTTTTCCCAGGGATGGGCTTCAGCAGCTGGGCTGCCTGGCTGAGGATCTGGCCAATAGATCAGGAGCTCCATTGAGTTACAGTGATGACAATTACAGCAAGCAACTGACCCTGTCCATCCCATTGTTGGATTATCAACACAAGATATAAGATATCATAGTTACGAAATAGGGAAAATATGTTGATTTAATAGTTAAATCCATGCCCACCAATCCCCACCCCACAGGAACCTGCCACAGCACAGAACATGGACATAAAGCCTTATACCCTGTGTTTTGGCAGAGGGTCCCATGGTGTCCTTTTCCTGGGTGTCCCCTATTGCCCGCCTCCTCCTCTGAAGAACCAGCTGTAGCTCCGCCTCCCCGACGTTCCTGCTGAATCTCTTCTTGGACGACGCCCTGCGGCGGGCCTGGCACTTCACGTTGCCCTGGGAGACAATTGACACAACCGCGCTGAACCACTACCACGACCAATCGGGATGAGCAGCATCAACATGCAACCAATCAGCGTGCTTACCAGCATCCCCTTCAACTCCAGCACGGCTGATTTCCTCTTTTCACTTCTCTGGTCCTGAGAGAAACATTAGTTTTAATTCCTGCATTGCTGTCTTGTATTCATCATGAGCAGGCTTTTACACATTGGTTTACTGTAAGTCACACCCATGGCCATTTGACACCTTTCTCAACGGTTGACCGAACTACACAGGGTCGCAAGCTTGGTTTGAACATCGGTGGCGAAAAATTTATTTTATCAATCTGCCAACACTACCTGTACTCTGCTGCTAATTACTGGTGGAGACATTTAGTTCTCTTTAATTGGCTTCTATAGAGAAAATATCTCACCCTCCAGGACATTTCTTCTTCTGGCCCAAGCTGGGAAAGAAGGAGTCAAAGGTCAGGTTTAGTTTCTATCATATCATTCCATTTGTAGTTCTTGGTGTAAACAGAGCAGGCTGAACCTGTGGTCTGACGATGGGTCTCAGGATGATCCCTTTCTTTATTCTGTCCATCATCTCATCTACTGCTTTGGACTTCATGTCCACCAAGGGCACAAGGGGCTCTGGGAGGAGAGAGACCGAGAGAAACAGAGAGAGAGAGAGAGAGAGAGAGAGACAGAGAGAGACAGAGAGAGACAGAGAGAGAGAGAGAGAGAGACCGGGGGAGACAGAGAGAAAGAGAGAGAGAGAGAGAGAGAGAGACAGAGAGAGACAGAGAGAGAGACCGGGGGAGACAGAGAGAGAGAGAGAGACAGAGAGAGACAGAGAGAGACAGAGAGAGACAGAGAGACCGGGGGAGACAGAGAGAGAGATAGAGAGACAGAGAGAGACAGAGAGAGAGACCGGGGGAGACAGAGAGAGAGAGAGAGACAGAGAGAGAGAGAGACAGAGAGAGACAGAGAGAGACAGAGAGAGAGAGAGAGACCGGGGGAGACAGAGACAGAGAGAGAGAGAGAGAGAGAGAGAGACAGAGAGAGACAGAGAGAGAGACCGGGGGAGACAGAGAGAGAGAGAGAGAGAGAGAGAGAGAGAGAGAGAGAGAGAGAGAGAGACAGAGAGAGAGACCGGGGGAGGCAGAGAGAGAGAGAGAGAGAGACAGAGAGAGACAGAGAGACAGAGAGAGAAAGAGACAGAAACAGAGAGAGAGACAGAGAGACAGAGAGAGAGAGACCGAGAGAGACAGAGAGAGAGAGAGAGAGAGAGAGAGAGACAGAGAGAGACAGAGAGAGACAGAGACAGAGAGAGAGAGAGACAGAGAGAGACAGAGAGACAGAGAGAGAAAGAGACAGAAACAGAGAGAGAGAGAGAGAGAAAGAGAGACAGAGAGACAGAGAGAGAGAGGCCGGGAGAGACAGAGAGAGACAGACAGAGAGAGAAAGAGACAGAGACACAGAGAGAGAGAGAGAGAGACAGAGAGACAGAGACAGAGAGAGATAGAGAGACAGAGAGACAGAGAGACAGAGAGAGAGGGACCAAGGGAGAGACCAAGAGAGAGACCAAGAGAGAGATATATAAATGGGTGCCTAAGAACGGAGGGATATAACAGAAGTGTGATCTCACACCTTTAAAGACACGGATCACCTCTGCCTGTATCGGGGTGACAGATCACTCACTGTTTGTATCAGTGTTGTTGGTCACATCTTTCCTCCTCCTACGCAGGACATCCAGAGGGCTGAGAGATAAAGGGGGAGGATTAGAGGAGGAAAATTGTTTTGGAGAAAATGTATAAAGGAAAAGAGATTTTCCTTTATACAGCAAATTCATCCTGTTCATTGAAAGGCCTTGAACTACACTCGTGTTTGTTCAACACAATGATGGTACATACTCGGCAGTGGTAGTGGAAGAAGGAGGGGGTGGTGGAGGTGGGGGAGGGGGTGGAGGGGGAGGAGTCAGGATTTGTTCCACTTCCACTGATTGGTTGGTTTTCTCTACAGGTTTCAGCCTATCCTGTAACTGTTTCACTGAAATAGAACAAGAGTAGAAAACCACAGCGAGTTCCAACATAATATAATCAGTTCTACAGTTCTCTACACAAAATCAAGTTATGGCTAGAAATGTACGACAAAGTTACAACATATACAACCACCATCAATTGTGCATCCTTAGAAAGTCTGTGTCCAGACGGTCCAACCGTGAGAGATGGCATTCTGATTTTAATGACTAGCTGTTTGATCGCCCAAATCAGAGTTGAGCAATGATTTCAAGTTTCAAGTTTTTTTTATTGTCAGGCGCACAGAACAACACAAGGTCAGACTGAGCACTGAAATTGCGATGTGGGGAAAAGTAACAGGATCATTCTGGTCCCGACCCCAATACCTTCTCTCTGTAGCATGGTGACTGAGATCTGAGCATCTTCCAGCTGTGTCTGTATGGCTCTCCTGCCCTCCTCGCTCACCACCAGCTGAGAACGAACACCCTGCAGCTCCTCCAGAACACTACTCTCCTCCAGAACACTCTGGGTCTGCTTCACCTGCACACACACGCAGGCCCACACACACACGCACGACCACACGCACGCAAACGCACACACACGTACCCACACACCGATGTACATCATTCGGTAACAAAGTCTCTGTGTCTCTGTGTGAAATATGGTCTTCAGAGGTGTTGTATGCAATACACACACACACACACTTGGTTCTGGTGGTGCAGATGGATCTTCTGTAGGGTGGTATTGATGCTGGCCACTTGCTCCAGAGCCTGCTGTAGCTGCTCAGTTGTCTCAGGGCCCTGCATGAGGACCAAGCTCTGCCTCTGGGCTTCCTTCTGCTTAATCAGCACCTGTCAATTAAGCAGTCGGTCAAACAATCAATAACTCTTTAAAAAAACAAGCTAGCATTTCAGTCAATACTGCATACGTTGTTTAGGTTATTATGAAAGGCTGGAAAACTCCTTAAAGTCATACATACCCCACCACAGTAAACGCTTTTATTGATTTAAAACCGTAACAACTTCCTGTTTGACAATGAGACAGTAAGACTCATTGTATTGGCTTGAGAGGCTGTTAATGTGGAAGTGGGAGACACAACGAGTTTTACTTCCATATAGGGTCATAGCTAGGGGGTTCAGAACCATACATATCTAGTATGTAGGAGTAGCAGCTGTGTTGGGTCTGCCTGTTGTGTGTGTGTGTGTTCTCACAATTACACAAGTCTACTTCATGCACTCTACACTTCCTTTAGTACACAGCAATTTATATCCTGCTAGGGTATCAATTAGTGAGTGTTTGACAAGCAAATGGCCACCAGTGTTTGCTCTAACACGCTTGTACACCCACATGGCACACACACACACCGATTTTTTTTCTGTGTGAGAGGCACAACATCATTACGCCATACTGACAGTGAGAAGATGTCTGAATGGGGTGTGTTTTCAAAATATGTGCAAAAGAAAAAGACAAATACAGGCAAACACAAGGGACCTTCCAAAACGTGGGCCTTTACAATCCTTTGAGACTGAGGAGCTGAGTTCTATGAAGATGGTGGGGGTCCTTTTCACAGGTATGGACCCCTGCTAGGTGTCCCATTATATGCCTGTCCAGTAAATGGGGAGTGTTGCCCACAAAGGCGACAATTGCTGTGGCAAACATAGAGTGTGTCAAGCTAAAGACAGGTTGTGTTTAAAGCTCCCAGAGCGCCAGTGATGGGCGCTAATTACGAGGAATGAAGGGAAGGGTTGGAGAGGTGGGGGGGACTGGGAAGGACGTTACTGAAAGAAAAGGCCTTCATTACTGGACCAGCTGGGGCAACATGAGCAGTATGTGTGTGTGTCAGTCTGTTTGTGTGTGTGTGTGTTTGTGTGTGTGTGTGTGTGTGAGCCTCCTCACACGTCTTTGTGTTTGTTTGACCAATTTGTCCTCAGTTTGAATACAGGATGAATGGAGATTCCTCTCCTCCCGCCGCCCAGCAGTCTCAATCAGGAAGTGCCCCTCCCTCCCTCCCCCCCTTCCTCCCTCCCTCCCCCTTCCTCCACTCCCTCCCTCCCCACCCCCACTCCATCCAACTGGCCTCCATTCATCCCTCCCGCATCCCAGTTTAGACCACTGCTCCGTTTCTTCCTGTGGTACAACCTCTGTCATTCATTAGAATGAGACACACACACGCACTCACACACGCATACGCACACACCTGGTGGGCGAAGACTTCTGCGTGCTGTCTGAGCCCTTGCTCCAGATTGAGTTTCTGGGACATCTCAGAGAATTCTTCTGTGACTAGCTGGGACACTTTGAACAAACACAACGCGTTACGCATTTTCTGAGGACTGCGTGCACGGCAACCATATAGTCAGTCTTGGTGGGCCTCACCTCGTTTGATCTTGCTCATGGTCTTGTTCTGTTTGCTTAGTTTCTTCAGGATGGCTTCTTTCTCATTCATCTCCAAGGCCAGCTAAGAGGGGAGGACATACATGTTACCGTAACAACACACCCATCAAACATACACACAAACGTGTTTACGCACAAACAAGTCACTCCTCAATTCAAACACCGCCCAGCCGTACTCTCTGAGAGCTTGCTTTTTGGTTAAAGCAATGTTTATGGGAAAGTGGTCATCGTGTTCGTAAAAGGACCCGAGTTTGAATTCTGGTAAGTGCCGAATTATACTTGTTTTTCCACACACAAACGCTCATCCGCGCATACACACACACACAGGTGTTGTCCTTCAGTGCCACCTGTTCTCTGAGCTGCTCCAGCTCGCTCTTTAGAGTTTCCACCTGCTCCTCCTGCTGCAGCTTCTCAGCAAGCAGACGGTCCACAGAAGCCTGGAGTTCTAGGAGAGAGTCACAGAGAGAGACAGAGAGAGACAGAGAGAGAGACAGAGAGAGAGATAGAGAGAGAGAGAGAGAGAGGGATAGACATTTTATTTATCGTCATGTGACCTTGTTTGGGCACTGATGTCTGTAACGTCTCTGTGGTGGAAGCAGAATGTACCATTGATCTGTGCCTGGCCAGGTAGCAAGCCTTCCTCACTGCTGTCCTCCTCTTTAGTGCCGGGGTCACCACCCCCAGAGTCAGCCCCCAGGTCAAAGGTCAGGTTGGCCATGTCCTCTGGCAACTCAGGGATCAGCGGCATCAACATCTGACTCCTCCTCTTCAGAACCTTGTTCTCTCTGGTTACCTAGCGGTACGAGTGAAAACGACTGTGTTGCTACGGTGATGAAGTGGAAAAGGAGCAGGTTAGACAGTCCCGCCACAGGATCCAACACAGAAAGACTTCCTCGTGCAGTGACTCCTCCCCATGAGGGAGGAGCCAAAACAAATGCACCTTGACGGCCAGAGCCTCGGCACTCTCCCTGCAGGTGCGCTCGACCTGGAACTGAATCTCCAGAGCGTCCACCTCCCTCAACAGCTGACTGGACACTGGAGAGAGAGAGGGAGAGAGAGAGAGAGAGAGAGAGAGAGAGAGAGAGGGGGGGGGGGGGGACAGAGAGAGAGAGGGGGGGGAGAGGGAGAGAGAGAGAGGGGGGGAGAGAGTGAGAGGGTGGGGAGAGAGGGAGAGAGAGAGAGTGAGATAGGGGAGAGAGGGGGGGGGAAGAGCGGAGAGGTGAAGAGAGATGGAGGGGAGAGAAGAAGTGGGAGAGAGAGAGCGTGCAATGCCGATTTAATAGAATAGAAAAGAATAGAAAACCTTGCTCCAACTCAGAAAGCTTCTCATTGGCCTCATCCCTCTGCTTCTCTAGAATCTCCACCTACAGGATGGATTAAACCCACACACACACCCGCACACACAGACACACCCATACACACACACACACACACCCACACACACACACACACACACACACATACACGTAAGCAAAAATGTGTTCACGTCTGTTGAGGGAACTATCATACCTTTGTTAAAATCATTACCTGGATATCTCCTTCATCTTCAGAAGTACCGCTACTGTCCTCATCATAGGCTGTTGAATACATAGCAGTATAGGGATTCATTTATTTGAATGACATAGCTTCGTAAAATGCACAGCATTTGTAATGTATTATATAAGTTGATATGATATATCCCCTTGGAGACGAGCAAACAAAGACTTCTGAGACAAATGACTCTCACTGACTTTCACTGACTCAACTTGCTGGTCTCCATGGTCGCTCCAAAGAGGAAGTGTGAACCATCTATCAGTCCGAAGTGCACAGGAAGTGAAATGGGAGAAGTGGCTTGGCACGCAGCCAGCACATTTCACTTTTAGGAGCAACGTGAAATTAAATCCCACGTACTCAGCACGTCATCTAAGTAGGGCTTTTTTCTTTGAACCAAAAACTGATATTAACTCTGTGGAATTCGAAATTAAAGTTGAGCTACTATTTATTTTGATCGAATTAACAATCCACGGCCTTTTTCAACTACACAATATTAATTATATCAATGATAAATTATGGACTATGGGGCACAATCTTATTAGAAATAGGCCTACAGGCGATAGTTTAAATATGTTGGTCTTCATAACGAAAAACACCGTACGGAACCAATGGATACAGATGTCCAACACCAGGATCAAAGCTTACACAGAGAAGTTATATGTATGCCGCACGAACACGAGACTGAGATGGCAACGCATCGATGCGCTCAACACTGCTCCGTTAGTTTGCCTCACCTGCCGCGATGTCGTCCTCACTCCCAGTCCACATCATAACTGCCGAGGGGCTGCCTTCTGGACTAACCGACACTCTCGAAGAAGGAACAACAACTTTCACAACAAATTACCCTACTAATGTTTTGTTTCTCTCTCTCTCGCTATCTTTGTCTCTCTTCCTTAGTGTTTTTGACTGATGCGCTCCCAACAGACTCAAGCGCAGAGACAACAGATCTAATGTAGCTACAAGAAAGGGAACTGAAAACATTTATAAACTGTCCACCCTCCGACAGTGTAGGCTGTAACACGTGATTAAAATATGAAATTCAGCTCATTGAGTTTCATTTTAATTATCTTTGAATAATCATTGTTCATGATAGTGAGACTGTTGAATTTACGTGAATCTAGGCTTCTTGGTTGACCATCACATCGGAATTAGCATTAAGTTAATTATTGAGGTCAGTGTATGTGAACGGATATATAGTGGGCAAAGTGACACAGAAGACCATTCTTACCCAGTTCAATTCTTCTGAAAACTCCTGTATTCTGACAACGTGACGTCTGGCATATAAAGAGGAAGCCGTCGGATGATTTTGTGTCTTCTTTTATGTCTTCTTTATTGTGGGTCTGTGGGGGCGGGGGGGGGGGGGGACCTGGCGTCATTACAAAACGACAGTGAATTGAATTCACTTAAAAGCATGACCTCCGTAAAACATTATCAGTGACTGATTGAACCACTGTTTAAAAACAACTGAATATAATTTGGGCGATGACATCCATTTTCTTGGATAAAACGCTAGTTTATTGGAACTGAAAATGACTTTTTTTTCTTTTTCTTTTTTGGTATCCTATTATATTTAATTAATCACTTCGACGGAGGGGAATGTTACTTCCAGCAGCACGTGGGATTGAAAGCGCGCGTCTGTTGACAGCGGAGACCTTGGCTTCAACCCTGTCTGTAAAAATGAATAATGCAAGCAAGCTGTAACAAATACCAGTAACAATATAAACAACAGCCCCGTTGACTTGTTTCAGCAGGCTAGTAATGATTGCATGAAACCCAAACGTTGAATAGGCTATAAAATGTCTGCTATGCTGTAAATGTAGGCCTAGGCCTTTGCAATTATTTGAAAGTATGTAAAAAAAAAAAAAACGTTTTAATTTGCTTATAAGGTAACAGCAATTTACTTTAGCGACAACGTATTTGGAGATGATTATCAGAATGAGTAGGGCTAGTGTCATGATTTCTCAGACAAGCAACCTGCTTCTTAGGTCCCTCTGGTTGAGCACCTGAATGGAGCGGCTCCGCACCCTATCTGTCTGTCACTGTGAGAGTGACCTTTATTAATTACGCTGGTAAAGGTGAAATTGTCACTTTATATTATAGCTGTCTGACCGCATTAGTAGGGGACATTATCAAAGCTAAACCGTGCCACAAACAAATGCCCAGCACGGTATTTGGCTGTATATACACGATTGATCTGAACTTGCAGGCAACGTGTGTGGACAATTAGCCTATTAAGAAGTCTACACTGCTAGGCTGGCATGGAGTATTTAGGCGTTTACAGAGGGAAAACTCAAGCCTTTGCCCACATCTTAAATCGAGATTATCAGTAGACCTAGACTAGAATTTTATTTGATAAACTTTCTCCAGCCTATATTTAAAATAAATGTAAATTTATGTATTTAAGCCCCCCGTGTGATTATTGTTTCGCCAAATTATCTTATAGGCCTAGTCGTACTCATAGGCTACGTCACAAAAAAACGTTTGTTTCCAGATTTCAATATCTGTCTTGTCTATTAGGCTATTTGGATTGGTATGATTTTAGCTACATTAACGCGAATGTGAGGAGGAAGTGGGATTCAAACCCACGTATTATCGTCTGTTATGTAAGGATTGTTGGAAGACAAAGGCCAATCATACTTGAGGGCTCCAACATTCTACACCAATAATATTGGCGAATTCTTCCCAGCTCCAACCTTCGAGAACGAACAGCGAAGAAGAAGAAAGTCATTTTTTCCCGCTAACTCGCTAGTCTTAAATTTAAAATCTACTCTTGAGACATGGTCAGTATTTACACATTTACTGACATAACTTCAAAAAATTAATTTATCCTGTTGTATCATATTGCCATATCAATGGCTATACAACTGTTAGGCCTACATGACCGGAATCTCTTGTAAGCTAATGTCAGTTTGCTAATGCTACGTACTAGTAGCTAGCTAACGCTTAACTGAACTCCGTGTGAAGATGCTGTAGGCCTACCTTAAAACTTAAAGCACTTTGGCGACCTGTTTTGTATAGACAAATATACACAATTCCACGTGTTCATGTTGTCTTAATGTCTTAAACAAATGTTCATGAGGGAGGCTTAGTTCATGCATGGCATTCGGGCAGCGCTTAACTGTAGCCTACTTCAAGGTTATGTTGGAACAGGCGACGATATTAATGCCGATTGTTGTATGATTCTGTGCTGCTGCCGCCCTCCAACATCCTCGTCTCCTTTGTGTTCTCTGTTTGTAACTGACCATCAGTAACTCCCTGCTTAAAATGTTGCTTGCTAATGTTAAGAGGCAGGGAAGAATGCTTCCTATAGACAGAAAACCTAATTCCGTGGCGGATCAGAGGGGTGGCCAATATTCCCATGGAAAAATATTTGTACATTACAGAACATTTCAATAAATATTAGTATTTAATTTAAACTACAGTGTTATAGCCTAATAATGTACGTAGGGAGTAAGCCAACTGTACCCCCCTACTTTTGGTTTTGATTTGCCTCCAGGAGGCCACCCAACAACAACTTCGCACTGCCAACCCAAATGAAAATCTATTGATCTGCCCCTAAACGGTGTCAGGTAATCAAAAAATGTTCAAATCAACACACAAGGGTCTTGACTGAAAAGCAAAGTCTTCAAAATCTCACAAAGGGATGGCAGACTCTGATTGGATGTCTCGCCCCACGAAGTTTGCAAGCACTGGGGCCTGGCCTGCTGGGGAAAGAAATAGACCAGCTCTCAGGCAGAAGAAATGGCATATCCTGTATCAAAAGGTATGAGTATACAATGGAGAGCATACATTTAGACACACAGTAAAATCAAGTGTTCCAAACAAAACTTCCTTTGTTGAACATGAATAATGATTAATGTGAGTGTTTTTTTTTTTTTACAACACAAAAGGGTTGTCAGAAGTGAGATTTAAACCCACACCTTCAGAGGAAACTGTGACCTGAGCGCAGCTCTAGACCACTCAGCCATCCTTAATGATACAATGTAATGTTTTTTGCTTCTAATAATAATTAACAAGTATATCACATACAATTTGACGTTGGATTCCATTAACGGTTTAGCCTTAAGCTTTTGCGCAGCAGTTTATTTACCAAGTTATTTGTTTGATAGACTTCACATGTAGCATTTCAGATAGCAATTGTAGACGAGTCACAAAAATGTATTGTGCAATAGTGTACGCCTTTTTCATGTTCCGTTTCTATAAATGACTTGTGGTGCTTGTTAGGCAAGGAATGGTTTGTTTTGACATACAAAACTCGAAACCAGAGGTAAGTCTTATTGTTACCTACAAATCTTAATAAAAAAATTAAAAAAACAGCTGTCAAACTGAACTAACTAGGAGAGGAGAGGGAGGGGCCTGTGTGGGCAGCAGTGGCTTGGCTACAGCTGTGCTCATCAGTCGGTGTGCTGATGCGCAGAAATAATACCGAGCTAGCTGGGTTTAGGGACGATGATCTGATGCCTCAATTTCACATTGAGGCCCAGCATCTGTGTGTTTACGAGTTGGTCTAGAAACCGTCTGCTTTTTCCAACTGCCACACGGATACACGACTGTTGCCAGCGGCCGTACTGACAACAAGCTCGTTTAATAGACCGAGTAAAGTAGTCGTACACTGGCCATAGGCTATTACCCACTTCACGGGAGGTAGCCAACCCTAACTATCAACTGTATGAAAGCAATCAAAACCATAAACACATCCCCACCCACTGCATGCCCTATGCAGTTTCTTTCCAAGTCTATTTCACAGTGTATTGCGCATGTGCACACACACAGCCACACTCACCTGCCCAGCCCTGTCCTTCACTAATGACTCCGATAGGATTATCCGGGATTTTGGCAGTACCACAGCTGCGGCTCATAGAGAGACTACCCTGCAAGGGTCAACCCCGGGTCAACAAGGGTTGTGAACTCTGGAGCAGAAGAAGCCACAAGACAAGTGACTCGCACGAAGAGTTGGGAACAAGTTGAAGATAATGCAGGAGACTTTTTTTAAGTAGCTACAAATGGAAGTTCTTGAAGAAACCAGGGGGGTTACCAAAGAGGGGAAGAGGTCACAGAGATGTTTTTAGAGGAAGAGCGGAAGACGAGACAAGGACACAAGAAAAGAAACCCAACGGTTTTATTGTAAGCGAACAGGCGGAGAAGGAGCATGCTGGGTAACATCTTTCGCAACATTTTGACGTTAGTCATGGGGGTTCATCTAGTACAGTATAGGGAGAGAGAGAGGGAGGGAGGAAATGGGATGAGAGAGGGTGGAGATGGGATGGGAAGTGACAGAGCAGCCTTGCAGACATGACTGGCCCCTCAATGACTTCACTATGCTGTGAAAACAAGAACAAACTAGAACGCTGCCGCCAGGCCATCTTCTTTTCAACCAGACCCTCTCTCTTTTTCTCTCTCCTTCACCCTCTCTCGCTCTCCCCCCTGTTTCTATCTCTTTCACTCTGTTTACGCATCGCTGTCTTTATTGTCTAAACAAATACAAACTCTTTGGGTATTTTCAATCGTAAACAGAAGGAGATCACTTGCAGAACTCCCAAAATCCTTCCGGCAGACACACACACACGCACACACACACACACACACACACTCATACACATACATGCACTAATACACACACACATGCACTCATACACACATGCACACATGCGGCGCTCTCATTAGCCAAGCCTTGGGCGTGACTCCCCCCTTCGAAGCTGAAAATACATGTTAATGACTCAGACTGCCTGAGCTACATTTAGCTGAATCCGTTTGGACAGTTTTGAGGGTTGCATTAAGCAATAATCTAAATAAGTGGATGAATGAATAGGTCTTTCCTTGATGCTGTTTGTGCTGTACAGGTACATTTGATTTGCCCTGCTTCAGAGTCCAGACTTGAGCTGTTCCTCCTCAGTGTGTCCTGTAGGGGGCGCCCCAACTCTATGGACATCCACCTGTTGCTTTTTCTCAGTCCTTCAGTGGACAGCCCAGAATGGCTGGTGTGAACGCTATAGAAAACTCCATATTAAATTTGTAGCTGTACCATCGATCTGCTTCGACTGATTGCCGGAATGTAATATGTAAATATATATTTATCCCCTAATAAGAGGACAGTTTAATTGAAACGGTGTATTTCGAAAGCATTCGCAAATGCGACACGTCGAAAAATGTCCTCTCCCCGTCCGTGACGACTAGACTCCGGCTACATCACCGTCTCACGGTGATGACATCACAGTGGAGGCAGCCTGCCGTACCGGCACGAAGTGGCACAGGCCGATGGTGAGCGTCTGAGGGGGATAATGGCAGAGGAAGCAGGGAGTCTGGGCCCAGTGGGCAGAGGGAACTGAGAGGCACAGTCAGCAGACAGTGTTGGCAGGACAACGGGGCCTGTCTGACAGACAGAGAGGAAGGCTGGCTGGCTGGAAGGCCGTCTGGTTTCGCTGGCGTGGGTGGACGTGGTCTCTCGCGTCAAGATTGAGCTTCTTTGTAATAGGGGGTAGACGACAGAGACTTTCGGTCTCGGATGACGTTGTCTGTGGCGAACACGTGCAGACGGATACATGCACACGCATGTTCTTTCTGTCTGACCGTTGATCTCACAGACACACATGCAGCTCAGCTGATCTATGTGACGTGGGGTCGAAAGGTTGCCCTGCTATCAAGATGAGACACAGCAGCAGGCGGATATCTTAATCAAGGTCTCTTCCAAAGCTGGATTTACACACACATACACACACACCGTCTATCCTGTAAACTATCCTTCTCAAATTTTCTCTATTCCCATCTATTTCCTATCCATCTTTTTTTAACATATCTTTGTCTTTTTTTCTTTCTTCCTTGTATGCTCTCTGCCTCTCTGTCCCCTCTCCGGATCCCAGATGATAGGGTATACACAGACACATTCTGATTGATACCACAGCAAAACCCTAGCCTGGTCCTAACCAGACTCTCATACATTTAATTTGTACAGAGAGTCTGGCCTCGCTCCATTGACAAGCCTTTATTTCCTTGTAGACGGGTACTGTGTTGAAGTTTAAAACTATTGGATCTGCCCAGAGCCACTCTGATCTGCCATAACCAATCGCTAGCGCCTTAACCCATTCCTTCACCACTACTGTAACAGAGCTAGCTGCTGTAGCTGGAAAATCAAACTGTTCCCGAACCCCGTGGGGAGGAGGGCCACACCATCATGGCCACCTACAAAACTCAGCAAAACTTGTTCTTGCTCCGGCTTTAGCTGTTGGAGCTTCGGCAGCGTTGCCACAACGGACCGAATGGCTTCGCATCTTTCTCCGCCGCCATTACAGAACTACAACACCAACTAGCACACGACATAAACGTCATCGTTCTCAGCCACTCCCCCTGTTCGCTGATTGGCCGGTTAAAAATGTACCTGCAAAATCTGACTTACGTACTGAATGGCCAGACCGAGTACAGAAGCGAAATCAAAATTGAGCGGAACGTACGACGGCAGAGCCAGGCTAGCAAAACCCTGGCCGGCCATTGGTCCAAATCCACCAATCAGAGCTCCGACCCTGACCACTCTATGGCAAGCCTGTTCCATAGCTATAACTGCTGAGCGAAGCCCTCCGTCATCCCGTCAGTTAATCACACACAATCACACCCGGACAAAAGGCCTACGAACGGCAGCAGGAGAAGTGTGGTGGTGGGGATAGAGAGCAAGACTACTCACCACAAACCCTCCATGCTCCTGTGGCGAGCCGCCACGGCCATGTGCAGTACTCTTTTTGTTGACCTCCCCCTCTCCTCCCCCTCTCCTCCCCCTTCTCCTCCCCCTCTCCTCCCCCTTCTCCTCCCCCCTCTCCTCCCCCTTCTCCTCCCCTTCTCCTCCCCCTCTCCTCCCCCTCTCCTCCCTCGTTTCCAAACAGCTCTTCTCCCACTACTGAGTCTGTGGGACCGTCTACCCCCCGTTCCCCTGAAAACCCTGCCCAGCTGAGGAGGCTCGGTTGGAGCCCCATCCCTTTTCCCCTCCTTCACTCCTCCCATCCCTCGCTCTCTATCCATCTTTTTTTTGTGCCGATTCTCCCCCTTCCCCTCCTGCTCCCTGTCCTTCTGTCTGTCTCTCTCCCTCACATCCTGCCCTGCTCCTCGTCTCCCCCTTTCTTCTTTTTTTTTTTCTCCTCCCACCGAGTTTATTCACCTCGAGTTTCCCTTCCCCTCTCTTCTTTTCACACGCTCTCAACCTCTCTCAATCTCTCCCTCTCTCCTTCTCACCTTCTCTGTCACCGCCTTCTCTCTCTCACCCTCTCTCTCACCCTCTCTCTCCCCCTCTCTCTCCCCCCCTCTATCTCTCTCTCATTGCCCCTCTCTCCCCCTCTCTCTCTCTCTCTCACCCTCTCTCTCTCACCCTCTCTCTCTCACCCTCTCTCTCCCCCTCTCTCTCTCGTTGCCCCTCTCCCCCCCTCTTTCTCAGTGCAGCTGGTGGGACCTGACCTCCATTAGTTCTGACATGCAGGAGCACCGATTCTGTAAAGGTCACGACCTCTCACAGCAGGCCCAGCCAGGGCTTAGTCTTACACACTCACATCTGCGTGCCCTGGTGCTACGCGTACAATCCGCTCTATTACACACACACACACACACACACACACACACACACACATGAACACAGATTAAGGGGGAAAAATATGTGCAAACACACACACTCACATATTAATACAAACCCATACTCACAAGGAAACGCACACACATACACCCCCCCCCCCCCTTCCTTCATTCAACATGCTGACAACCCTCCCTGTGAGTCTCTCTACAGAGAACAGCACCAACTGACCGCACGGCTTCAAGGGCCTCAGATGTGCACGGGGAGAAGTCTCCTCTAATTGGACTGCTGCAGGCTTGGGAAAGGCCCGCTGCCTCTCTCTTTCTCTCTTTCTCCAGTTTTCTCTCTCCCTCCTATTTATGTCTATAAGTGTCTCCCTTTTTCATTCCTTTTTTTAAAGGTGAACAGCAAATGTAGTCTCCCTGGTCCTTCTCCTCCTCCGCTTGTCTCTCCTCTGGCTTCTTCCCTCGCTCTTCTCCTCCTCTCTCACTCCTCACCCCTCACCCTTAATACTCCTCCTCCATCTCCCTCCTCCTCCCCCCGCCCCCTCCCCACCTTTCTCTCTGTAACCGCCAGCTCCACTAGCCTCCCTTTGTGCCGGGGACAATGGGGCCCTCTGGCCTCTGGCAGGCTATGTTACAGTCTGTCACATGAGGCGGACACTCCAGGCCGGCCAGCCCTTATCTGCTGCGACAACTCCCATTACTTCCAGCGCTTCCCCTCTGATCAGCACATCCAATTCAATTAGACCCAATTACTCCTGCTATCGCTCCTCCTCTACCCCCAACCTTCCCCCCCCACACCCACACACACCTCCAACCCCCCCCCTCCCCCCAACCTTCACACCCACACACACCTCCAACCCCCCCCCCCCCACGTTTCCCCAACCCAACTAGATCCTTCCGCCCCCACCTCTGTTCCAGTGGTCCACTCTACTGCTCCCTCCCTCTTTCCCTCCCACTTCCACAACTCCCCCATCCTCCTCCTGGGTTTCTCCCGCCCTCCCCTCGGACCCCGTCCTGGCAGTGGCTGAAGTGGCGCTGTCACCCCGTCCCCGAGAACGGTCCGCACCAATGCCCTCAGGAACGCCTGGCTGTGGAGAAGGCCTTTGTGTTGCCCTCCCTCCACTCTCTACCCCCCCCCCCTCCCTCTCCGCTCCTCCCCCCCCCCCCCCCCCCCCCGGTCCAGGCACACCTGGCCTTCGCAAATTGGAGCCCCGGAAAAAAAAGAGGGGGGGGGGGGGGTGAAGCAAAAGAAAGGCGGGCTGCTCGGATCAGGAGGGAGGGAGGGATGGAGGGATGGAGGGAGGGATGAGGGGTGGAGGGAGGGAGGGATGAGGGGTGGAGGGAGGGAGGGAGGGAGGGAGGGAGGGAGGGAGGGAGGGAGGGAGGGAGGGAGGGAGGGAGGGAGGGAGGGAGGGAGGGAGGGAGGGAGGGAGGGAGGGAGGGAGGGAGGGAGAAATGGGGAGTTGTGGTCGCCCGGGTCTTTCAGCATTCCGATGGAGCAAAAAGTTAATGATGTTCCTTTTGTTGAGCCCCCAAAGTGAGAGGGAGAGAGACGGGGGAGAGAGAGGGAGAAAGAGAGAGAGGCCGGACGGAGAAAAACTACTGTAGGAAATCACTGTTGGTGCCAATGAGCAGCAACAATGGGCCGCACCGACAGGAAGGCACAGTGACTCAGTGGTTCATATCGCTTACATGAACACTTTATTTTGAGCTGAAAAAGTCCACTCATGCTCACCCGGCACTGATGAAGTCATGAGTTGTTTACCACGATGAAACAGGCACACTAACAAGAGGGAGACCCGTATCGTGACTTCCTGGCCTCCCAGAACCCATAGCACCTTTCCGGGAGAACGCCAACACGCCAACGATCAAGTGCTGCTACCAAGTGCCATATAACACATCAGTGAAACCATTCATGAGGACAAAATCATATCAAAGTCTATCATGTTTCTCTCTCTGCCCCCCCCCCTCCCTTCCTCCATCCCTCCCACCGTCCCTCGATCTCACCCTCCCTTCAGCTCTACAACCCTCTCTCCCTCCACCTCCCTCCCTCCACCTCCCTCTCTCCCTCCATTCTCAGAAGGCCCCATCGTACTGCAACCCCCTTCCCCGTGGCTGCTAATCGGTCCTGACAGCCTCTCTCTGTAATTGGTCATCACACCCAGATGGACGAGTCCCTTAATTTGCTGTTCCCAATCAGCCGAGGCGGCTGGAGGGGGCCGGAGCAGGGTGGAGCCCTTGATTTGTTGGTCATAGATACAAGAGCCATAAACACCCCAGGCTTTGGGGACGACAGTTTGAACAGGCTTTTGTTCACACGTCCGTTCAAAAGGGCAGAGCCCCCTCGAACCCCAACAACACCCCCTCCTCCCTTCTCCCTCTCACCCGTCATCAGCTCCCCCCCTACTCAACCCCTCTCTCTCTCTCTCCCTCTCTCCCTCTCTCTCTCTCTCTCTCTCTCTCTCTCTCTCTCTCTCTCTCTCTCTCTCCCTCTCTCTCTCTGTCTCTCTCTCTCTCTCTCTCTCTCTCTCTCTCTCTCCCTCTCTCTCTCTGTCTCTCTCTCTCTCTCTCTCTCTCTCTCTCTCTCTCTCTCCCTCTCTCCCCCTCTCTATCTGTTTCTCTCTCTCTCTCCCTCTCTCTCTCTGTCTCTCTCTCTCTCTCTCTCTCTCTCTCTCTCTCTCTCTCTCTCCCTCTCTCCCCCTCTCTCTCTGTCTCTCTCTCTCTGTCTCTCTCTGTCTCCCTCCCTCTCTCCCTCTCTCTCTCTGTCTCTCTCTCTCTGTCTCTCTCTGTCTCCCTCCCTCTCTCCCTCTCTCTCTCTGTCTCTCTCTCTCTGTCTCTCTCTGTCTCCCTCCCTCTCTCCCTCTCTATCTCTGTCTCTCTCTCTCTGTCTCTGTCTCTCTCTGTCTCCCTCCCTCTCTCCCTCTCTATCTCTGTCTCTCTCTCTCTGTCTCTGTCTCTCTCTGTCTCCCTCCCTCTCTCCCTCTCTATCTCTGTCTCTCTCTCTCTGTCTCTGTCTCTCTCTCTCTCTCCCTCTCTATCTGTTTCTCTCTCTCTGTCTCTGTCTCTCTCTGTCTCCCTCCCTCTCTCCCTCTCTATCTCTGTCTCTCTCTCTCTCTGTCTCTCTCTCTGTCTCCCTCTCTCTCTCTCTCTCTCTCTCTCCCTCTCTCTGTATCTCTGTCTCTTTCTCTCCCTCTCTCTCTCCGTCTCTCTCTCTCTGTCTCTCTCCGTCTCTCTCTCTGTCTCTCTCCTCTCCTTGTTGCTCTTCCTGTGTCTGTCACTCGGCTTTCCCACACAAAAGTTATTGTTGCCAGGTGTGTGTGTGTGTGTGTGTGTGTATTTGCGTTTCGTGTTGCCCTCCTCTCAATGACTAAATCCAAATAACCAAATTTGAATTGAGCAGGATGTAATTTACGTCTAAACACGTTTCATCCATTTGCACACATCTTCTTTCGATTCGACGGGGTGGCAGGGATGAAGTCATGTGAGGAGGGGGAGGGGGGGTGTCAGGTGAGATGGCATTCAGGCTGAAGACCATCTCACCAGTGTGGTCCTGGTCTCCCACACCGTGGGGTTGAGTCCAAGTGTGTGACAGGCCAGGCAGAGGTGGCGACCCCCCCGGCACTAATGAGGCCAGAGCCCTGTGACCCCAGGGGTGTGGGGGTCAAGCAGTGCCTGCTGGAGCCCCGCCTCTTTACGCCAGGGTATGTGTGTGTGAATGGACCCGAGGGGGAGGAAGGGGGCATGTGTCACCCCTAAGCCGTTAAATACCCACCTATGCCCCCATAATGTCACCCTGATAGACTGCTGGTCACTCCAGGGGTCACAGTAGGGTTCACAGTGAAAGTGGGGGGGGGGGGGGTGGCATTAAGTTAGACGTCTGACATGACTTTCTGATGGGAGCAATAGAACTCCACACCTGACAACAGGCAAACAGAGGGGGCGGGGTAAAGTCTTTTTAAAATGGAAAACTAGGTGACAATCTTCAGGAGGGAGTAGAAGAAAGCACACCAAACTTTTCTCAGCGTGAAAGCTGGGAAGAGATTGAAAGGGTTGGCCCACATCCTTGTGTGTTGAAGAGAAAAGCAGATGTAGCAAGGCCAAGGACATTTTAACAACCGAACAAACCTCAGCCCAGATCCGCCTCGGCTGAAAACCAACCATGTTTACTCTATTTTGGATGCCCGGCGTTTCCGTGCGACACACATGCAACACACATAATACACACATGCGACACACATAATACACACATGCGACACACATAATACACCCACACACACACACACATCTGACAGCCAACCAATACAATCTAAGGTTAATTTACAACAGAGAATAGACGAAGGTAAAAAAGACATATGTTCCCTGTCTTCCGTCTGTGAAGGAAAAGACTGCAGACAAAAAGAAAACAGAGGAGCTGTCCTTGAGAGGAGAAAGAAAGAGTACACGCACAAATTGAGGTCGATAGGTGTGTGTGTGCGTGTGTGTGTGTGTGTGGTGCGAGGGGGGGTGGGGGGGGGAGAGTTACAGGGTGTCCTCTGCTGTAGAAAGGGGGAGACTGTTGGCATTCTTCATTTATCACACTGATGTGCACACTTGAGGAAGACGGTGCGGTGGTACAATAAGTCATCTTATCTTTCCTCCCTCCTTCTCCCAAGGTCTCTCCTTAAGGTTCGCTCCAGGAGCCCTGAAAAGACTGGTGATTGAAAAAATCAGAAAAGGATTCCAAAAAAGGGGGCCGTTGCATGGGTGATAATTAGATTTTTTTGGGGGGGGGAGGGGGGTTAACAAAAAGAACCATGGATCGCTAAGACCGTTCTCCATCATGTAGCTACATCAACAATACTTGATATTGTTCCTTTTAATAATAAATTATAGATTTATACGTTGATTTTATGTACAGTCAATTATTGTTGGTTTTGGAGAATGACTTTCGACTGCAGTAATAGAAGAAGATCCTAAATGTTCGTCGAAGTCTGTTTTCAGTTGGAAAAGGAAGAAATGCAGATCTGGCAACATGGGAGTTCGCAGGTATTCAGTGCCCTCCACAATTCAACAAAAGGGTTTGTTGTCTACTTCCTTGCACTTTGACCCCCCACTTCACTTCCTCAACACTTCCTGGTTCGGTAAGATGAATAGGTCTCCACGGTGACGGAGTTCTCAGACGACACCTCCCCAGATTCTCCTTTCTCTTCTAAACAAAACAAACAACTGTTTCTTTCACCCTTTTCCAGGCTTTGGAAAAACCTGCGTTGTGTGTCTGCAAAGGAGGGCTAAGTAGGGTTCAGCTCCAGGATTTAAAATTTCAGTTCCTGTTGAGGCTCTCCCCTGTCCTTTCCCTTGTCTGTCCTCGAAATAACGTGTAATCATTTCTAAAAAGGAGGTAGAGCTCAAATCGAACAGCTAAATACGCTAGTCCTAAGATCCTTTAGTCTCCCAGTCCTCCCTCCCGCTGCTCAGCCACGGGGAGATTCGTAGGGGCTGGCCAGCTCTGAGGAATGCAACGGTCCGGACCTTTAGCGGGACTGAGTCCGATTTGTGTGAAGTATGTCAAAACAAGCGGCCGTCATGTCAGCCGTGAGGGCTGAGAAAAAGCGGGGCAGGCCTGGGGCCTCGCTGGGCCATCCGGCCCCTGAGGTCAGCCGGCAATTAACCCCTGAGGGGGAGGCCTCGCCCCCGCCTCCCCCCGCCCGCTACCCACGCCCCCCACACTCCCCCCTCCATAGCTCCGATCCATCCCAGCTCCAGCCGTTCAAACACCCAGCCCCCCCAGCTGATTATACCCCTCCCTCTCCCCCCACTTGCAATCCCCCCCCGCCCCCCGCCCCCCCTCGTTGCTGACCCTTGACCCTGTGCACCTCTTTAAATGTCACATGTGCAGGTGTGGAGGGGTCCCTGGCCTGGCTGGCCCCCAATTAGCAGGCCTAATTAGAAGAGGGGCCCCCCTGGTGGGGTGCAGAGCTGCTTCATACAGGGGAGAGCTGGTGCGTACTAAAGAGCAGGGGGGCGGGAGCTCCTAACAGCACGCACACACACACTTGCACACCTGGACATTCTTTCTTTTTTCTCACTCTCTCTCTCTCTCTGTCCCTGTTACATTCCCATTCACACACAGATGCACCCCTAAAAGGCATCCTGGATAAAAAAATTAAAAAAACTGCGTCTTTTTTTTTTTTTTTTAAGACAAAGGGTATTTCTAAGAGTGTTTCTAAACAAAACAGTTTGGAGAGACTCGTTGTTTTCACATTCTGAGTTTTGAAGAATAATAAACAAGCAAAAACGATTTACACACCCGCACAGAAACACACAAAACTACCCACAGATAGTCCTCCTCAGAGATTGGACAGCATTTTCCATCACACCTGCCAGTTCATCCATACCTGTCCCTATTACATCCAGCCTAAATCTAAACCCTTTTTATCAGCTCTGTTTTCCACCCTTCCACGGTCAAGGAGATAATTATACTTTCTCAGTTTCTTCTTCTCCTTCCACCTCCCTCCTTCCAAAACAGGCCACCCATATGTTCTCCTTTCTACCGGCCCTCTCGCCTCTCCTCTTTCTCAAATAAAGGCGCCAATCATTTTAATTGGCACCCTGCAGTCAATTGTCCCTGCTCGGCAAGGTGCCCCACACAGGGTCTGTGATGCCAGTGACTGAGTACAGAGTGGAGAGCTGTGTATGGGCTACCGCTGCACAGCATGGAGGCTAGCTTTGCGTCTATAACTTCACACACTGAGACACGCGGAGATGTACGAGGATGACCGGAGACTCGGGGGCCTCTTGTGGCTTATCCAGAAGACAAAACGCTGTTTATTTGTGATGGGACTTTGGTTTAGAACCGTTTTGTGTGTGTGTGTGTGTGTGGGGGGGGAGATTGTTGGATGTTTTAAATGTGTCAGTGTGTATATACTTAAATGGAGTTAATGTGAGTAAATGGAGTCATTGAGTCAAGTGGCGGTATGTATTGTAGGACTTAAAAAAATTGATTTGCACAATTCATACAGCCTGTGCTTGATGAGTGTGAATTCTCAAAATATAAAATATCTTACTTTGGGATAACACCAATGGATCCTGACATCTCGATGTTTGCTTTTCCCGGGATAATGACTGGGAATGGGTGAGGTAATGGTCATTCAAGAAACTGTCTGACAGCAAGCAAATTACATACATATTTATATGCATATGGATAAAAATACATATACATAATATACAACATCATGGCGTTGTAGACACTGCCTGAAAACAGATCAGGAAACCAGAACACAAAAGACAGTCTCTTTTTAAATAAGTGCAAATTGTTAATGACAAAGAATTGTAAAGCATATATATATATATAGTTTTTTTTCAGTCTTTCTCATTTTCAATTTTTCCGTTAAGATCACATGATACCGACATGGAAATACTGTGCAAAGACCCATATATTTACAGTTACAGGTTGTTTGTTTGCTTGTTTATCTTGGTAATGTGTATACAGTAGCTGATGCTGGTATGTTAGATTTCACATAGCTGCACACACAACTTTCAAAAAAGGAAAGAAGTAGAGCCTTATAAGCTTGTTCCAAAAACTTGTCTGTGTGCGTTCGAGAAAAAAACAAAACATATTCTGTTTGTATTTCAAATAAAGATACATCTTTTCAACACAATCTCATAGGACTTAGACCATTCAACCTCCTGGTGTAGCACCTCCTACATAGAGACACACGGAGAGAGAAAGGGGGGGGGGGGGGTAGAGAATGAGCACAGAGATTTCACAAACTCAAACCCACACATTTTTTACTCTTTCACAGAGGTAACTTCTTTGACACTTGAGACTGTGTAACCTTGAATATACTGTATACGGAGTGCAAATGATGTCACTGATTGCACAAAACAAAAACAAAATAGTTTCCAGAGAAAGAGAGACAGGATGTGATACTATAGTTGAGGCCCTGGAGTTAATACTGCAAAAGCTTCTCTTTGCAGACGTAGGGAAGCTTTGTAAATGAACCTACTGTGCACTCACTGTACCAACATATAAATGCAAGGTCCTTTTTTCTGTTTTAGAAACAATCTTTTTTTTTTTCAAATTGGGTTTACACCGACTGTGAACATGTAGAAATCCTAATACACGTTACAAACACACAACTGTACACCCGCGAGGCGAGGACTGGATATAACAAAAGGAAATATCCACACAAAGAGTGATGAACCACATGTGAATGCAGTGTTGTAACTGTTCCCGATGCGTTTTCAGATTGAAGGACCGTCTGTATGACTGCTAGTGGCTGGCTGCGATGAAGAAAGCTCTCTCAAGTAAAAATGTAATGAAAAGAGAAGCTACTCTTTCTTCCTCTACATCAACTACATGTCGATTATTTGGCCAAATAACTGTAAGACAGGAGAGTGAGAGACCTTGTAGGAGGAGAGGAACAACTTTAAGAACTTTAGAAGCAACACACAAAAACACAACTCAGAACAAAGAAGGAGACAAGAAAGATTTAAAAAGGACAAAAAAAAAAAAAAAAATGTGGAGAGTATGAATCAAGTTCAAAAGCTTCGGCCTGTTTCAGTGCTGTTTGCGCCCGCTCGCCCTAGTGGATGCTCTCGGCTCTGTCTCCCTCCTGCATGTTTCATGACCCGGTGCAGTGAATAATGGATGGTGCTTATTGAAAATAACACAGCGTTCAACAACAGTCAAGGCTCCACCGCCACGGCAAAGAAGCGATGACAAGAGAGAGAGATAAAGAGAGAACACAGTGTGACACACACACACACACACATCTCCACGACAACAGGCGTTGTCAGAGATCTCTCTGGTTAAACTGAACCGAGGTGCCAGAAAGGTCAGACTAGGGCTTGCGGAACACGGGTGGGTGGTGGGGTCACAGTGTTGTCGTGCTGGGGAATTCTACACACGCGATCACAGTCGCGTTGTCAGGATCACAGTCGCGTTGTCAGGAGTTTGAGGTGCACCTTGCTCACATCTATAAACAACCAGGCAACAGACGAGAGGGGCAGCCATCTTTAATTGATGTTACGTTTGAAGGACGAGAACCGCTGAAAGAGGAAAAGCACTAAATGAGGTCAGATGTGATTTAATCAACGGACGGTGAAATGATGAAAGTGAACCAAAATATGTTTTCGAAGACTGGGAATTGCTAGAAAAACAGAGGCACCAAGAAGAGCACAAATCAAATGAGGGGCTGACATCTACAGATTGAGGTTAAACGCGTATGTATGGCTTACTGCATTTAGTTTCAAGACAAAAGAGACTATAAGAAAAAATGAGGTGACGACAAGAGCAATAGGAGTCAGAAAGAGTATACAAATTTTTTTTGAGACACAATTCAACTTTTGACCGCTGCCTTTCAATACGTTTTCACACAGCAAACTGCATGTAGAGCTTAACCGATTCACTGATTCTCAGAGAACATCAGTTCATCAACGTTCAGTCAGAGCAAGGTTAACAAACTATAGGACTGGGTTCTATTGAAAGGTTTTTTTCTAAGGGAGGACGGAGGTGGGGGCTCATTTAAATACATCTAGGGAAGTAAAGTGCTTTTGATCAAAAGTAAGGAAAGTAAATGATAGAAGAGAAGGGCTGGCAGACTGGATGAAGCTCTTCATGATGGAGAGACAAGTTGGCTTTGATAAATATCAAAACACATTAAAAGCACTGGTATGAGAGAGATTGAAAAATATATATGAAAAAAAAAGCTTACTGTGTGAGTGAGTGTTATGAATGAATAGCTGACCCACCAGAAAAAAAACTTCCATTCAATCTGTAGGGAAACTGAAAAGGGTTGATATGACCAGTTTGTTCAAGAACACAGTTCGAGTCTGGTGGTACACCAAAGCAAAAAGGGGGGGGGGGGGCGGGGGGGGGGCGATGTATGTACACAGTTAAACGGTCTCACATCCTCCGATGGCCTTGAAGCCATAAGCCCTTTAGTTGTTTCAAAACATTCCAAGATTATCTTAAATGGGGGGGGGGGGGGGTTGTCATGGCGACGGACAGCGTGGGTTGGCTCTGGGCCAATCGGTATCTGTCCATATTGCGGGATGGTGCGTGAACGGTGAATTACGGGTTAATCTAGGGATGATGGGAGGGAAGACCAAGGTCAGAGGTCAAATCTCTTCAGGTTGACCTAAATTTGCTTCATGTGATTGGAACACAAGGGTTACAGCATTGTGGCTTGTCAAACCTCCCCACAGACAGTGACCAGGACCGGTCCTAACCAACATTCTGAACGAACCGCATCTTTCTACAACTTCGGCTTGGATTTGATCTAGGAGTTGCTTATAGCACAAGTTCTGAGTTCGTCCAAACAAAAGCAAATGAAAGAATTTACAGAAATCAGTGTTGGACAACACAGATTGATTAGCTTAAAAAATGCTTCAGTGCATGAACCTGATAATTTACAAAGCAATGTCTGATTACAATTCCTGTGTTTTTATGAAATTACTTCTGCTTTCTGACTGGCTCAACAGGGTCTAAAATGTCAGGTTTGCGTGATATATATTTTTTACTAAACAACAAATGGAAGCATAGAGAAAGAAAAAACAACATCACAAAACACACAAGACAGAGTGGGTCATCATTAAAACCACTGTAGTGTTAAGAAAAATACCTGTTCTGGAGAAATCACGCACATACACACACGCACAATCGTCATTTTCTAAATTAACAAGCAATTTGTATTCTTTTTTTTGAGTGTGTGACTGACATCACCACAGATCTTACACCATCACACACACCCCCCGCCCCCCAGTGTCCTGTCTTTGCCATTTTGTGGCAGTAGCTGGAGATGGCGAGGACAAGGTGGCAGTGACCCAAAATGGCCGCTCAAACTGAGTTCAGTAGTCCGTTTTCCTCTTCGTTCCCACATTCTAGGAATTAGGGTGCATCTTCTCCCCCTTTGTCCACCCTGTGTGTGTGTGTGTTGGAGGGGGGTCAGGTCGGGAGATTTTGTCACACGCCAAACTCCTCTCCCGGCTGGGTCGCCAAATTCCTTAGGAAACTGTCTTCTTCCCTCCGATGTCCTGCTCCTTCCTGTCCAAGCGGGAGTACGGCTCGAACGCCGACGAGCCGCAGCCGTACACCGACGTCAGTTCGTGGTGAGCCCCGCCCAGCAGCGGCATGGAGAAGCAGAGGGAGCGTGGCGGCACGCCCAGCCTCGGAGAAGAGGTGTTCCCTCCGAGCGACGGCAAGGACAACCCGAAAGTTGCCGCGGACACGGAACAGGGAGGGGTGCTGCTGCTCACTCCCGGCGAGGAGGAGCTCCCGGGACTGACCAATAGGGAGCCGCCGTTCCCGTGGTGGGGCGGGCCGAGGAGCGGGGTGGGGGGCGGGGCGGAGAGAAGGCGGCCCTGCTCGAGGAGGCGCAGGATGTTGCAGGTGGCGAGCGACTCGGAGGACGAGGAGGAGCGCTTGTCCGAGTCCTTGGTGGTGTCCTTCTTCTGCTTGGTGCGGCGGTTCTGGAACCACACCTTCACCTGGGAGAGAGAGAGAGTTAGATTGTGACTTTGTTGGTTTATAAGGAAGCGGAAGAAACCAAGTTTTGGGTCGTGGTCAAGAACATCCGACATCAGGAACAACCACACGAGTACAACACTGGTCATTGGTTTAACGTTTCTGTTTTTAAGCAGGACGTTTAACTCAAGCAGGACGTTTAACTCTACTTGGGTACCATCATTCCCTACTGTGCTGATGGGAGCAGAATAGACAACAATGCAATCAGAAACGGGGTTCCTGAGGGTGCACTCGTTTTGATACACGGAGCGACCCAGGTGGGTGGGAGACAATGAGTAAATCACCCCTCCACCCCTGACTCACTCTAAACAATAAAACATGCAGAAGATCCTTCGCTGAAACAGTCTCTGAAACTGAGTGTCAAGAGAAGGGCAGAGGCCAGGGGGAGAGGTGGGGGTGGGGGGGGGGGGTGTCGGCAGGAGGGGTGGGAGGGGGCGCTGTGCAGCGCTACACAAAAACGACACGTCAGCGGGCCCTCGTCCTCCATCACGTAGCAAAACAGAGAAGCTCAGTGAACTCCAGCTGTCCTCGTTGCTCTATGTTTAATTGATGCCCCTGGTGCTTTAACGTATTTGATGTATGGTGTGGGGCTGTGGGGCTGTGAGGCTGTGGCTGGGCACCAGGCGGGGGGGTGGAGGCCAACGAGGGGTCAGGGACGATTAGATACAGCTTACACACACACACGGAGAGATGACGCCCATGAAAAATATATCTGAGTTCAACTGACAGTTTTTTTTTTTTTTCCTCTATGTCCTAGCTCCGCACACAAAGTCTACATTGTTCATCTCCGCTAAGCCAATTCAAAAGACTGTGTTCGATTTTAAATCGTATGTTCCTCTCGTTTTTCACCCCTCACTGCTAATGCCCATCTTCGTGTATAGGCATTTGTGTGTGGGCATGTGCTTGAGGATTGTGTGTACACAAACACACATCCGTCAACCTACACACTCACCAACACACACACACACACACACAACCATCAACTCATTCCATGTCTTTATCTTGGGAATCCTGTGACCTAATCTGTCTAAAGTGGGGATTGAAGCTACAGCAGCAGCATCAGGCCATGTTGCTGGTCATCGGAGCCAGAGGCTGGCTCACCGCTGCCAGGAAGACATTAAGTATTCATCCAGTCATTTTATTAATGTTGCACAACAATTTGAGAGATTTGACAGCCAGAATCATGTGAGCCCGCTACCATGTGGACACATACACACGCACAAAATTCGAAAATGCAACACACAGAGACACACACACACACACATACATACATACATACATACATACATACATACATACATACATACATACATACATACATACATACATACATACATACATACATACATACATACATACATACATACATACATACATACATATATATATATATATATATATATACACATACAAAGTGATATCATTAAGGGCGCTACTGCTCACAAATGAGCTGGATACACAGTTCCAGCTGCATTCATTCACAAGAGGGTCACGTTGACTTGAGCGTGTTAACTCTCTTTGTACACACACACACAAACAGTGACCTTTCTCCAAAGCACTCAGAGCCGTCCTTTACATGATCAAACTGAATGTAAAGACCCTAGCCGCCCCTTAACCAGCAAGCTTTAGCATTAGCGACAATCCCAACAATCCAATGTCTTTGACCAGTTATAGGGCTAGTGGCCTGGGTTGCTGATTAGAGCAGTGTGTGGGGTAAGTGCGCAGTCGAGGCTAACATTAGCGTAGTGTGTTTGTTTGTGCATGTGGCCGAGTAAGCCAGTAATGTAATGACTGGAGGAGACCCATTAAGACAGGTATAATGGGATTGATAAAGATCTCACAGCTCAGAGAAGGACACTGACGTCTTAGAGAGGAGAGGAGAAGGAATGTAAGGATGGAGGGCTGAGCGTGTGTAGGTGTGTGTATGTGTGTGTGTTTATGTGTGCGTGTATGTATGTGTGTGTGTGTTTTAATATCCCAGACCATTACTTCTTGAGTGTCTCTCTCCTCATGATCTCTGTGTTGATGTAGTGCTCTGCCTAGCTAACACCACACATTGTTTGAGAGCCATCACGTTAGAGCCTGACATGGCTTGGACTGGGCTCCTGTTCCTCTGATTGGTTGAAATCACGACCAATACCCTCACTGCCCCAGCTAGGGTGTGGCTGAGCTACCTGTTTGAGAATGAGGGAGGGAGAGAGGGAGAGAGAGATAGACAGGGTGAGAAAGTGAGAGAGAAAAGCTTTTAGCATTTTACCAGGGGCTATAGTAAGGGGAAATGATGAAAAGAGAAGAAAGCAAATCTGCCTCTTGTACATCTACACTATTGGAAATAAATCCTTTTTAATGGGATCCAGGGTTCAGTGCTGGGGCAGAGATTACTGAGGGAGATCTAGCGTGACCTGGATTTGCCCTGGCCCTCCCTGCCCCACCCAGCTGCACTCTGCTCCACTAGGCCACTGCTCGGGTCGAGCTGGGTACAGCTGGATAGGGCAGGGTTGACTGGGGCAGGGGTGGGGCTGAGCTAGATGTTGCAGGGCTGGGTACAGCAAGGGCATGGCACTTACTGGACAGGGGCCAAAGAAGGGAGTTCAGGCAGAGCTGGGAAAGAGCTACGACTGCATGACTGGTCAGAGTATGTGGATGAAGTATGAAAGAGTGGAAGGAGGAGAGGAGAAGGAAAGGGGAGGAGTAGCAGAGGAAAACAGCAGATAAGTGTCCACACACACACAACAAACACAGATGGATAAATAGAGAGCGGGAGAGACAGAGAGAGAGACAGAGAGAGAGAGAGAGAGAGAGAGAGAGAGAGAGAGAGAGAGAGAGAGAGAGAGAGAGAGAGACAGAGAGAGAGATAAAGACGGCTGATGATAAGCCGCCTATCGCCCTGGGGCAAAGGTCAGCGCCAGTGCCATGTGTGGGTTAGGCCATTAGACAGCTGAAACCATATACCTTCCAAATGACAGAGAAGTCAGGCTGAAAAGAGACTGAGAACATGAATTAGAACCGACCACGTACTTTTAAAGCGTGACCATCTCCTCGTATCACAAAGAAGATCATGTCTAAAACTCGTGACAAAAAAAAACAAAAACAAACAGATGTTGTCTTATTTTAATAAATGTTCTGGAGAAAAACATTTTGGGTAAAGCCTCTTTTAAATGTTTAGGCAAGCTGCTGGTCGGCGTAGTATCAGGGAGGCTAATCTCTCAGAGAGAAGGCAAAATCCGCTGAGAAGGACACCTGCTGACAGTCTCTATCCAACACTCACCGTGACCCTCACCAAGCCCCCTGCTAATAACGCCCCTACCTCCCAAGCCCCCCCCCCCGCCCCCTGATCCTAGACATGTGACGAGCATCAGACCCCCCCCCCCCCCCCCCCCCAAGCCTCTACGAGCACAATGACCGCCTCTCTGCCCCACCGCAAAAGCACCACGCCTGGAGATAAATGCTCGTACACCAAGTACAATGCAGAGAAGGTTCTAGAGAAATGCGACCCGGGTAACATTTTCCTCAAAGTTTGCCCCCTTACTGTGTTTAGCACTTTTGTACTTGGTTTTTGTCCTCGCACTATTTATTCACTGTCATGCATCATTGGACCAAGGGAAATGAATATCCATCCTGGATAGATAGATATCCAATAAAGGCTGTATTCAGTGCTGTACGTGGGTTTCATCAGGTGTCGGATTGTCAAGGGTTTAAAACAGGAGAACGTCTTTCTCTTCCTCTGCACTGTAACATGTGTAATCTGTTAACACTATGACATAACACACAGGGACTGCCCCGGACCTATCTGCTCAATAACTCCATCTCTCTCTCTCCCTCATGATCCTCATCTTGCTCACCCTTTGCCCTTCTGCCCTGACACTTGCACCTCACCATGCCTCCATCCCTGCCTTGAGTTTGTTGAACACATGTCGCAGGGTGGTTCAGCCAAGGGTCAGGCCCTTCTTACAGCATCACTGGTAGATATGGCGCCCTAATCCTGATTAGTGCAAAAGCACTTGGGACTATTATTAGGCCCAAAACCCCCCCCTTCTCCTTCTCCATCCCTCCATCCCTCCCTCCATCCATCCCTCCTTCCCTCTCTCCATCCCTCCCTCTCTCCATCCCTGCCTTCCTCCATCCCTCCCTCCCTCACTCCAGCCCTCCATCCCTCCATCCCTCTCTCCATCCCTCCATCCCTGCCTTCCTCCATCCCTCCCTCCCTCACTCCATCCCTCCATCCATCCCTCCCTCATTCCCTCACTCCATCCTTCCAACCCAGGCCAGTCCAGCCAGACCTCTCAGCCTATAATGTTGCGGTTTGGATAAGGCAATTAGGATTACAGTGTGTGTGTGGAGACTGAGAGGATACCCCTGCCTTGGCTAGACCCACGCCCCTTCCCTCCGCCCACGCAGCCCAGTGGGGCACAGCGCCCCCCTGTGGTCAACGCCTACGTCCATCACTCTCGATGGAGCTTTCCACCTCTCCGTCTGCCTGTTTGTCTACAGTGTGTTTTTCCTTTTAGGCCGAAAGGGTGTTACAGGCCATAACCAAGGACGGAGGGAGGGATGGATGGATAGAGAGAGGGAGGGATGGAGAGAGGGATGGATGGAGAGAGGGAGGGAGGGATGGAGAGAGGGAGGGAGGGAGGGAGGGAGGGAGGGATGGATGGAGGGATGGAGAGAGTGAGGGATGGAGAGAGGGAGGGATGGATGGAGGGATGGAGAGAGGGAGGGATGTAGAGAAGGAGGGATGGAGAGAGGGAGGGATGGAGGGATGGAGAGAGTGAGGGATGGAGAGAGGGAGGGATGGAGAGAAGGAGGGATGGAGAGAGGGAGGGATGGATGGAGGGATGGAGAGAGGCAGTAGACTGGGTGTTTATGCATGTGTGCCCGTGTTTGAACTACTTTGGCGGGTGGGGGGGAATCCATGGCGGTGGTGAGGATAACTCTCACCATGGGCTGCAACAGGTGTCTGTTCCAGCTAATCTTACGACATAATTGCATTACAGCTTGCTCGTAAAATAACACAAAAGCCTTGCACGCACACAAACACCTTCCCCAGTGTCAGCATTAGACCAGTAGGTCGTCCACATAGTGATTAACTTTTCACCTCAAAAAGACAATAAGAGCCTAATCACTGTCAACATTTTATTTTCCAACAAAGTAGATTACTGCCAACTTGGCTGTAGTCTAGTTCACTTTGCTTTTAGCTCCATAGCACAAGCCGCTAGACTCAGATCCAGACCACTTTGTGTCACTTTGACCCGCCACGATAATGACACCACGTGACACCCAATAGCGACAGGCTCCAGCAACGGACCCGCCCGATCGGCCCATTCCGTCACCACCCTGCCCGTATTCCAAATGACAGAAATCTAGAACGTCCCCCCCAAACAGTCTCGCAATGACAATACACACAATACAGCAAGTGTTCGTGGGAGCCTTGTTCAGGCCAGTGTCTTGTCTGGCTTTCTGTCTGTCTGTCCAGCTGTCTGTCAAGTCTCCCTTCCTCGCTCTTTCTTTCCACATTCTGCCCGCCCCCCCACCCCACCCCACCCCACCCACAGACAATCCCTCTTCTATCTGGACTTCGGCCTGCGTCTGTGGTCCCGGGCCTTCCTCACTCCTCACTCCATACGGGTGCCGAGACTCAGACTGTCTGGAGGGGAGACTCAGGGAACACAGCTGGGACATTCAGGAGCAGCCAGCAAGGCAGACGGACAGACACATCCCCGTCTCCTTTCCCCACTTTCTCCTCCTCTCCTCCTCCTCCTTGTCTTTCGTTCTCCTCCCCCCCCCCCCCCCTCAGTTTCTTTGGCGCGGGTGTACAGATTCACAGCTGTACAGACCAACTAGACATCCACATTCTTTACGCGGGCCGAAACGGGGTCTGATACCACTCGCAGTGAGTGACTAGACATCTCTAAATCTCATCAGATGTCTTTCTGGCTAAGGCGTACAGCTGAGCAGAAGGAGAAGAGATAGTGAGGCAGATGGGGGGGGGGGGTTTATGGGGGTTGGTGAGGGTTGGGGTGGGGTGGGGGGGGGGGGTCGGGGGCTACGGTCAGCAGGGAGGGCATTAGTCTATGTGTGTGAGAAGAGCTGATGTTTCAAAACAGAGGTGATACACATCATTCTAATACTCTGCTCCCAGTGCAGTTTCAGTAAGATTAGAATCTGATCACCAGGGCATTAAACGGACCAGGCTCCCCCTGTATGACTTAGGCCCTCCATTTCGAAAGAGACATGTGACCATGTCGGGGCTGTGTCCTATAGTGCCCAATCACAGATCTCCTCCAGGGACAGCAAGCTCAATCTAAGCTCTAACCCTCACTTCTGTGTGGTGGTGATGTCTGCGCTCACTTCATCTAATATGTGTATTTAAAAAAGTATAGATAAGAATATCAATCATGAAGAAAAACAAATAAACACACAAAATACTCTAAACCCTCTCAGTTGGACATGAGACCCCCCTTGGTTTTCAATCAACATCGACTCTTACTGGGCTTGATGTTTTACTCTTTACAAAAAGACCCAGTGTCACGTCTCTTATTAGACAAGATTACATTTCGATTGTACTTTGCCGTTACGTCAAACGATACAAATTAGTTTTAAACCACTGCGCTCTGCAAATGGACACGCCAAAGTCAATGCCGGGTCAATGAGGAAAATCAAATACAGACACACTCAGTTATTTTTTTGAAACACTGGAGGTCATAGGTGGCTCCTATAGCTTCTCCACTATTTCTCCTGCCTGGGATTAAATAGCTTTAAGCAGCCAGTAGCCTGTAGCATTACGACCCACTGCTCCCTGTTCCACCAATGGATGCAGCGGAGCACAGTGGAATATAGAATACATAGAATACTATGCAATTAATGAAATGCCACATCCCAACACTTTAGATGTTCATGATATGTCTGATCTCTGTATGTGATTCTGAATCTCAATTGTTCCATTCCTCCACTATTAAGGAGAAATTGTGTAGTGTTTGAAAACATAACGTTTTACTGTAAACGAATCAGAAGCAGAGTGACCAAACTGAACGTGTTATTCAATTGCAAGAGATTACAAGGTGATGGGATGAAAGTGCTCAAAATTGTACGAGGTATAAGCCGAGGTCCACCAAATATATTGTTTTAAGCTTTGATGTAGAACAAGGATCTTGGAAAACAATTTAAGGGAACACACAAGCAGGGTTGGTATTTAAAAGAAAAACTCAATTCCAAACAGAAAGTAAATCCATTGTTTGTTACAAAATAAATCCAAATAGAAGGGTTAAAGAAAAAACAGATGATAGATTGATATCTAAAAATATTGCATTGGTGGACGAATCTGTATTTACGAGTTTACCACAGCAATTACTGTGATCAATTCCATAACATTCCAAGATCTATTTACGTATCTGTCATGTTAATATCATAACTTGATAAAATGGTAACAACCATTTAAAAGTGTGTCCATGAGGAAGCGAGTTGCCAAGCAACCATCCAGGCACCTGTACACGGTGTGCAGCATGCCCAGTACCCAGAACACCTGATGGCGTACCATGGGGTCCCCCGCTGTGTTACCTGGTCACGGGGAGCCACCTGCTGGGGTAGGGGAAGAGAGAAGCGGGGTCCTGCCTGTCAGAACCGGGTCTCACCAAAGTACCCCGCCGCGGATATGGTTTGGTTTCAGGGCATGCTCTCTCCTGACACTCGGGGCTTTTCGCACAAGTGGTCCGGAACCAACGAGTGAGTGAGAAGCGGCTCTCGTATGTCTCAAGGTGGGACTCTCTGTTTAACTTGAGGATATTGAATTAAATACATGCTCTGTAGTTAAACTAGACATCATGGACGCGTTCTAATATTTTTTTACGATCATTTGAATGTGTCAGAGGTTTCTCGATTGTTGTATTAGTTTTCTTTTGGGACTAAGGGCATTATGTTGTTGTGTCAACTATTGCAAACAAACTCATTCATATTATTTTCAGGTCGATATCCAAAAGGCATTATTATTTAAATCCAATCCAAACAAAAACAAATCTTAAATCTTTTGAAACATTAGTGGCCACGTAAATGTTCTTAAGCATTAGCCAGTGAATATATTAATATTCAATGCTCTCACACATATTAATAATAATGTACTTGATGATATGTGAGGTGTTAAGTTCGATTAAGTTTGGTGACTTGGTTGACTTCAAAACAACCTCATCCATAACAACAGAACTGCATTTTTTTCAGAATAAACCAATTTATTCTGCACTGAAACATAATTGTTCAAGGGCAATTCATAGCTATTCCACTTGTTTTAGGACTGTGTATTATCATGTAAGGTACAGAGAATGTAATTATTTAATCAAAAACATCTGATACTTTCTTATTTCAACGTCCTTTGAAAAGAATGAAATCAAGGGAAAATGTACCTTTCAATCAGGAAAACTAAACTGTGTTTACATCCTAACATTATTTAAGATTATGTCTCATTTATTTCATAAACCATGAATATTATATTGAAATTCCTATGAGTTCCAATTAAATGTATCAAATATATCATAGGGGGAAACAATGACAATTTATGTTTAAAACTATATGGTTGTTAACATTAAATTTCTATTTTAGATTTTTTTTAAACGTTGTTCACATAAAACTACCCTAAAAATAACAAATTGATAATTTAATCCCCCAAGTAAGCGTTTGAGGGATGGCAATTATTGTGGTATAAATATTTACACTGCCTAATTTAATCTCCTACTTTGGTAACTACTGTTATGGTCTATACATGAGCATATACATGTATTAATTCAAATCACTATACATTTCCATTAGTTCTAAAGAACAAAAATACATTAGATAAAATGTAACGCTAAAAGGTCTCCGACCATCTGAGTGCGTTTCCAAGAAGTGTTGCTTTTTAAACTCTGCATTGAACAAAACTGCTTCTTTAGAAATGCTTTTAGACTTAATTCTAAAATTGGTTGTCGGGCATTATGCTGTTTAATTCATGTTTGAAGGGACCTCTATTTAGCAGTTATTGGGTGGTTTAGCCTTAGGTTTAGTTTATTTTTTTCCATATTTTTCGATTGACCAAATGTCTCCAGCCACGTGCTTCATTGGTAGCTCTCTCAGAATAATGTCCATAAGCTCAGCATTACGCTAAAAGTGGTTCCCTCAAAACAAACGTGCAATAAACCACCAAGCATAATTATCCGACCAGACAATTCCATACTAACAATTTCAGTGTTAATAAAGTTAATTTGAACGTGAGAAGTAAACACAATTTACAGAAAGTTCATAATTAAGAATTAATAATGTAATGAGTAACCGCTTCTTTATGCAAATGAAGACGCAAAAGCTGAAAACATTTCTTCTGCACCAAAAGATGGAGAGTAGAGAACAATAGCTCCGCCCACTGACACCCAAAGTGTCAAAACTAATGAGAGGGGCCTCTGTAAACGCGGCCGCTTAGCGTTGTCCCCAAACACCGTTTCTCTGATGTTATAACCTAGTATAGTACATAAATTCGACAAAATTTGCTAAATCATCTGTTGTTTGTTTTAAAAGCGTATGAAGGCACATTTTTGTATGTTGCCGTTTAAAAGTGCTGGCCTTTCGAAATTCGTTTATTGGATGATGAAGCATAGTCTACATTACAGTCAATACTAGGCTATCGTTTAGATCTGTCAATGTAAACATTAAGCTTATACGGCCACATATCTATCCTCTCAAAACGTAGACTATTAACTAAATAACAGTCTCATCCACCAAATGTTGGAAGCCACTGGTCTTACTCTACTCTAAGTAGCTATCCCACGTGCTTTTATAGTAGGGCTATTTTTTCTGTGAGGTTTTTGGCTAATTGTTTGCATTTTATTATGTTCTCTTTCATAAATACCATTGGGGTAGACTATTTATCAACACCCGAGGGCGTCTGGGCCTTCAGACAAACACAAGTTTCATTCAGTCAGACGTATTGTTTATACAACCATATAGACCTGTGGCATTTTTCATCACCACTGGGATATAAATGTACTAGCTGAGCAGGCTAAACATAATTATTCAAATACAATTATACTTGGTTTGTGCTCAAGAACAAATAGGCGTAACAACTAACAAATTCAGCCTAATGTCGTTACTGTTTTTTAATTTTGCTGTCGTTAAAATGATTGTTGTTTCCAATAGGCTATGTTAAAACACAAAAAATATTCTGTTCATTATCAATCAGGGAATGGCAGTGAAACAATGTTTTGTCCCCATGAACATCAAACAATCATAGCGCTGAGGGTGTAGCTCCTACTGCCTTATTCAGAAGAGCCTGCTACTGCCTTATTCAGAAGAGCCTGCTATAGGGTCACCGTGAATATCACGAAGATCCACTCACAAATGTCAGAACTGATCAACTTGAACTCGAATAGTCCCCCTGCAGAAATACAGTCCGTCATTTCACCAGTCCGACTTTGCATATGGTTGTTTTAATGAGGAGAGACACCATCTTTTCGATTCGATTGTTGTAGACAAACAAACAAACCTACGGAAATGTTGATGCCGTCTATGTTAACAGCGTAATGCATTCATCGTTTCTTTTCACAGTTATAGTTTACTGGAAATGAATGGTTATTTAGATCCATTGTAGGCTACGCTAGCCTGAAGGCAATGTCCATGCAGCATGTCAAAAGTAGTAAAAATGACTGCATAGGCTATAGGCTATTCCTGTGATCATTCGAGACCATTCAATCAATTGCTTTATCTGTCGTGTGAAACTTGACGTTAAATGCAGCCAGAAGTCACCACATTTTTGCAGTTCTGCTTAGTTATATCTTACCTGAGTCTCTGACAGGTTTAACTGCCGCGCCAGTTCTGTGCGCTCCCGGCCCACCACGTATTGGCAGCGCTGGAATTCGAGCTCGAGTCTGTAGAGCTGCTCGGCGGTGAAGGAGGTTCGCGTGCGTTTCGGCCTGTCGAGATCCAAGCCTTTGGGCAGAACGATCTCGCGGATGGTGCCCTTGGCATCTGTGAGTGTTTACGTACAGATGGAAAAAAAACTGGTCAAAATAAATAATCCTGCAATACTGTCAACAAATATGCTAGGCCTATACTTTACTTTCTTTGGTTTTTATAAACGTAGCCTAATACATTTTGGGCTTACAAAAATCAACAAAATAACGGAATAATCCCCAAGTAGGGCCTATGCAGCTAATTGAAAGTGTATATAGGTTTATGGTTCGGTGATAACACAAAACAATGACCTAGCCTAGACTGCATTGGCATACATGATCTTAAAACGGACTTAAGATGGGAGTAACGTTGTCATAAGGCGTGCTGATGAGGAATGTGTTTATTTGGATCTCCTAGTTCCTATATTTTCTTGGAAAAAATTAACGGTGCATTGTAAAATCGTTCAGCAACCAGATAATCAAACAATATTATCGCTAAAACAAATATTTTGATGACACTTTAGAAAGGCAACTAGGCTAATATTGATTTTATTTTCAGATATCCCTACTTTGAAGTTGCCTAATTATGTTGGGTAACTAGCTGATTATAGGAGGATCCTCCAAATAATTTATAAAATCATCCCCAATTTTAAATAGTCAGCTAGGGCTTCAATAGGAGCAACACATAGCAAGAACGTCTTGAGCGCAAGTTCTGTTTTAATTATGCTACCTCCGAATTTGGCTTGAGTCCTAGACATCATCCACATAGTTAATGCATCAGTAAACATTATAACATTGCATATCAGCCTACAATTTAAAGGCATTGCTATACACACAGGCCTGTTCATTTTAATATGGTCTTTGTGATAAATAAACAAGGGGACTTTCTACCGTTAAATTGAATCGTTAAGGGAAGAATTACCTTTCAAAAATAAATATTTTCAGGACACCAAACGACTATTATGCCATTTCAAATATGTATTGGAAATATCGTTGTGAACGAAAGCCACTGATGTAAAATATAGTCTAAATAATGACTCTTACTGCGGTCTTACTCCATAGTCGAGAAACTATTTTAACCTAAAAAGCTTGAAAATAGTAGGCCTAAATTACCTCGATTGTAAGTGGACTAGTGTTAAAAGAAAATATATGAACACGTCCATAAGATATGGCAACATGTTTTATTGCCCAACCAATTTGACAATTGCTTCTGTAGCCTGTGGAATATATAGGCTATAGGCTACTATAACTCATTACTCTCGCCAAAATAATAATCATTTTTCTGTTATCACTGTTTTGTTGTCATCAATTGTAATGTGTTAAAACAAGTGATCAATGACTTAATTCTATGGGCTGCAGTCCACTGACGTCTAAACCATTAGTAGTTACTAGTTTAGGAGGTTTAGTTTTTTTCGAATATGCCACCATGAATGCAAACCACCGAGGCACAAAATACTAAAATATTCACGAATTCAATTTTGAACCCACATATGATTATTTTGAATATGTAGACTTCACTTCAAATATCTGAACACAGGGCTTAAGTCCATTTGTATGGAAGGAATTTTGTGTTCCTGAATATCTAAATCATGTCATCGATCACTTTGAGAAAAGTAGGCTATGTGATTTCAATAATATAAATCCGCCTGTCACTGAATTATCTCTCTCTGCATCACCAGAAAAACAGTTTAGGTTATTTGCTAATAGGGATTTCTAACCAACGTTGCCAAACCATAACATTCAACAATTACTTTATGTTCATTCGAAGTTAATTCTGTTACATCCATAATTGCTGAAAGAGCTACATTATCATTCCTGCATGCCGTACATTTGCAAGTCCCTCGGTACCGAACAGACTAACTCGATGACCTTTCGTTGACCCCGGGTCCTCACGAGGTATCCAGCGCATTCAGTCGTCAGCTTTACCAACAAATAGTGACACCGGAGATCGCGGGCTTAGCTCTGTGTCCCCGTGCATCTCTGCCAAAACCGCTCAGATCCTCCACACTACTTCTAATCAGTTTGTGTCTGTAGCCTAGCCCTGTTACTGCGAGCTTTCGACCGCCATCACCGTCCCTTGCACATGCCCTGCGTGGAGCACTGAACTAAATTATGTAAAAGTTTCTTTGTGAATCTGAAATGAATGAGCATTATTGGCCTACGCGTCTTTGTGCCTGGTACTGAAGGTCTCATCAACGTATTTAGACTGAAATAGGTAGAAAGCATAATCCTGTGAAATAAATATCCTTAATTAATTGTTTGGCTTAAAATGTTAATATGAAACCTTGTAGGCCTAAACTATATTAAAAGTCATAGTTGATTTGTTTCATACCGATTGGCTACAACAACAATTAGTTTGTAAAGTTTACATTGGCCTATGTTTATTGTAGGGGAGGGAATGTTTTGACTTACTTCATTTGAACATTAAGCTTCTACTTTCGCTTTGACACAATAATATTTATATAAAAGAATAAAGTAGGCTTATTATTAAGTCATAAATTCATAACTGTGAATTACTTTATATACTGAATGTATTTAATGTATTTATTGAAAATATATTTTCAATAAATATTCTTAGCAAATATTTACCTAACAATTACAATTTGATCATTGTTTTTAGACTTCATATAGGTGTGTGTCAATTGGAAAGTAAAGGTAGTCTACATCTAGCCTATCACAATCTATGATATAATAATGTAACCTGATTAGATTGAACGGTATGGACCTAATTCTATAATAGGAACTCTGACTCGTATTTGTTTGTGTATCATTTGGAGATGAATTAGCCTCTAAAAAAAGACACGTTTTCACAAAATAACAAAATAATTGGATTTGATAAAATAGCCTACCTCTGCACACACAGGTAGCTTACACAAAAAAGGCCTATAATATATAGCCTACATTTTGGAAGGGTCGGGGTGTGGCCACTATTTCACCAACACTTATATAGTTGGATCATGACTACTGCCAGGCTACCTTTTTCAGTCTACAGTTAAAACAACGACGACAATTAATACTAAGATCTCCATTGCAATGCCGTGTACCCTATGACTCAAGTCCTTACAAATTTGACTTTAAAGATGTTTAAATTATACGTGTTTTCTTAAGCTACAGACTGTTAAACATCCATATCAGAAAATGTGCTATGATATAAATATCCTAGAATAATAGGCTAAATGCCGTCGTACATCAAATGAGTAGTAGCATCATATTTTTTATGGGCTTTAACTAATTAGTATTGACAACAATTCAGCCTCCTAGCATTTATGTTATTTTAAATAAATACAATGTAGAATTACGCGGGGGAGTTTACAGATAGGTGAAATGCCTGGGGCAAACGAGGGTTTTAGCAGTAACTCACGTGCAGTGTTTCAATATGTCAAACTCATCTGAAATACACACATTTTTACGCACAAAACCCCCCAACATATTCGGTTGACTAACCTCTGACTAGAATTCTTCGGCAGTAGTCAGGGTCCACTCCCAAAAGTTTATCATGTCCATCTTCACTTGAGGAAGTTGGGGTGGATGCTGATGTCCCCGGGGTGTCGGCGATGCTCTGGACCGGGGACCTGCTTCCTATCTCGGTACGGCACTTGGGTTCCATACGGTCTGGACAAAGTGATTTGGATCCACAGTGATCGTTTCTGTCCTCGGCGATCCCATCGCCCATACTAGTGGCTTGATCAAACATGGAACTACTGCTATCGACTTTTTCCTTTCGTCTGCCTCTCGTATTTCTCCGGCAATAATTTAACTTTACCCCCGTTGTAATAGTTCTCCAGACAGACCAGCTGGACTGACCATACCGAAATTGTGATCCAGTTACAAACAAACCACGCGGACCTGCAACGGAACCGGACAACCCCCAAAGTGTCTCGACATGGTCCACAATCCGGAGTCCGAACGAAGGGCAAGAGATGGTGGATATGGAGAGGGAGGGGGCCCTATAGACAAGCCTCGGGACCCTCCTTGGCTATAGGCTGAACGAAAAATGCATGTTGTACGCACAGTAGTATACAAGAGGGCACAAGATCTATGACCTAAGTAACGGGGAGGTGCCACGCTGCTCACCCACGTATAAATAAATGAAAGACGGCGCGCACCCGGCACACACTGAAGAGGCTATAGCTCACTCTGTATCTATGAAGGGAAAGTTTTTGTTCCAGATGCACATACCATGCATGGGCCCAAAACAATTACTTTACCCCCGTCAGACTTGGTTGCTTCAGCGTTTCCTTGATGGCATGTTCACGGCTTTTGGTTTGGAGGTCGGTGTCTTCAACTGGAGAGCGCACCGATCTGTTTTGCAAACCATGAGGAGGGGGGCAATAAAACAGGGAAATTGCTATATCTGGTTGGTCAAAACAAATTAATTCTCGACTGTGCCATTCGCTTTCATCATTCTGTCATGGTTTTCAAATCATGTGGATGATAGTAGTGTCGTCTGGTCGAGGCTGTAACACATTCCTGTGATGAATTTGATAGTAGCAGGGAGCACTTTAAAGTGGCAGTCACGTCATACGTAATTTCCGGTTTACGAGGTTTCGCTTGTGATTGGCTAGAAATTCCATTTTGGTGTCTGATTAAGCTTTCAATTGCCTATAGAAAACCGACACCGGTTTTTATGGCGTTAACTAAATGCGAAAGGAATATTACGGGTTAACTTTACAAAAAAACTTTAAATATATATCTAGATGCTAAAATGAATTTGCATTTATTCGTTAGGCATATCCTGCTAATCCGTTAACAATAGCCTACAATGTGTAGTAATGTAGCCTATACATGAAAAGTTACGGTTTTTAAAGACAGTCATCCTATACATTTAACGCCCCATACAGATGCATGTATTAAACTGTTTGTATTAGTAATACTTTTTGCCCCAAAAAAGTTTACGGACCAAAGAAATGCATGTTGACTATGACAGAATATGTTGGTTTTTGGAGGTAACGTCATTTGTCTGTCACATGTGTCTGTCTCTGTCTGCCACAGAGTCTTTTTTTATGCATTTAGGCCTATTTGATAATTGTCTCCTGTCATAGTTTGGAAGCGCTGTTTGATTAAGCTTTCCATAGCCTACAGAAAACCTAGGTTTTTATGGCGTTAACTAAATAAACTGAAAAACTAATATTAGGCTAGAGTAAAAATAAGCTGATTATTTTACTGGAACTAGAACTTCAATAACTTTTTCTTGAGACGTTCACATTATCCGTAGACTATTTATTAAATCAAATCCTATAGTAATGGTGTATAATTTTGTGATCTTGGAGCTCTGTTCATCTGTTCATCTGTTCATCTGCCGGATAGATCAGTTAGCCTACTACAAACAGCGCGGATTCCATTGTCTACATGTCTACAGGCCTTACGAATACATTCCAAATATATCTCCAGTCCCAGGGCATAAAGGCCTATCGGCAACTCCAGAAATATAAACGCTATCTTAATTTTTAAATAGCCTACGTGTTCGCAAATGTAGTCTACTCTGAACAGACATTTTCTCAATGGCCACCTGTTACGGCTGTGGCCTGGTCCCTGTCCCTTTTACACACCGTAACACCACCAATCTTCTTGCCGTGTTGATTATAGACTACAGCCGGTCTTATTGTTTTGACTGCGGTACTACTGGTGGAAACAATATGAAGACAACAGCAGGTGGTTTGACTGTTTGGGCCTGTGGATGCAGTTGAACTATCTTTAAAGCGCAACACTCTCCGTGTGAATAGCATTATATAATTAGGCTACAGTTTTGCCATGTTTTAAGGTGACAATTACTGGACGCAGAAATGGCTCATTATGTGACTCAGTGGCCAAAATCTGTGGATCCAGTGAATAGACCTGTCAATCACGGTCGCACTCACCAGCTAGACAAGAACAGGCTGATTGCTAACTATACAGACATACACATACACACTCTCACACTCTCTCTCCCTCTATCTCTCTCAATCTGTAAGCCTATACATTGCGCACGCACACTCACAATATGTAGGCCTGTTTCATTTTTATTGAGTCATATCAACATATTATTTGTATAGGCTACACCTATAATGAAAACGGTTCAAATTGCATTCGTAGGGTTGAGATAGGCCTGTAAACTTGTCCATTGCCCAAAGACTTTGGTAAAGTTTTGCGTTTTATAGGTTTACTTCAGGCATGATTTAAATTGCCCTTTAATGGGCAATTGTTTTGTAGACCTAAACATTAACATAATCAGCCCTGCTGTTTAATGTGTATTGTAACATTGTGACATTTTTTGAACCTATGACTTAGGCCTTTAGATCAAAATGCCTTCATATCTCTATACCTTAATTGGGCGGGAAGTGACTTTAAATGCTAAAAACCTAGGCTTCTTAGACAGAAAGCAGCTCTACTATTTTTGAACCTTAAATTACGCCCGTGCAAGTCTTTATTTTTTCCTGACCCAAAATGTTGCCTCTTTTTTAATACAATCCATATATTTCCACTAAAAATGACTTAGATACATAGGCTATATAGGATATATGCTGTTTTAAACAGGCAAATAGACCTGCAGGCCCTAGACAAATGAAAAAATGGTCTATGCGCTACAAAACGTGGCCTTTACCGGTCGGTTTTAGGTTGCGTATAGTCCCCTGTCTGCTTGGTGTCCTTGAGGAATGGATGAATCTGATCAATCAGATCAATCAACAGAGATTACAGTAATCCAGTGGGTCACAGGGAGGGGACTAGGCCATTCAGAGTTCACACTCTACAACTCCACCCAAATCTCTACAAGAATTTAAGGAGACCTCGCGTGTACAAAACCGTCTGTCTGCTTGCAAGGGCGGATGGCTAATACGGCAAAACACTGACCAGCTGAAGTCTAAGTATAGGCCCAAACTCCAGGAAAAGTATTAGAGTTTATGGAAACCGAAGGGCGACAATGTTAAACTTAATTTACAAATAATTAATAGGCTAGAAGGTCTCGAATGAAGGTAGAATAGGTGATTTCCCTGAGGACCGCACTGATGTACAGCTTAAAGCTCTTCCTCATTACAATATGTTCCACAGTTTGATATCGCCATGAATGGGCTACTCAACTGTGTGAACTTAAACTATCATTCAGCAGGCTTGTATCTGTAGGCTTATCTTCAATGTGTCTCACCTAACATTTTCAATATGCGCCTGGCTCTGTTTCAACTGTCAAAATGTTTTAGTTCGCCGGAATAGAGACGAGAGGGTGTCAGGCTGCTACTCTGTATGGGTCCAGCTCGGCCCGCAGGGGCGGGAGTCTATACGCTAACACACCGGGCGGCGCTCTCCGGTTGAACAGAACAAAGCTCCAGGGGCATCATTCTATTCATTTCAGATATATTAAAATTAACGAGAGAGAGAGAGGGGGGGGGGGGCGCATCATCACCGGAGGTGATGCGTGAACATAAAACAAGGCTGTGCCAGCCCCGCTGACATGTGTCACACTATTGGACCGCTGGGTGACGATTAGGATAATATTCCAGTCTCTGTGGACATAGCAATTTGCTCTGGCAGCATACAGACCTTCAACCGAAAAGACAAATTGAATAGTTTTGAATTGAATGTTAATTAAGTCCAGATACGTGTGGTTCCATCCTTGCCCCACCGAACGGTAAGACCGAACATTCATCCTTTTACACTTTGAGAGAGTTCCAAAGGGCCCCAACGGGCCACGGACCGAAGTTGAGTCATAAAGGTCTTGTCAACTTGTCATTGTATTATGTCATTATAATTCAGAATATAGTGGCAAAGTAAATGGAAACTCCTGAGTTTATAGACCTAATTTTTTAATTACTTCGAAGAGCAAATACAATGTGGTGTCAAACGAAATACAGGGAAGCCGTGTAATTTAAGCATACATATATATATATATATGACAGACAAACCTTATGCATACCAAACCAAAAAAACATTCAAAGTCTTAATTTCTAAACACTATAGGCCTAATCCCTAAAACAGTTCAATCAGGCCTACTATTTTTTAAACAGCCTTGTCTTTCTCACGCATTTAACAGGCACTTGTTTTAGAAGTAGCCCAGTGTTAAAGATATATATGCCTACTGAGATAAGACTCTTTTTTAAAGGTGGGGTAGTAGGCCTATTCACGCTAACATTTATGTAGCCTACGTATTCTTGTTTAAAATTGTAAGTGAGTAGCCTATAGCAAGGGAAAAAGTTGTCTTGAATCTAAATAATTCCAATGTAACTTCGATTAAATGTACAGACAGTAGGCCTAAACATCTTCCAAAAAAATACAAACATTGTCTTTTTTTGTATAGCCTTGCTTTTTTTACCCGCAATGTCCCAGACTGCTTCACACATGCTAATATAACTGCATCCCAAACCATAAAGGAAGACAAGGAAAACTCAAAGGAAAACACAGAAAAAAACGGACGAAAGCTTGGGAGGACTAATTCAGTGTCCTTCCAGACGGTCGGTGGCACAGAGAAGTTCAGACCATATAGGCTGAACAGCATAAAGAGTAGAGACGAATTTTAAAATGCGTATCTTGATGGTGAAACTGTTATCTAAAGTTCCAAAACAGTGCTCCGAGTTTGCGCCTGTCAGTTTAGGCAGGGGAAGATTGAACAATCACATTTGTTGTCACTACTTAACAATCACTAGATAAAATACGTTCAGAACTGTCCTCTTGCCCAATCAAAATAATTCGCCTTATTGATAAGCACTTACAGAAAAGCAGGTTTGGTTTTCAATGCAAAAAATCTGAATTATGTACACCATAAATAAGTCTTTGGTAAATTAAGTTGAACTTTGTCATATGCCTACTTTAAAAGTTTGATAGAATTTGAGGATAAAAATGTTATGTAGGCCAATTCATTTGATCCATTTGTGTAAATTGTATTTTTGGGCTTCACTCACTGACGTAGTATGATGTCACTGTGTTCTATAAGCTCCCCATAGCACAAATACACAGAAACCTTTGTATGGGTGGAAATAGTACATATCCACATCCTCATGTTGAACTGTGTGGACAGTGGATATGTGGTGGACTCACATATTTCATACACACACACACACACACACACACACACACACACACACACACACACACACACACACACACACACACACACACACACACACACACACACACACACACACACACACACACACACACACACACCTGCCTTTCTTTTACCCACAGTGCACCTGGTGTTTAGTCCCTGGCTTCCAACATGGCCAGCTGCCCTGGCCTGTCCTCGGTGGCGACAGAGACGGAAACCAGGAAGTGGATCAAGGAGAGACGTGAAGGGGTGACAACAGACCGGACGAAACATATACATTTTTGACACCATCACCATTGCCATGGAAACGCTCGAGCACTTGACCCACACACACACACGCACACACCTGCTCATTACAGATCGGTTCTGTCGGGAAGCAGACAGCCCAGCCTTGATTGAGTGTCTGCTTCCATGAAGACTGGAGAACAGAGAGAGTCCTCTCTGTTAGTAAGGACAGACTGGATGACATCTCTACCCCAGCAGTGTTTTAGGTCAGGGCTGTAAGACAGTAGGACATGTCTGAGCTTCAGGGGGTGGCGGGGTAACTGGCTCTGGCCAAGGGGGAGCATGGCAAAGGTCTGTGTTGGAAATGGGTATGTGTGACTGTGTAAATCTGTATGGAAATAAGAGTAAATACACACACACACACACACACAGGATAAACACTTCCATGACCCCATGATTATTACATTTTCAGAATGCCACCTCCCTTCTCCCTGAACTGGGTTACCAGACCTTATCGCCTCTCTCTCCCCAGTCAAGTTGTGGTGCTGATCGCCCTCTAGAGGATGCACTTTGAACTACATCCTGCGGTATGGGAAAAAAAACAGCAACTTTCTGTTTAACATGTTCCATTTATTATTTCATGGCATAAGAAAAACACAGAAAACACCATGTCACACATACACAGGGAACACAAGTATTGACCAGTATTGACTAATTCTAGAAGCTACATTCCTGGCTGGACAGTTGCTTCACAAATTAGTATGTTTTTCCCACACCCCTAATCTTACTCAAAACACTCAACCAGGATATCTCTGGTCTGTCATGGTGCAAGACCAGCAGACCGGCTTTTTGCAACAGACTACGTTTACCAGAAATCACCCCCAAAATACTCATTTAGGCATCTATAAGCACGGCCTATAGGCATCTAAAGCACGTAGAGGGGACATGAAGATGGTAAGATTAGGATATTTGTGTTGATTTGTGACACAGGATCAATTTGAAAGGGGGAGAGGGGGGGTCTGTAAGGGTGTAGTGTTAAATTCTGCCCACCCAGTATTTCATGCCGCCAATCAATCAATGTCACGAGTCATGTCTAAAGATAAACGTTTTTTCTAAACTTAAAATTTAATTTGATAAAAACACTCAGACTTTCTCCAAGCCCTGGGAGCTGGAAAAAAATGGCAAAGCTTTTAACTGGTGAGCAACATAGGCACTTGCATTTCAAATGTAAAACCAAAAGTCCCCAAAAAGGTTTTTAACAAATCAAGCACGTTACTCAAATGCGAGCACAGTGAGGTCTTGAGCGCCCCCCTGTGGTAGGAGTGAGACACGACGGACCTTGAGAGACAGATTATCCTTGGAGGTAATTATTAACTATAATAGGCTGGATACGTTTAAAAACAATGTAGAAGACTGGCAATAGTTAAACTCATGATCAAAAACTCAGTGGAGAGACCATACAAACACACAGAGGCAGTACCAGAGTAACATTCAAAGCAGTTTTAAATAAGTATGAGTAAATCTATTTATTTGAGAGGAAATCGGGCCTGTGTTAGATATACTTTAGGTATTCATGTAATTCCTGTTCTGGTTCAGACAGATTAAACCACTGTCTGCCCTGGTCTCCTTAAGAATCAAGGGCATGTCGGGATGATTGAGGATAAGGTGAAATGTCACACGTGACATAGTCCTTTGTGTGTGTATTTGTGCCAGTGTGTGTTTGTGTGGTGTATGTGTGTATGTGTGTGTGCTTGGGAATGGTGGTTGGCGGTACTCGAGATCTCTTCTAATCAAATCCTTGCCAGTCACTCTGTTCAGAGTCGTATTCTAGCTCTGCTCCCACGCAGCGCACTCCCTCCAACAGCATAGGGGTACCATGGTGGCGGTCTGCAGGAGTGAGGAGGGAGGGAGAGGGACAGAGAGAATGGGAGAGAGAGAGCAATATTGTGTGTGTGTAGGAGCAAGAGGGAATGTAGGAGAGTGGGTGTAGGACAGAGTGAGAGGGAGATTGAGAGAGTGTGTGTGTGTGTGTGTGTGTGTGTGTGTGTGTGTGTGTGTGAGAGAGAGAAACAGATGGATAGAAAGATCATTTAAATGAGAAATCAGGGGGGAGGGCAAAAAGAGAGATGGGTGAGAGAGACACAGACGGAGGAGGGTAGATCGAGGAAGGTGGGGGTGGGTTCGGGAAGGGAAGGGGATGTCAACATGAAAAACAGCATTATTCCTCTGTAACCTCTCCCCCCAGTGTGCAGTCTGGGGCTGCAGTGGTGGTGTTGGTCAGGCAGCACTGGGAGGATAAGAGGCTTAAGATCCTCAGTGCCCTCCTGGCCTCAGCACGCACTCACAGCATCCCCACAGATGTTCAGGTCTGCACCATGGGAATGAAACACTCTCTCACACACACACACACACACGCACACACACACACACACACACACACACACGCGCGCGCGCACACACACATCCCTTTCCCCAACCCCCATCTGCTGACCCAAACGCATATTTCTAATTCACACTGCCACTCTGTTTCAAACTATCCAGACAGCATTCTGTTTTTAAAATAATGGAAAATAAAACACAGGCTGAAAGCAAATTAATGACTGGTTTGTTCCAGGGCCGCAAACGCAGAAGACAGAGAGAGACCACTAAATGCATTTAGATGTTGACTGTCATGATGAGTAAGCGAAAGAGTCTACAGCACACCACTTGGTAGTGATTTGACTTGTATGGAAGCTATTATTAAGCTGATCTACTAATGCATGAACCGGTCCTTAGCCACCACAAGGTGGCAGCAGCAAACCTTCAAGTGGACTCCCCCCCCCCCCCCTTCCCATTCCTGCAAATTGAAAAAAAAAAAAAAAACTTAAAGGATGAATAATGACAGAAGAATAGAACACTTTTGTGGTAGCTGAATGTAGCTGTGTTGAATAGCAGTTGCTATTTTTTGCTGCTGGACGTTCAACACAAACAAACAAACAGCTATGTTGTTTGTGTTGGATGCGTCTGGTCGCAGGTCCTTACCCATGACTCTGGCGTGAACTTTGACCCTGATGCACGCGTCCTCCTTGGTCTCGCTCACCAGCAACACCTCCTCACAGAGCACCCCCTCGTGTTGGGCCACGTACTCGCATGTCACCCTCAAACCCCCTGGGAGAAGAGGAGGGAGAGGACAGGGGGAGAGAGGGGGAGAGGGAGAGGAGATAGAGGGGTAGAGAGAGGGGGAGGAGAGAGAGGAGAGAGGAGGGGAGAGAGAGGGGGAGAGAGGGAGAGGAGAGAGGGGGAGAGAGGGGGAGAGGAAAGGGGGAGAGGAGAGGGGGAGCGAGGGGGGAAGAGAGAGGGGGAGGAGAGAGGGGGAAGAGAGAGGGGGAGAGGAGAGGAGGAGAAGGGGAGGAGAAGGGGAGAGAGGGAGATAGAGGGGAGAGGAGAGGGGGAGAGGAGAGGAGAGGGAGAGAGGGGTAGGAGAGGGAGGAGAGGAAGAGAGGGGGAGAGAGTGGAAGAGGAGGAGGAAAGAGAGAAAAGACTGAGTATGTGTACTGATTGGACCGGGGATAGACAGACACACAGTCAGCCCACCAAGGGAGCTAACAGTTAACCACAGAGAAAGAACACTGGGAGGTCATTAAACATTGCTGAGAGGATCATAAATATTACACACACGCGCGCGCGCGCACACACACACACGCAGGTCATGAGAAGGATATAGAGGTTAATAGGCTCTGTTCAGTTCGTAGAAAAGTGTGTTGTAATAGCCATGTGAGGTAGGTGATGAAATCCAGAAAACAAAAATGTCAACACTTCCTTGCTTTTAAGTTGGGTTCACAGCTAAAGGTCTGTTTCCTAAATGAAATCAATGGTGAGGATGATACATAGTTTACATTTTCCAACTGGTCCCATTTGTGATCATGAACACCAAACTCTAATCATCCAGGAAAGAAAAAAATAAGTAATGTGGTTTAAAATGTCGTTCAATTATTAGTCATTCAATTTGCTGGTTAATGGATAACAAATCCAGCACAATTTCAACCTGGATATCGTCTGGTCACCGACTGGTCATGAAGAGAGGGAGGGAGAGAAGGACGGAGAGAGGGAGCGATGGAGGGTGAGACTTACCGTCTGTTCCTGGGGATATGTCTGTGATGCGGAGGTGAGGATTGGGGATGGGGGCAGGGCACACCTCCTTCCCCAGGGAGGGGACCTCCGGCAGGGTGAAGATGATCTCATACTTGTGCTGGGTCTTCAGGAAGCCAACCTAGGAGAGCCAGGAGGGAAGGAGAGGAGGAAACAAAAAGAAGAAGAAAAGGAGACAGCAAGGAAGAACGCAAGAGAGAGAAAGAGAGAGCGGCAATGAGAGAGAGCGGCAATGAGAGAGAGAGAGAAGAGAGAGAGAGAGAGAGAGAGAGAGAGAGAGAGAGAGAGAGAGAGAGAGAGAGAGAGAGAGAGAGAGAGAGAGAGAGAGAGAGAGAGAGAGAGAGAGAGAGAGAGAGAGAGAGAGAGAGAGAGAGAGAGAGAGAGAGAGAGAGAGAGAGAGAGAGAGAGAGAGAGAGAGAGAGAGAGAGAGAGAGAGAGAGAGAGACGGACACAGACACAGTGACAGGGGGTCAGATTGGAGTGTGGAACACTGTGAATCAATAAAGATCTATGATTTGATGGTATTTGCTCTCTGGAATCATGCTCTTGATACATGCCACACATTCAACTGAAATAGGAGTTGGACACAGCGAAAGAGGGAGAGAACTGGCATGGAGAAAGATCTCAGAAACATGAAAGTGAAACGCAGAGCAAAAAAACAGCTGGAGGCGAAGAGGATACCAAGAAAAAGAGAAAATAATCCAAAGAGAGGGGCAGACAGAGAGATATAGAATGTGAATGAGCAAGCGAGAGAGAGAGACAGAGTGAAAGAGAGATATAGAGGGTGAATGAGCAAGCGAGAGAGAGAGAGAGCAGCAAGGGTGCCTAAGATAAGCTTCAGCTCTTCCAGCAAGAATTGTAAGCGCAAACAATCCAGCCACCAGCTGACAGCACTCTTAATCACTAACCAAACAAGCAGATGAGACAAGGAGAGCACTGTGGGAGAACAAGGAGCTAAATCATGCAGCTATGTGTAACCGTATAGTTATGCCTTCCATTTTTCATCCCACACCCTATCAAAAGTCTTGAATACACCCCCCCCCCCCCCCACCACCCTTCCACTCTTTCCCCGTCTCCATGGCAACCACCTCGGTTCCGGCACACGGCACATTCAGCAGGCCGGCGGACCCCCGTTTCCCACTCCGGGGCAACGGAATCAAAGAGGGCCTTAGAATCGTACACACCCACGCTCCATGCTGCGCTCGACACACTGTGATCGCTCACACACACACACACACACACAGCACGACACGGCTGGAACGAGTGTGGCTCTTGATTCTTATGCACACACACACATTATGTATGCAGTATGCACCCCCCCCCACGCACACACACACACACACATACTCTCTCTTATTTATGCACTGTGTCTACAATGCAACTCTGATGGCAGTTGAGCCTGGAGTTTATAAAAGACATGTATGATTGCATGTATGATTTATCCTGAGGGGGACTCTGCTGCAGGTGTTGTTGACAAATCTCCCTGCAGCCAGACTGCCCTGTCTGGTAGTCTTCCACAGTGTCCAGCCGCCCAGCCCCCCAGCTACCCAGCCCGCCAGCCAGCCACCCAGCTACCCAGCCCGCCAGCCAGCCACCCAGCTAGCCAGCCCGCCAGCCAGCCACCCACCCAGCTAGCCAGCTACCCAGCCCGCCAACCAGCCAGCCGCCCAGCCCCCCAGCAGCCCAGCCACCGCATGTGGGAACAACAAGAGCCAGTGGAGCAAGACTGAACGGGTTCAAGTCAACTGTGACACCTTTATGATATTTAGATGAAGAAATGTCAAAGGGTGATGACACTAAATCATGAGACGAGTTACGTAAATGATTGAGCAGAGGAATGAACGATATGACGACAGGTAGGGGCTGAGGAGGGAGACGAGAGGAGGAGAGGAGCCGACATCCTCGTCCCGAGCCTTCAGGCCACATCGAGCAGATTAGTCCAGATGAGAGAGAGCATTTTTGATCTTCATAGTCACGCAGGTTAAACCTATTACAGTTCTAACACACAGGGGGAGTCGAACTTAAGACTGGCACTGGCTGTTCTGGGGCAAGGACCAAGGACAAGCGACTGAACCGCTAATGAACGAACCGGTACTGATGGAGAGTAACGTCGGTGGAAACCACAACGTCGACCCTTAATCCATCCAACAACCACACAAAAAAAAAAAAAAAAAAAACACTCACCTTGACCAAGAAGTTGCCATCGGGTTCCGGGATCACCATGACGACCGAGTCGTGCAGTTTCTCGTCAAAGTGCACGTGGGAGGCAGACGGCTCCTCAGAGAAACGCACGCCCCCCCCCGTCTTCTCTGTGGATTCTGGGGGGGCAGAGCAACAGGACTTAGTACAGTGTCTAACACACACACACACTAAAGCATTACATTCAAGCCAAAGAACAGGTGAAAGCCTGGCTATAGAATGGCAATCTCTTGAAAACACAATGAACTACACGCAGCCTGTAATTAGTTCAATCCAAGCTGGCACCTTGAGAGCTCCAGGAGCCTCTGAGCCCCAATCACAACCTTTTATCACTCTCAGTAGTGTTCTCATCTAGGAGAGAGAGAGACACAGAGAGAGAGAGGCAGAGAGAGAGACAGAGAGAGAGAGAAAGACAGAGAGAGAGAGAGACAGAGAGAGACAGAGAGAGACAGAAAGAGAGAGAGACAGAGAGAAACACAGAGAGAGAGAGAGAGAGAGAGAGAGAGACAGAGAGAGACAGAGAGAGAGACAGAGAGAGACAGACAGACAGACAGAGAGAGACAGCAAGAAAGTGCGAGTGAGTGAGAACGGGACAGAGAGGGAATACTGCGAGTGAGGTAGAGATGTAGGAAAGACATGGAACGCAAAACAGAAGGTTGTTGACAGCATGTCTCAATATGACCGCACCTGTAGTCAACACCTTAAGGGTAAATAACAAAAATGGGCTTGAGGCAGTGAAAGCGAGAGAGACAGAGACAAAAAGAGAGACAGAGAGAGAGAGAGAAAGACAGAGAGAGGCAAAGAGAGCGCGAGAGCAAGAGTTGCCTCCTAATAACACCACGTATGAAAACAAGCTTGGACTACAGCTGCCATAACCCCAAGCTGACATCCACAGGAAGAGCAGATATGAACAGATATGAACAGGCCTAACCTCCCCACATCCAAACAAGATTGTTTATTTAAACACAGAACGATTCCTATGAGAATTTGAACTTTGTTTATGTCTGTACTTCTGTTTGGTCTGCAACATGACAAGAGCAATATTTTCTTTCTTGTCTCCATCTACAAGTCTTGTTTTAAGGTTAAATATTGTCAAAACTTCTTGACTTGACATAATTTGCTCAATGATTTTAGTTTTTCCAGACCATTTAACAGAGTGCTCAAGGGATTTACAAAAAAAATAATTAATTTACAATCAAGTTTTCAAAATGTCATGTTTTTCCATTATTAAAAAAAATGCATTCATTATTATTGTGACTCTTATTCCATGACTTGTGCGTAGATGCATGTGTGCATGTAGATGTATGTGTGTGTTTGTGTGTGTGTGTGTAGGTGTATGAACTTGTTTGGTTGTAAATCATGCCCTGCCCCTAATTACCATCCCAATGCCAAACTGCTCTTAAACACAATCACTCAAAAGACCCATAAGCAGCCCACCACTTCCTTAAAATAATCTGTTTTCTGGCCATGAACATACTGACACAGCATTTGGAACAAGTCGCATGGATCCCGACGAGCAGTTACTAAAAGAGAAGTTTGACTTCTACAAGACCAAACTAGACAATGTGCCAAGTCATGTCTTGAATGTGGCAAAACACATTAACAATGTAGTCCTATTAGGCACTGATGGTGGTGAATTTAGACTGGTATCTTCTGTAAATTACACAAATATACTGTCAATCACTGAAACATACTGACATTAGCTCTTTATTTATGTTTTACTATCTGGGCCACGGTGAGTGATTGGAGGGGAGGTTATGTAACTGTCAATATGCACGGGATCAGTGAAGTAAGAGGATATTAAAACTGGAGATAAAGATATTAGGTTTGTAGCTGCAGATGTGTAAGGTGGGAGGAACTTTCAGCCTGCCTAAAAGTGAATTAAGTGTGTCTGTGAAGCTTCATTGTTTGGTCGGTTAGTTCAGTTGATGAGGATGATGCCGTGGTCACACACACTCTCTCCCTCTCCCTCTCCCTCTCTCTCTCTCTCTCTCTGGTTAGATGATGACGAGGGTGCCAGGGGCGGTGCTGCCTGTGTCTCATTACCACAGGACTGAGAGACCAGTGCCCTTTTAGACAGGCCAGATAATCCCAATTTTCTGGCCAGCAGCCCAGTCCACTGAGGGGAGGAGACCAGGACAGCAAATGGCTTGCAACCCAGTCTGTCTCTCTCTTTCTCACACTCTCTCACACTCTCTCACACTCTCTCACACTCTCTCTCTCTCACACACACACACACACACACACACACACACACACACACACACACACACACACACACACACACAACAACAACAATAACAACGCAATAAAGAGGTGTCTCCAAAAGTAATCTCTCTCCGTCTCTCCTGACTTTTAATCTGTCTGTTGGGTCTCATTTCAGATTCAGGTGGAGAGGTTTTCTGTCTGTCTGCCTCCAACTTCTCTCACTCTCTCTCCCCTTTGCCCCCTCATCCCTCACTCTTACTCTCTCTCCCCCTTCCTCTCTCTCCCCTTCCTGTCTCTCTCGCCTTCCTCTCTCTCTCGCCTTCCTCTCTCTCCCCTTCCTCTCTCTCTCCTCTTCCTCTCTCTCCCCTTCAATTTATCTCTGCATCTGACTCTTTGTCTGTCTCTTTCTCTCTGCCTCTGCCTCTCTTCTCCTGCCTTTCCCTCCAGAGAACAAGAGGTGTTTCCCATTGAGCCTGAACACTGAGCGACAATCTTTTGTCAAATCGTTAACTTTCCCTGATAACCATGGTAACTGCCTTTGTAAACTACTGACGTGTCTGCAAGTACCTTTCAGTTCCCCAGATCCCCTACTGTAGAATATCTTTACTCTTGTAGGGAGGAGAGGGAAACATTTTTAAATACAGAAATGCATTGTCCAAATGAGCATCCGCATAGAAGGCCAGTTTAGACAGTGATTACTCCTGTTCAGTAACCTTATCAAAGCAGGACAAAGACACAGGCATGGGTCTTTCGAGTACCAACAAAAGACCCGAGCTCTACCTGGGGGAAGGAAGGGGGGGAGGTGCTGTGACATGTATTAATGACCCACACAGTAAAAACATGTTGAGTCACAGACTGGCACCTTCTCTGGTCTGTTTCCTCTCAGCTTCCAGGCCACCTTCCTGTTTATTCTGCCTCTGAAGAACACACAACTAAATAAAACCGCTTCTCAAAACTAGAAATTATTTAATTGAGATTAGATAAGGGCAAATTAAGCCACTGGCATACAGGGTCCGAGCCAGAATCTCTGTCATGCTGCAACAAAGCCTCTGAAATTTACCCCCTAAAAAGAATCAATTTATTACAAATTTCCACCCAAATCATGCCACAACTGCTTCAAGATTGAAATAAGCCATGGCTTGATGGTAATCCCTGCACAACTGGGGTTTAATGCTCTCCTAAACACCAATAATGTTTACACATGTTGACCGGTAGTTTAACCGGTAGAACATCTTAGAAGAGGAATTCAACAACAGGACAGAGTTAAGTGGCCAAGCAGCCAGTCAGTGAATGACACCATCTTGATTGAAAGCCACACATAATATAATAAGAGACACAGGACAGCAGAACCAGGGTAACTGATATAGACTGTCTGGGTTAAATAATGATTAAGACTTCCTGGATGCAATAATACAATTATTCCAAGTTAATTTATGCATGGCGAGATGATTCATAGCAGTTGTGTGGTATCAGTTCTGTCTGCCAAATTGAAGTCCTAACAAAGCTTCATACTAGAACAGACAAAGAACTTTAAATGTGCACAGGTAAAAAGGTTACAGGATTATATCGATACACTGATTTACAACTACAATCCATTTCTATCCGTTTAGGTTCTAGAAACACTGCATTCCTAAGGCCCCCAAGGATGGGGGAGGGGGGAGGTCAAAGGTTGTTGGTTTCTCAGAGCTCTACTCCTAAACATATCAGGTAACTGTTCAACGTTTACAAGAAGTGTGGATAGTTTAGTACTTACTCTTTCTGGCTGTAGCCATCCCCACACAGGCACGTCCACAACCTCCCGGTGTCTGTTTCAGTCCCACTAATGCTCACAGCACGCTCATCTCTCTCAACACCGGCTGGCCTCAAATACACCCTGGAAGATTTACAAAGAAGAAAGGGGGAAAAAACAAAAGAAAGTAGGGATGACATCCCAGATTACCATCGTTAAGTAGAGGGGGGGGGGAGGGGGGGGGGGGGTAGATTACCCAGAATAAGTAAGGAAGTGGTGGGCCATCTTTATTTGAAATGAATTCAGTCTTTTCAAAACCATTGGTCGAACGTTCACAATAACAACTTCACTGTTACTCATATTTCAGACGAAGGGGGGAAATGGGCAAAGCCACCTAATGAAATCAGGAAATGAATGCTTCACGATTTTAAAACAGGCTGGTGTTTGTCCGAGTAAATCTGAATCCCAGATTAGCATGAGGGTGGGAACAGGCAGACAGCCCAGAGGTGCATGTCCTGCAGAGAGCATACGTACTACCGGCAGAGACTCAATACAAACTTTAACAACAGAAAACATTTTATGAGGATTAAGAGTTCAAACTGGACCTTTAAAGTCAGGCTAACATTTAGGTGAAGAGTTAGGCCTCGGGCCATTGGTTGTAGATAAATGAAACAAGTGCAACATTTGAGCAAAACTAAAGCTACCGTTATCGGTTGATAAGAAGCACGTTCTAGATTCGCAGGGCGAGATAAATCGACCGTTGTTTTCCCAATGTCCAAGACTGGACGAGTCCAAAAAACTGAGAGTCAAGGGACTTGACCTGTGAGCTAGGGGACACATACCCTAGTACTCTTGAGATCTTTGAACTTTAGAGAGTACCAGGATTTGGGGGTGATGGACCTTCACAGATGTTTGGCATTGTGATCTTTTTAACTTCCTCCCTGTAGTTCAGAAGAGCCTGGGAAAGAGGAATCGTCTTTCTCACCCAGCAAAGAAGCAGCACAACAGACATGGACAGTGAACAAGAGTGTTCAGTAAAGCTCAGCTCCCTGGATGATATCAGCACAGATCCTTGTCGCTCTCCATGTAAGCCCAGTGTAATGTGTCAGTGATCACAGGAAAAGCTAAATGGGTCACTATCATTAGAAAATGCCACTTGGGACACGTAAACATATAGGCTAACCAACCTTCTTGTTCTGAAAGCCCAGCCTGGGTGGAGAAATCACTGTCTGTAGACTTTCCTTATAGGAGGACAGACATACTGGAGATATTATGAAAACTATTGGAGAGTTGCATCATATTGAAAGACGATTATTGTGTAACTGAGACATTAGGAGGATCTGGACCCGATGTAACCCTAAACACAACATCCACGATTCAAGGATTATTAGGGCACCCACGGTAAACAATGAGTTGATATGAATGACAGTTTTGCCTGAGGCTCAGTGTTCATTAACGTAATCAAGTGGTGAAGAATCTGAAGTTGAGATTTTCAGTAGGCTATTTAAGTGTCCCTTTTCTACATTTTAGGAGTTTAAGGTCTTGATAAGCAAATGATGATAAAACTCAAAGCTGTGTCATCATGCTGTGGCCGACAATTGAAATAACAGACGCCGAGACTTTTTTTTAAGTCCATGGAAAAAAATAATATCATGCGATTCTCGTGTTTGTTTGTTGTGTGGGGTTACGTAAATGTTCTCCTTTATCAAACGAAAACACACCAGCTACAAGATCAATTCAGGCGAGTGTCTGCGTTAATGTTGCTCAATAATGCCCAATTAGGACAGGATAGGACAGTGCGTCGCTGCTTGAAATGACTTAACATATTGTGGTCCATTGATTATTGTCTTTAAAACAAACCCTATCATAAAACGCAAGCCTTATTTGACTCATTACCGAATGCATTTTGAGTAACCATGGCAGAAAAAAACCTGATGGAAACGACTTTGTCGAATAGCCTACACACTGTCGCAAAGTTAGGACCAAGTTGATGGAAGTCAATTGTCAAATTTTGGTCTGTAACTTACCTCGCAGTTCAGAATCTGTTTTTTGGAAGATCGTGCACCTTTGCGCTGTAAACGCTGCCTTAGGACAAAGTGGGGCGCTGGAGTCGAAATGTGTAGTTTATTCCGACCACCTGCGAACATTCACTTCTGTATCCCCTCGCCTTTTCGACTACAGTTGTGCCAGCTTCCGTATTGGGTCACGTGGTTTGCAACCTGTGCAGAAGTGTAGATACTCAGTTCGATCTTTGTATCTAAATTGAAGAGCAAGCTTTTCCCTTGAAAACGACTCAACAACAGTTAAAATTGCATACCATATCTGATATCGCTAATTTCAAAGGGGGCTTTGCACGCGCCCAAATGCCATGTGGTGTGAGGGCACCACCTAATGGAAATTCTAAGCTCTTACATTTCTAATACAAAGCGGTGTTTTAAACTTGATGTCAAGAAAAATAGGCAACTCCGCATCAATACAGTAACACAGTTAAGGAAAAAATAAAACATTTTATTTCAGTAATCAATTGGTTAAACACCGATAAGAATATCAGTGGTAGGCTACAGTAGATGATACAAGCGTACACTTTTAGTAGGCCTACAAGCACAAAACGGAGCAGACAGAAGGCAAAAAATTAATCTGGGCAGAATTTGGTACACACTGATGCAGGATGACAGGGCAAAGGTAGCCTACCAGACGACAGGGTAGTAGAGGTATCTAGGGCTAAAACGGTCCGGGAAAGGTCTTGTTTAGCCATTATTGTGGTGACGTTAGTACATTGGCTAAAAAGCTGCTAGTCTTGCAAAGTCAGAGCCGTAGAAAAAAGGCCCACAAAAATTCTATGGCTCTGAGCAAAGTTAGCTGGCTAAAGGCCACCCAGAGTCTTCGGAACTCCTAGCAACCAACATTTTGCAAAAAATGCATTTTGATCAAACTTGTCTGGACGGGCCAGTGAGTAATGTGGGCGGGCCAGTGAGTAATGTGGGCGGGCCAGTGAGTAATGTGGGCGGGCCATGCCGCCCAGGCCCAATACTGGCTACGCCCAGCAGTTTTCACAGCAAAAATATGTATCTATTCATTTGTCTCATTAAACCACAAATTTTTTAGCTAGCCTTTTAAAAACAAGTCAACTCAAGTTAACTCAAATAATCATCTTAAATCATGCTTATGTGCTCTTATAAAGGAGATTGATAGTCAGTCCTCCACGAAGCTTGTAGTCTCCCACTGTTTTCTTCTCATCCAGAATGTCACCTATGAGCAAACTTCCATAAATACATTTACCTTATATGATATATTCTAAACCTCTATGATAACGGCACAAGGACAACATACCTGAAACCAGTGTTTTGCAAGTTTGCATTTATATGCATGCTAATCACTTCAGCTATTGCACTACTAGATATTGTAATTAGTATAATCATATTGTACATTTAATTGAGTATATTATAAAACAAATTATTAATCTCTACTACTATAACAATGTACAATCCCATCTCTTGGGAATCAATAAAGTTTCAAATTTAATTAAATAGAGAGCAGGGTCACAGGAATGACACATTTAGTTTAATACCTTCATACACGAGTTGCATTTTGCTGGGAGTCTTGCCTACTTGTTCACACACATCCTCCAGCAGGGTTCTGATTCTTTCCAGGGGAAATACATTGACCTCCCAACCCTTTCCTGCAAACCTCACTACGAGGTTGATTTTATCAGAGCTCGATTGTTCATCATCCCTTTTGAAGCTGACTTGATCAGCCTCTTCCTCCTCTCTCACTGTCAGACTGTGGAGAGGGAAGGAGATTGGCCACAAACCAAGCACAAATAAATAAACAAATACATAAATAAATTGTAACAAGTTGTTTATACAAAATGGCAGCACATGGACTTTGACCAGGATGGAAAAAAAATCATAATACATACAAATTAGATCAAGTGAGAGAGATTGCACGTAGACTGTAGAAACATACACAGAAACATGAGAGAGTGGGAGGGAGAGAGAGGGGATGGGAGAGGAAGAAAGAATACCCCTGAGAGTAGCGCAAACATGCTAGTTGAAGTGTATGTGCAGGGGTTGGGGGGGGGGGGGGTGCTTTTAAAAGTAGTTTATACAAGAGTGAGAGAGAAAGACAGAGTGACAGAGTGATACGAGAGAGAGAGACAACAAGAGACTGTAGGCCTCGCCTGTCAGGTGTTGATGGGTGTTGTGTTGTCTGTTCCTCATTCCCCAATGACCTTTCATCCCCAGTCTGGCAACAATTATACACAATGTCAAAGAAATTATATGCGTAGTAAACACCTAATAAAAAACATTTTTCCTTCCACAACTTACACTACTGTTTGTGTGGAACCAAAAGACAGACTGCTCTTCCTTCAGTTAAAATAAAGACCTGTGTCGATTTTATTTACATGTGACGCAATTTCATTGGGCCTTCTAAGAAAGTGTCTCATCCAGCATTTTTTTTTTTAAGTGTGTCATCCGGGTCTTCAACTAATGTGAGGTGCGCGTGTGAGGTCAATAGACCCTCAACGTGCTTAGTCGTGGCACAAAATTAGTCTATTAAAGTTGGAACCATCGGTTCAATCCGAGTAGACTACGGCGGACTGAACTTCAGATAGGCTAGGTATTTCAATAGGCTACTTCACCGTTAAACAGACAATATGAAAGAAAAATGTAATAAGAATGCCTCGTTGCTTTTACAATGTTCCACTAGCATATAATCAAAGCCTCAGAATCTGCCGCAGCCATTTTATGGTCGTGTCCCTCAGGTAAGTGTTGTTAAACTAGCAAAATAAATGTATTCAGCTAACCAGTTGCAAGTTAGCATATAGTTAGCCTATAGTGTAGCCTATGTCTCGTTTTTGAACGTAGAATTATCAAACTACAACGCGTTGTTAGTTCTATCAAGTGGCTTCAGAGTTTCTTTTAATGTCCTTAACGTTCCACCTCGTGCGTGGTCTTTGAGAAATGAAGGCTAGGCCGCGTAAGTGTTCGACCTTACTAGTTATATTTAAATCAAGCAAACAAAATATTTTGGTTTCAAAACCATTATGGATAGCCTACTGTGTCTATTGTTTGGGGTGACAAATGTTTTTTTTTTCGTTCACAAGGGACACGTGCTAGGGGCATGGCATTAGCAGCACATTTCGGCCTAGCAAAGACTACACGTTGAAGCCTTCACCGTTTTCAGGTTTACCATTAGCCTACATTTTGCACAAGTCGGCGGGCAAGTGCCTACATTTTAATGAAAGCCACCATGCCTTTTTACATTATTACACACTATTGTAAACTACACATTGCACATTTTTCTGGCTGCTGTTGGGGTAGGAAAGATGCGATTATTGGCTGAGTAGCCTTCTATCGTTACATTTTGTATCCTCCTTAACGATAGAATGCGATTCTAAATTATAACGAATGAACTGTATTCACACAGCTCAGCCGGCATTGCCTTATTGCTTAGGAAACAGTGGCAAACGGCAGTTGACATGTATTTTTGGAAAACCGGACAGTTTGAATTCCGCTTACGTCTTAGGCCCCCTTTTACACGGAAGAAAAACTCATATATTTTCATGCGGTTTGGCCTTTCATTTACACAAAAACGGAGGTTTTATCACGGAAAACGATCATTTCTAAAAACTCCGGCCAAAGTGGAGATTTCTGAAAACTCAGTTTTTGTGTTTGCGTGTGCACTAGCTTAAACGGAGTTTTAGGTTCTCAAACGTCACAGTAGGAGACTAAAAAAGCATCACGTCATGTGAGCGTCCTGTTTATAGTAGTAGGTGTGTTCGACTTCATGCAGCGCCGGCGTCGCCTGCAGCCACCTGCAGCCCGGCTGACTTGAAGGAGCCAATGGCTTTCTCAGCTTAAACGCAGCCGGCTGTCGGCACTGCCGGTGAGGCGTGAAGTCGAACACAATATGCGTAATGGGGTCATTTATTTGTGAATTGCGTTACATTTCTGAATCACGAAATTCATTTGTGCATCACATTTGTGAATCATTTTAGCAAATGATCCTCGCTCCTGAAAGGTGAAGGAAGTCGATCGTGTTATTCGTAGTTGTTGATTTTGAAAATTCAGATTGGTTTGCATGGCTTTATCCTTCACATTACACTGCCGCCTACAGGTTTGGCATAGTTATGATGGCGCTCGGGGGCGTATATGCGTGTTAAAGTAAACATTTTTGAAAACGTACTTGTGTGTACGACGTTATTTTTGAAAACGGAGGGGCAGAAATATTCGTTTCTGTAAATACCCTGCTATGTGTAAACGTGGCCTCAGACTCGTTTTGAGGATAGGCTATTCTCCGAAGTCAATGTTAAAGACCTAGGCATACATTTAGAAGTAAAATAGTTAAGTTCACTTACCTCTGGGTAGAAATACGTGTACACTGAACTGTAAACTATCCCCATGTCTCTCTCAATGTAATGTTTTACTTGTAGTTTTACAATGGTGCTTCGTATACCTACAGAAGACAGCCTGCTTTCATTTGTGTGGCCTTATTAAAATGCTTGGTGTTTTCCAAAGCTAACTTGTAGATTCAGCGATAGGTGTGTTAATTTCGGTTTCTGTTATGTTTCATGTAGATTTTAATGATATGGTCTGCAGCTACCTGTACAAAGTACAGACCTTTGCATGCAATATGCAACGACGCAGCAGTTGACGCGTCTTCTGCATAAACGGTTATAGGTTTGAATTTCAAAAGCGACTGGATGGAGTAGGCTAGGGTTATGTAGAGTTATGCAGGCCTATTGGACAAACTATTGTTCTAGAGACTATTTATTGGTACGGTGGTATGAGTATTTGGACGCAGTCCATGGTTGTAGAATTTAGCGCGTGCTTTCTTAAAGGGATCTACCAGAGTCCATGACAGGTGCCCGGCTAGCTCAGTCGGTAGAGCATGAGACTCTTAATCTCAGGGTCGTGGGTTCGAGCCCCACGTTGGGCGCAAGATTTTTTTCTAGTTGATTCATTTTGATGGTAAAAATCTTGCTGTAGATATATATTGAGTTTTGGATCATATCATGACATAATTTCATAATGTATATGATTTTGTGTCATAGTTATTATTAGAACTCTGTTATTACCAGCTCCTTGTGGTTCTGCACAATCGGTTATGGGGCATTCACACAGGCAACTGTCTCGGCTCCTCCCCCAACACCAACCTTTCTTTGATAAAGCTTTGGAATTGAATGCCTTGTGCCTTGTCTGTGTGAGCAAAGACTGGTGAATCAAGCCCACCCAGGGATGTAAAGATTTTCTTTGTGGTTGGACGGGGGAGTGACCATTTTTGTTTTTAATTTTTACTGTAAGCAATTAAGGAAAGGCATAGTAATACAATTTAGATAGACAATGTTCCTAAGTGAAGGTCTAGCCACTCTTTTACATCAAATAAGATAAAATAAAGAAATTGCCACCCATAGTTTTTATTGAGTGACTAACGCCTGAGGCAACGCTTGTTATCCTCCCCTCCCCCACCTAGTGTCAACCTCCCCTCACCCGATCCTCCTGCATCTGTTGTTTGTAGCTTTCTTTTCTCACTCGGTCTGCTCTAGTCTCTGTGTTGATCTGTTTAATGTTGTCAGGGCTGTTTGAAGTTTTGGTGATTTTGTCACACGCTAAGAATAGTAAATGATAACATTGTCAAAAGGAAAAGAAGATGCGTCCCTGGGTGGACTCGAACCACCAACCTTTCGGTTAACAGCCGAACGCGCTAACCGATTGCGCCACAGAGACCATATGACTAACAGTATGGGAGTGTAACTAAACAGCTACCCTGAGTGTGTCTGAACTAAAAGTTTCCTTCAAATAAAAGTAATACTCAGTATATTTCAGATTTAATTTAAGGAATTACATTTAGCCTCTGTGGAACCCACGCCCCCTCTTTTTAGTAAATAGAATTGTCTATGACGCAGTTAATTAATCTTTCTTATAGCAATACCTCAAAGCATCCAACCTCCAACTAACCCTCAGATTTTTATGTGTAATAGATTGTGATAATATGAATTCACTCAATGTATAAATTAACAGATTTTGAATGTGGGGGGCTGGACATGAAGATTCAAAAACACATTCCACTTTTGCAATACACACCAAGTCTCTGTGGCGCAATCGGTTAGCGCGTTCGGCTGTTAACCGAAAGGTTGGTGGTTCGAGTCCACCCAGGGACGAGAGTTTTTTATGAATCTAGTTATACATCCAATATTTAGTTCAGTAGTTACAGAAAAAAATTGTTTTGTGGAGCTCTGCAATCTTTTCAGCTAGTTTTCCTATTCATTTTAATCTCCTCTTTGGCTTTGTTTGGAACTATGTGCGTATACATGAACCACACGACCACCTAGTGTTCTTCTGACCCTTTGTTGAAGCAACTCGTTCTTTTTATGTGTCTGGATATGTTGACAATCCAGGTCTTTTGAAACAATGTTTGTGATAGCGTAGACACAAAGGCCCTACCCCTGAGGCCCAGTGCATCCCCGTCTCTGTGGCGCAATCGGTTAGCGCGTTCGGCTGTTAACCGAAAGGTTGGTGGTTCGAGTCCACCCAGGGACGAGAGTTTTTCTTGAATCCAGTTATATGTTCAATATTTATTTCAGTTACAGAACATTACATTTTTCTGGAACTCCGCATTCTTTTCAGCTAGTTTTCTATTCATTTAAATCTCCTGTTTGGCTTTGTTTGGAACTATTAGCATACACATGAACCACATGACCACCTAGTGTTCTGACCCTTTATTGAAGCAACGCTATTCTTTTAATGTGTCTGGGGATACGTTGACAATTCAAGTCCTTAAAATGAGCAGTGACATAGTAGAGAGAAAGAGCCTTCCACTAATGATCAGTGCATCCCTGTCTCTGTGGCGCAATCGGTTAGCGCGTTCGGCTGTTAACCGAAAGGTTGGTGGTTCGAGTCCACCCAGGGACGAGAGTTTTTCATGAATCCAGTTTTTATTGTTAGGTACACAACACAAGATCAGACTGGGATCTGAAATTCCTGGGACAAGACAACGCAAGCAACCTAGCATAACATAAGTACTAAGAATAGAGATTACGTCTATGATAAGCTCAACTAAAATAGAATACATTAAAATAAAATATTAGTAATAAACATCTTAATATACCAAAAAAGGTATGCAATATACAATAATACACATTATACACTAAAACACATAATGACTTATACATACTACAAGACCTATACAATACAGTATATTCTAAAACTGGTTGTTCCCATAATTGAATGTGATTGGCTATATCGTGTTCCATGCCGTTGTACAATCCAGCATAACCTCACCGGTTGTCCTCATAACATTCTTTAACATTCCATATTACTGCGCATCGAATAATTCAAATTGAAAAAGACGGCAAAGATGTCCATCTGGCTGTTGCGTGGCAACGATTTATGTAGGAGCTATACTTTGTAGTAGCGGAAGAATGACGGTTTATTATTAAACTATTTTGTTTCTAATTGTTTTTATTGATAAAACCATATAAAACATTTGTAGTAACAGTTTTAGAAAAGCAATAAGCCCCGCGAGTCTGTGGTTTACGCTGATTTTAGAACAGGTAAGGGGGTTTTCCGCACTCCGCTTCGCGTCGTGCCTAACAACTCCCCTTACCTGTTCTAAAATCAGCTTAAACCACGGCCTCTTGGGGCTTATTGCTTAACTAAACCTAATACACATAATAACCAATACCTTTTATATGTTGAAAATCCAGGTCTTTAAATGGATTGATGCTTATGATAGAGTAGAGTTAAAGACCCTACCGCTGAAGGTGAGTGCATCCCCGTCTCTGTGGCGCAATCGGTTAGCGCGTTCGGCTGTTAACCGAAAGGTTGGTGGTTCGAGTCCACCCAGGGACGAAGTTTTTTATTTACACTGAAAACACAATCAAACGTGAACAGCTCTGGATTTTTTTTTTGAAAGTTGAGGAGGACAATTTTTGAGTGGAATTTAGAGGCCTGTGCAAATTTAACTTTACTGTTCCTCACTCTAAATTGTCCTTCTCACCTTTTACAAAATGAAAACAAATGTGCGGTCTCCAGAACTGTATATGCTACAGTTGAACTGTATAGGGGGTCTATAGAATTGGATCACTGAAACTTGTATGGCCCTGCCCGGACAATTTTTCCCAAATCATATTAGGCTTAATATCTTTTTACTTTCATAACATGCACACTAATACCAATAAAATCAAAAGTAAAAAAAATACAAATACATTCTGACTGCAACATCGGGACACCAAGGATAGGTAAGGCAATCAAGCCTAAATGCAATCGAACCATCTCAGTTCTCTGAGATGGGTCCAACTGCAGACCTCTCTCCTCAGGCCCCTCTCATCCAGATGCAGCAGTCAAGCAGGCATTCATGCATACATGCACATCAGTCATCCAATCACAGCCTGAGCCTGGGGTCTGAGGAGAGAGGTTCTGGTCTGAGGCAAGCAGTTGAACCTTATCCCTGATGTTGCAATCAGAATTTTTTGGTTCCAGTTTTTGGGATCTAAATTTCACCTTTTTGAATGTGAGAAAGCAGAATTCGATAAATGTAATGTTTTCAGCTTAAATAATTGATCAAAAAATTACGACAGTCTTGTTTTGTGTTCTACACAGTCCTATACATATGTATTTGCAACCATGTTCTTAATTGAAACATTTAAAAAAATCGCTAGTTCGCTACGCCAACATTACATTGCTGATTTGCACAGCAGTCCTGCATTTCACTGAGCCTTGAATGGACTCCATGCCTGTCTACAGTTTTAGAAACTCCATTAGCAGCGAATTCCATTTGATATCAGTGCTTAACCAGGGTTTTTCCTGGGTCAAAATGGGTCTTCGATGCAAAAAAAAACAAACTGTCTGTGTTACCGTGTCACCTTATTAGCAGACATTATGATTTTTTTGTTTTTTTTTACCATTTCATAAATTATGGAGGAAATCATTTTGCTTCCACTTAAGATTAAAATAGATTGACAATAGAATTGAAACATACTATTGAGAACATATTCGCTGACATGCATTGCACGCGTTTTTTTTTCTTTTCATCTGACTTTTTTTCTTAAGCGCTCGGGATTTGTCATAGGCGCTCGGGAAAAACGGCTTAGGTGCGGGCCCAAATTTCCTCTATGCAGGAAAAATCCTTAAAAAACACTACTTGAGTACCTTACATTCAATTTAGTCATTTAGCAGACGGTCTTATCCAGAGCGACTTACAGTAAGTACAGGGACACTCCCCTGAAGCAAGTAGGGTGAAGTGCCTTGCCCAAGGACACAATGTCATTTGGCACAGACGGGAATCAAACTGGCAACCTTAAAGTAGTAGACATATGACATACCACTTTGTTACCCTATACGTAACTGTAACCAAGTGGTGTCTCATTTCATAGGGCTATGAAGCCCTTGCCCCTCAGTTTCGAGGGACAAGGGCTAAAGGTAAACTAAGGGATAAGGGTAGTATCAGGATTCGGCCTTAACCTTACCGAATACTACCATTTGTGGCCACTATAGAGATTTGGGGGGCACTGTTTTGCCTTTTTCTTATGCGATTGCGAGAAGCATCTCAGATCAGATTTTTTGAAAGAACTACTACACGTCTCTGCAATCAAAGGTAGGATATCCTCACATTTGGATAGATCTTAAGATAGCTAGCTAAATCATGAATTAATATTTTTAATAAATTATATTTAACTGTGATATATCTTTTGTAAAAGAATGTTTGCGTTGGCCGGGAATCGAACCCGGGTCAACTGCTTGGAAGGCAGCTATGCTCACCACTATACCACCAACGCATACTGCAAGGAATTGTGGGTAGGGTAAAATCCCTAAAACGTTTCCGATTCATTGTCTATGGTAGTGCCAAACCACTACGGATGTAAGATTGTGACGGCCTCTGGTCAGTCTTTTACTCTTAAGTATTTGACTCCCATAAAATAGATGATAAGGATACATATCGAGCGAAAAAAAACAAGTAAACCCTATTGTTTTACTGCCAGCTACTCTACCAATGTTGTCTGGAGATGTCACAAAGTGTGTGTTTTAGGATGTACAAAACGACCTATTTTTACCTACATTTTTTGCAAAAAATTTCTGAAGTTTGTTACTGTACTGTACCTCACATAGTTTTAACTACAGTAGTTGGCTCATATTTAATATTTTACGTTACACACTATTTAGTTAACTAGCTCACGTTTTTGTATCTGTACAGTAGTCGGCTTAAGTCACAGACTGTATTAAGATCGGTTGCTCATCTTGTTACTACTAGTAGGCTTAAACGGACTATACAGTAGCTTGCTTGATCATGTCATGTTACTTTAGCCAGCAAATCTGAGTGTTTTTAGTTTAATTCTTGTATTGTTCGTATCAACAGCAGTCGGTTAATAATATATGACAATAACACAAGTAGTAGGTAGGAGGAGGGATTGTTGCTTGCGGGAAAATATATGAATTACAATGACAATTTATCTAATAACTAGTATAACTAGCTCACGGTCTGTATCTAGCCATCTAGAGAGACCTCACTGCTGGACTTGCCAGCGAGATCCGTTGTTCCATCAGTTAGCTTCGAGATTCAAAAAGATACTTTCATTGACAAAAAACTCACCGTCCCTGGGTGGACTCGAACCACCAACCTTTCGGTTAACAGCCGAACGCGCTAACCGATTGCGCCACAGAGACATTGTGGCGTCGGGGAAAGGTCTTGGGACTTTTTCCCATAATGCAATGGAAAATGTGGACGTTTGGAAGGGGAGGGTTCACCTGTTGGACCAATTAGATTGCTTGTTAGAATGTGACGTAGCCCGGCTAGCTCAGTCGGTAGAGCATGAGACTCTTAATCTCAGGGTCGTGGGTTCGAGCCCCACGTTGGGCGCATACTTTTTTTAAATGCATGGCTGTACACTTACTGATTTTCAGTACCAGGAAATGCTGAAAATTATCTGTAAAATATAAAATTTTACATTCAAACCAAGAAAAATTTATTAGTTATTGTCCTAACACTAAAACCAGTATTCTTGTAAAATAAATGATAATTTGTAAAAAAATAAAAACAGCAGTTAATATGATCCAAAACACAGTATTAGATTAGCAACCTGCTTACCAGCAAATGAATTGACACAACTGTGCCCAACATATCAACACAGTTAAAAAACTATGCGCCCAACGTGGGGCTCGAACCCACGACCCTGAGATTAAGAGTCTCATGCTCTACCGACTGAGCTAGCCGGGCAGCTGGTGTTGTGCCTACTTGAAAACGCAATAAAATCATGTCCACAATACACTATTAAATACAATACTAAAAAATGCAAAGTGCTGTTTTGAAGTTTCCTAAGCAAAAAAAATCATATATATATATATTTTGTTTTAATATTTTGTTACTTGTTTTTATGATTAACCGACATGGCTGTAGCAGCTCTGTCTCACCCAAAGCTATGTAGGATTACTTGCCAAAAGATTGTAAAATTGTAATCTGAAGTGTAGTATTAACACTTTTTACCCCACCACCAATGAATGCACAAAATATGGTCAAATTAATGATTTTATTTTCTCCATTATATTTGGTTGTCTCCATTGTCATGAACAGTATCGAATTTTATAAAACACAATAAATGCTGCTGCTACTTTGCTATTAATACAGGCAAAGGTGCTATGGTGCACTAATAATGCCTGGAAAAGGGGGGTGGGAAATAAAAAGAATTAACATTTTAACAATAAATTTTACATCACTTCATAAAGCATTCAAAACATACAAAACGGAAAAGACACTCTTAATATCAACAAACTTCATTCAAGTTTTTGTAGTCCAAGTCAGACACTGTAGACTGGATACTCAGTCACATCAGTCATGAAAAGCAGCAGTGACAATCACTGAACTGTAATAATTGGAAATAAACACATTCTCATTAAAACTATAACTAAATGTAATTTAGAACTTGTGTAGTTGCAACAGTGACAAAATGATCGTCGTTCGCACACAAGCGTGACCATGTTTGTGTGTGCAAAGTGTGCCTAAGAATGTAAAATAGTTTGTGTTTGGGTGTGAGCAGGTGTACATGTAGGACAAGGTTCTGCATTGATTCTGCAGAAGAACAAGTTCACCTTTAAATGAGGTCACTTTCACAGAAGCAAAAGATTAGAGTTTCAACGGCCCAGGGTTACACCGTGGTAACTGTTGGGACTTTCCCAATCCACACAATCTCAGTTCTATCCGTCATGATTCTGTACGTCTGGCTGTGTTCCGGAACAGTCCCCGTTGTTCCGGTTCTGTCTCGAAGACTCCAGTGCTAACTGCATGCCCCAAATGCTAAGAGGCCTCATGTAGCCCAGCGAGCGGTAGATGCCCTTCTCACAGTAAGCCTCGGGGGTCTGGAAGGCCATGCCCAGCTTCTCCCACACGGTCCTATAGCACCCCTCCGCAGTGTGGAAGCCCTCGTCCAGCATGCCCTGCAGGATAAACACCACGTCCACACAGGTGAGACAGAAAATACACGACAAATGCGGTTTGTGTTCCCAAGCATGCAGCCAATGGGAGGTTTTATTGGCAGTGCTTGTAAACCATCTTTGCTGTTTTGAATCAGTGCACCGGATAACAAGGGCAGTGTTTGCTCATCGGTGTTGGGTTGAGAAAGATTGATCAACTCTGGACTAAAATAGAGTGTTGACACACAGGCACAAGAACAGGAACACAACCCTCACACAGGAACACACACACACATATGCATAACCCACACAGGCAGACACACAAAGGCAAACACACTCTCGAACACACACACACGCAAACAGTACCATCTCTCACGCACACACTCACCTCCTGGATCATAGTGGCCGCCAGTCCGTAGACCACCCCCACCCAGACTTCATCCGATTGGACGCTGGAGCGGTCTGGCACGCCGTCAGGTCTCATCCCGTTGACCGCGCCCATCTGCCCTCCCGCGAAACTCATCACATTCAGATCAAACACAGACTTGAGCGCTGTGCGGATCTTCTCCTTTGGAAAGGCCTGGGGAAAGAGAGAGATTATTTAGATGTATAGTCAATATGTACATATCCCCAAGGGAGAAATAGGGTTTCTACAGCCTCGCATCAAACACTGTTATAAGCAAACGGCATACACACAAATGATTCAAAGCGGGGAAACGATGTTGCGTGTCGCAGCTGTGTCTACACCTGGTGTTTTTAAGTGTCAAACTTTGTTAACTTTGGCTCTGAGAGTCTGGTTGTGTGGTTTCTCTGACCTGGTATTCTCCCTCTCCCAGTCCTGACGCTCCCAGGAACCACTGGCCGGCACACTGGTCAGACATCACACTGTTGGACAGGTCACGGCCTCCACTGTCGTAGTTATAGTACTTGCCTGCAGAGAGCAGTAGATATTGTACCTGTGCATTAAGTCGAGGATGGGTATATGACCCAGTGATGGAGCGTTTGACTTCAGATTAAGTCGTAGCATTACATTACATTTACATTTAGTCATTTAGCAGACGCTCTTATCCAGAGCGACTTACAGTAAAGTACAGGGACATTCTCCCTGAGGCAAGTAGGGTGAAGTGCCTTGCCCAAGGACACAACATCATTTTGCACAGCCGGGAATCAAACCGGCAACCGTCTGATTAACAGCCCGACTCCCTAACCGCTCAGCCATCTGACCCCCCCCCCCCCCCCCCCCTACTATACACAGTGCTGCTTTCCACAACACAGTGCTTCACACACCGTTCCAGAGCAGCTTGTCGTAGGCTGCGCTGCCCCGGTCCAGGATGTCTCTGTAGCGCAGGAAGGCTGCCTCGTCGTCCACTAGCTTGGCCATCTTGCACATGACACACACCGACGCCAGCCACAGGCCCCCACAGTACGCGCTGGAACACGACCACACACACGTCAAGCCCAGAGGTGAATCACTGAACCATAATATCACAACTGTCACATGTTTGCTGTCACATCAGGCACATCTGACCGCTAACAGGATACCGCAATGTGACCAAACACACAACAGTACCCTGTGAAAATTAGGTAACTGAAGCAGTTACAAACCAGCAGACCGCTATTCATAACTTGTTTATAGCTACACATCCGAGCGGCTTCTATTCAACATTAAGAAATTGGATTTACCATGCGTGCACGTCCTGCATCTTGTTATGAGGCTACAGCCTTTGAACACAGTCACTCCCAGGAGAGAGTTAAGGGAGAAGCTTAAAATACCGTTCTTTATTCTCGCTCTCGTCACGGGACAGGATGTCAAATCAAACTATTCATTAGTGGTTTTTGTTTTTTTTCCTAACCAAATTACCCCACTTTCTTCCTCTCTCTGACTTTGCATGAATTATCCGTCCTTCTGTACATCCATGGCAGGTTTGAAGGTTTTGTCCGTGTGAACAGGGTTCAACCAATGTATATCCAAAAGAACCAAACAGTTTATAGTGTAAGTAATTTACATGTGCGTGTGTGTGTCTCTCTCTCTCTCTCTCTCTCTGTTACCTGGGTCCAGTAACAGTCCAACCATCATAGGTCTGGTCTGCATAGCCCGAGTTCTCAATCAGCCCATCGCCATCCTCATCAAATTTCATCTCTGATTCCATCACTGCCTAATGGACCAATCCAAAAAGAGTAATTGTACATGAATCACTCAAAGCCAATGTCATACATACCGTCGTATTATAGTAATCAAGCACAGATCTCCCTTGTTTGAAATGTTGACACAAAACATGTCAATAACGGCTGCCTAATATAAAGTACGAAATATTGGTGCACACATCGTACCTGGCAGATGGGCCACATGTCCTGGAGGTACTGGGAGTCCTGGGTGAGATGGTAGTCTCTGTAGACGTGCAGGAGAAACTTCAGGTTCAGGTCTTTCCAGTCGGCCGTGTCGTGGATCAGGTAGGCGTTGACGCGCACCCACGGCTCGTCATCTAGGGTTAGAGGGAAACTCACTGAAACTCGCGTTAAAACTATTAGGAAGAGTTTCACGCTGTGGAATGGATCTAGGGCAGTGGTTTCCAACCCTGGTTATCAGGGAACACGTGTCCTATATGTTTTAGATGTTTCCGTGATCCAACACACCTGAATCAAATGAAAAGTCATGAGCAGGCTTCTGCAGAGCTGTTCAGAACCACTGACCTAAGGGACTGTCTAGAACAGTGGTTCCAGACATTCAAATGAATGGTCATAAGCAGGCTTCTAAAGATCTGGATAACGACCATTTGAATCAGGCGTGTTGGAGCAGGGAAATGTCTAAAACATGCAGGACAGGTGTTCCCTGAGGACCAGGGTTGGGAACCACTGTTCTAGAAGGATTATACTTAACTGAAGTATTGTAAGGTGAAAGAATCTGACCAGCGCAGTTGACAGTGTTTTTGTGCATGTAAAAGAGGGTGAGGGTGAGGGTGGAGTGGAGGAGTGTCGGGGTGGGGTGGATGTGGAGGAGCGTGGGTGTGGATGTGAGGGTGGGGTGGATGTGGAGGAGCGTGGGGGTAGATGTGAGGGTGGGGTGGATGTGGGGTTGTCCAACCTGGGTCTCCGATGTCGTGAGGGACCACGTTTCTTGTCTTGACGGCAGAATAGCGCCCACTCATCAGGTGTAACCTTTCTGTTGGGTCATGCTGGACCACGCTGCCAGCTGGATGAAACAGCAAACTCTTATCAGCACATCTTTCTTGAACATCTATTCAAAAAACGACTAATTCTTCTTGAACAAGGGACTGTGTGTATACGCACACACACACACACACACACACAATATACAAACACAATCTGCTTTTGAGCATACACACACACACCATAAGGCAAGTCTAAATAGCAGTCTAAATACTGAGATAAGCCGCCTACTCACCAATGTCATACTGCAGGCTCAGGGCCAGTTTGGGCCAAAGCATAATAAGTGCAAAGGAAGCGTAGAAGTGCACGTCGTACGTGTTGTACATCCTGTACTCGTGACCTGGGGGTGGGGGGACAGGGTCATTTATCATCTCCACCCATACACACAGACCTTTTAAAGTGTTAAATCTTGCAAACAGTCCCCTCCCAAGCATAAAACACATCCCAGACAGCACACAAACCTCCTCCCAGTCCTGTCTACATCCCTGTGTGTAAGGCTCGTCTTATTGCGTCGTCGTAGCTCACCCTCCAGGTAGGCGAAGCGTCCGTACTCCTTGATGACGTCTGGCTGGGCCGGGAGGCCCCCGTCCTGGCTACGAAGCCCCCCGCTGACGTCACTGTCCTCAGCCAGCTCCGTCCACACTGTGCCCCCGTCCGCCAGGAAGTAGAGCTCGTTAAACAGGGCCGACTTGTACCAGGAAGGGAGGGTACTGTCACACACACACACACACATCATTAACACACATCATCTTGTCCTGTATGTTTTTTATAAAAAAATTGTATGGATGTTCTTTGATATGGGCCAAGTGCCTGAAATAAAGCTGAAATAAATATATAAATAAATAAACACACACATGCACATCATAAACACACACCCATCATCATAAACACAAACATCGTCGGGGAGAATTAATTAATTACAGTTGTGTGTGCGTTAAATAACGTTGGTGCAGGGGAACAGGGTTTTGTGACATTTTAGCGTCATGGGAATACAATGGGGTGGATTCTCAGAATGATAAACGTATGTAATATTGACCCAGTCAAGTCAAGTAAACTTCCACCCTGCTATGCTGCTCAAGGTGGACACGTCTCATAGGTTCCAGTCCCACGCTCCCCTGCAGGTCCCATGCACGATTTATACATCGCTAAGGCTGAAAGTGTCTGCTAAATGAACACATGCAAATATGATATAAGCATTGTACATACGAAACTACCCATATAAACTGATGGTCAGTGTAGATAGAGAGGGCTGTGTGTGTAGATAGAGAGGGCTGTGTGTGTAGATAGAGAGGGCTGTGTGTGTAGATAGAGAGGGCTGTGTGTGTAGATAGAGAGGGCTGTGTGTGTAGATAGAGAGGGCTGTGTGTGTAGATAGAGAGGGCTGTGTGTGCACCTGTCCTGCAGGATGGGTCTCTGCCACGCCTCGATGTTCCTCTCCCAGTCCCTGTAGCGCGTCAAGGCACGGTGACAGAGAGAGGGGGCTGCATCCCCTTTCGTGCCAAAGAATCGGGTGTACCTCCTAGAAAACACACACAAACGTGTACACACACACACACACACATTGCAAGAGGGAGCTGCGGGTACTCTGTAGCAAACATTTGCGTGTTGACACAACAAAGTCATCTCACAGTTCTGTGATATGACAAACACAAACATGGATACAATAGGTCTTTGGTTGGGCATGATGTTGTATAGTGTTTTGGTGTGTGTGTGTGCATGGAACTGGTTGCTTTTCGACTGCTTGCTCTGTGGTTAATGTCACTGAAGACGGACTGCTCCAGTTAAAAGTGCGTATCGGTTTCAGCAAACAAGACGGTTATGAGTGTGTGTTACCCAGGGGGCTGTGTAACAGGAGAGTGCATGTGTGTTTGTGTGTGTGTATGGGGCATGTTGGCACATGCTGGCTAATGTATACAGTCTTGGTGTCAGGTTGGCAATATATAACCATCTTTCATTGAGCTTCTGACTGCAAGGCTTCCTTATCGAGCCAACAGCTAGATATGCATGTGAGGAAGCCTTCCTCGCAGCTCAGTAACTCGAGGAGAGGGACCAGAAAACAGGGACGAGGAGAGGAGAGAGACAAGAGGAGAAAGGGATGACTACAGAGGAAGGAAGAGAGAGGATTGAGAGGACATGGGGGTGAGAGAGAGAGAGAGAGAGAGCGCATTGCGGGGCATAAACAACAAGGACTGGAATGAGGAAGTAGAGGAAGCTGGTGAAAGAGGAGCTTAGAGAGAGGTAACAGGATCCCCCAAAACGTTATGGAAATGAACATGGAGAAGGCACAACAAACCCAGACTTAATACCAAGTCCACATTGTGTGGTACTGGCCTCTACTGTCCTTGTATTCCAATACAGGGCTGACTTAAAAAGAAGCCTCATCCTCTCTCTGTGACTCAACAGTATCAAATGGGATCAACTCAAATCTGTCTCTTAAGGAGAGAGGCAGACTGCTGTACCTATCGTGTTTTCTCTCGTGGGAGCCAAAGGTGACAGTGGGCATGTCCCACGCCAGGCTGAACTCCAGGGCGTTGTGGCCCTGCGCGGGCACCGAGCAGCCCACAGCCAGGGCGGCCGCCACCTTCTCCCCCTTGGGGGTGGGAGGACTGGAGCCTGGAGGGAAGGAGAGGGGTGTAAAGGAGAGGTACCTGCGAGGCTGGTCGATGCAAACCTCTACTACTTTTTGATTAGTGCACCTTCAATACATTATGGTTTCTTGGGGTAGTACGTCACAGCTGGTATTAAAAAAAGTGATTTCCGAGTGGCCCACAGTGTTCACGGGCAGCGGTTGATTGGCAGAGAATACTGACCAGTAGGAGAATCAAGCCGTCCATCGGTGATAAGGTCACTCCAAAGTCCGCTGCAGGTTCCTTTTGGGCTGAACGCTGTCTGGTGGCTGATCTCTCTGTCGGGCTGATATCACACAATCAAACGCATAATCAATCATACTTAATGAGACTGAACCCTAACACACAGAAGTAAGATCGGTGTGTTTGAGACATCCAGTCTTTACTGGGCACCATAGGTCATGTCGTGTGCGTACCTGCTCTCTGGCAGCCATGCAGAGGGTGTAGGGGTTCACCGCGGTGCAATGATGCAGCAGGACCCCAGACACCGCCTCCCCCTCCTTCTCCAGGTGGAATGGTTCATTCCAGTGACCCCCGCTCTTGTCGTCCTTGTGGCCCGACCCATTGACCAAGGTGAGCATGATGGAGACGTCGAGGGCGTAGTCATTCCTGTTCTCTACGTCCCACACAAACACCGCCACTGGGAGGCTGGAGTCCTGAGAGGGGTGGATGTGTGTGAGTGCGGGGGAGGTTAAGGAGGATAAACGGGCCAAAAATAAAATAAGTGCCAGATGAGTACTCTCCAGACAGTTCCAGTCATGCTGGTTGGAGAAATAACATGAAATGCGTGGGTACCGGTCACCTGGTAGTCGTGTGGGATGATGGGAGACACCTGTCTGCAGGTGAGGGTGACGTTCTGTCCCGGCAGGTGGTACACGGTCCAGGCACGGGGGTACAGGGCGTGGTAGAAGGCGTACTCTCCGCAGTAGCCCCAGTTCCAGCCCTGTAGCACTGGGGGGCGCTCCACAGACAGCACCTGCTGGTACACCGTCTGACCCCCTCGACGCAGGCACACGGTGAACTGTGGACCGCAGAGGAGGAACGGATGGGACGGAGAACAGGAAAAAAGATTGGGGGGGGGGGGAATTATACAAATGAGGATAAGGTGAGGGCCGCAAATTACTTCTAGAAGTTTCCGTACATAAGCTTTCCCACTCCAATGTCATTTGTGTAAAGAGTACCTGGTTAGCTATGACAGTTTTGTAGTGGTACATTCCAGGGTTAAGCTGCCACCTGCAGAACTCCCCCCGCCAGCCTCTCGTGATGGTACCTCCCCCTATCCCTCCCAGAGGAGCACCTGCAGAGGAAGGATCATCACTCAGAACATCCCAGCTTCATATTTCCTTGCTGGTTGATGTGGATGCCCGGCAATTAGATGTGTCAGAGAAACGGGTTCTGATTCAGGGCTTTACCGTAGATCTGTCGTAGTGGAAGTGCCCGGAACATGTCGATGAAGGGAGCTTTCTTTTCCACCTGTGTCTTCTTGTACCACCATTTCAGATACCTACACACACACACACACACACACGTTAGCTAGGTCTCAACAAGTTGGACATTATTTGCCTTTATATTTCCAAGAAGAACAAGCTCACACAAAACAGTCGCCAAAAACACACGCAAGCACACACAAGAACTGTTGAAATCAGAAGATTCCATCTTCTGGGGGTGGGTGGGTGTGAGGGTGGAGAAAATATAGGACATTCCTGCATGGTCGACTGGAAACACAGCGTTGCAGGCGTACAAAGAGATGTGCTGTGTTTGAAGCTGTCCTTCAACACATCTTGTAGTAGATAATGCACCGTGGATGTAAGGACAAGCTAACAATAGGGAGACTGATGTCAGATCAGTAACGGATTTCCCGTGTCCATCCAACTCTATGTGAAACTCCACCGTCATATAAACAGCATTGAGAGAGAGAGAGAGAGACAGAGAGAGTCTTGTCTAGAATTGTCTGTCCTGGGCTCAGAGGGCTGCCAAGGTCTGACAGAGTTGTGTGGGTGGGTGTGTGTCTGTGAGTGTGTGTCTGTGTTGATCTGGGTGCATATCAGGGGGCATCCCAGGGAGGCACTGTGAATTATTGATCAGGCCGAGTTGAAAAAGGACCCAAGCACTTCATGGGCCTGAGGGTTTTAACAGGCAGGCGTTTCAAATCAACTGCTTCATCTGCCTAACATGTCTTTCACCATACACCAAGACTTCTCTACTTCCTAGACTACTGTTTCAGCTGCTTTCGAGTATACACCTTTTTACTGTGTAGACCCCTGGGGGGGGGGGGGGGGGGGGTCCTTGGCTGAGCGGTTAGGGAATCAGGATATTAATCCGAAAGTTGCCAGTTCAATTCCCTTGCCGCACTAAATGACCCACAGGGACATTCTCTCTGGAAAAGAGCGTCTGCTAAATGACTAAATGTAAATGTACTGTGGAGAAACACCATCTGCAACGTAGGAAATATCTTCACGCTGTTCCCATCTGAGGCTCTCAGTCCCAGGTTAGATCATGAAGCAGACAATGGGATTGAGTTGTGTTGAATAGGCCCTGAATGGGATGGAGAGTATCAATAGAGACAGGGCTTGTGGTGTTCAAAGGCGTACCAGGTAAATAAACATGGGACCCATTGATCTCTGTTGGAACTCTGTAAAACAGGCACTTTGCTCTGCTCTGGACTAAGCTGAACAGAACAGGCCATGAGGGAAAACATGAGTCACTTTCGCAAAAAATCTATTCTACTTTTTACTTTGTGTTCTGGCATAACATTTTTGGGTTGAGTTGCCTTTGTCCACTATATTCTTAACCTATATCCCAGTCCCCACACAACCAATCAATTCTCAGCACACAAACATTATCATACAACACATGTCAATGATTAATGGTTGCCATGGTGACTGGTGGGGTACTAAGCACCACACCTTCAGTTCTGTCTCTCAGGAAAGCCTTCTTTGTTTTGAGGACATGAAAAGGGTGATTTCGTACTGTAGGGTTAACTATGTATGTGAAACTATGTATGTGAAACCAAATGTTTTATACGTTGTTTTTTACTATTTGCTGGTGTAGTGTGATATGGGCATGTATTGTGCAGTGTAAGTGAACCCTTTGTCAAACACACAAATACAGCTCTGAAAAAAATTGAGACCACTGCACCTTTTTCTGTCAAAAAAAAATTGAGAAGGACAATTTTGAGTGAGAAACAGGAAGGTAAAATTTGCACTGGCTTCTTGAATTTCACCCTTCTGTTTCTCACTCAAAATGGTCCTTCTCAACTTTTTTTTTTTTGTTTGTTTTTGATGAAAGAAAAAGGTGCAGTGGTCTCAATTTTTTCCAGAGCTGTATGTAGTCATGGTTTGGAGGTACAATACTGAAGGGGAAAACACAAAGAACCTCCAATTAAGGTTGAGGTTGCATGGTATTTATGTACCAGTCTAGCCCAATACTTAATGTTGATCCACAAGCGGGACAGGTTTAACTGCACATGCCATGTCCCTGCTGGAAAACTCACCAGACCTGATCTGCCGTCTTAACACAAATACCTGTTTGGAGGTTCCCCCTGGGAGAGCATCATGGGAGAGATGAAAGACGATTCCTGTCTTCCCCACCACCACCACCACCACCACCACCACCACCACCACACACATTTTCAAGTGTCATCTGGACTGTAACCGATCCCTTTCACTGCAGTGCGCCTTTCATTTCTGAATCAAGATATGACCCCCCCCCCCCTCTCTCTCTCCAGATGTAGAGATTAGATAGAGATTAGATAGAGATTAGATAGAGATTAGATAGAGGCATTCCCTCTGAGAGTCAGGGTCTGACACAGGGCTCATACCTTGGCAGGTTATGAATTTAGCCTCATATCAGGACAATAAAGTACGTGTTCCAGGGTTTGCCCGCCATCCGCTGCGCGTCGGGCCTAACAACACCCTTGAACACGTACTTTATTAGCGATAAAGTACTGCCTCTCGTACCTTATTGCTTAATTGTTTAACTACATGCTCTTATGGGTCTTCCCTTTGGCACTTATTTTTGGTTGTTCACAATGTGTGCTTCGTGTTTTGGCTACCCGCAATGTTTTTGGGGCTATCTTGTTGTTATGATCAGTGACCTATGCACTTTGTAAAGCTCTCTCTTGGAAGTCGCTTTGGATAAAAGCATCTGCTAAATGAATAAATGTAAATGTATATGTCAGGAAACGGGCAAACCATGTTCAGTCAGTCAACAGCATAGATGTATCTGAACAGGTTAGGTGTTGTGCGGGACACCACCGTAACCATGTCTCTTATTTCCTTCGTTCAATGGGACTGAGATTGGAAACCAGAGGTAAATGAGAGCTTTAGGAGAACCTGTCTTGCATGGACCTTTCCTAAGGGGCAGGCAAAGCAAATACAGTTTTTTCCATTTATCCAGCATGTGAATAAAACATTACAGAATGCAGTTCAGCCTCTCACAACAGCATAGGATTGAGGGAATAAGTTCCACTATGTTAAACACAGTGACCCACCGTCCACCTAGGGGACCACATTGCTCTAACCTGTAGATTAGAAAAGTTAATGCTGCTATAGCGACAAGGCAGACACATGTGATTCGACTCTTCCATTCTGCTGTTGACTAGCTATGATGGGTTGAACAGCTGTAGCTACTGGTTCCGCGGCATTAGTGATCTTACCTGATACCCAGTCCGATGTGATCCACGAGGTTTGACAGCGACACGTCTTTAGCTTGGAATGGCTTCCTCTTCTCCTTGAATTCGTGTGCTAGGCAGATTCTCCAGCCTTCTTTTGGTACTTCGTAGCCCGGTTCGGTGGACACATACCGACCCATGAGGTCTGATGTAGACTTTTCGGTCGACTCCATGTTCATATTACCGGGCTACCGCCAGTGAAAGACTTGCAGTGCAGTAACACCAGGGTAGTCTTTTATAACCGGCGCGATAAAGCCAACACCCGTTGCACAAACAGTAATGGACAATCAATCAGTTATGGATGTATGAGTTACTGGACTGGCAAGTCAAGTAAAATAGCTTCGGTAGCTTATTCACTTTAGAAGTATTTCTCATTTCCCCTGTCGTAACTGGTTAAATTAATTGTATTCGTTTAAAAACTCAATACTCAGGTGGTTCTAGTAAAGGTATGTCCGTTTATAATACAAATGTCTTAATAAATTGGGAGGAGCAGCATAGTAAAGGTATCATTGCCTTGTGAAACTTGTGCTATATTATTCTTAACGGAATACGCTTTCAGTAGGCTGTCATATTATCTCTCAGTCGTAGGTTGTGTTTTTCAGGCCTGTCTTAGTAAACCCCGTAAGACACAGTAGTAAGTCTACCTTATGCACATCTCCTTTGCTCACTGCTATTGTTTTCACACTGACACGTAGTCTTTCTTGGCTTTGACGTACTTTGACAGCATCCTCTGCAGTTTAGTCTTTTTTCCTTGTGTGCGCAGGTGGCGCTGGCAGTTGTGGTTGCAGACTGATGACTAGAACAACAGGAGCTACGAGTTTCAAGCTAACATTGCGGCTATTTCGCTAGCTTCACACTCCAGAGACAGGACACGTTGATCTGATGCCAGACTGCACAGTCAAAGATCCGATGTTTTCGCTAGCTAGCTAGATTTCCAATATCTACCACGAAAAACAAAGCTAGCTAGCCAGTTAGCAAGAAACATGGACAATGTCTGACAAGTAGCTCCGAGTATGATCAGCGTTTACGAGCGGTCTATTTCAGAATTTTATCACAGTGCCGACAGACGATCCGTGGCCCGTGAGTCCATAAAGTATGGCCAGTCGACATGCAAATCAATTACAGTAGTTTCAATCTGCACCTAAATTCAACTAATCCTCCGCCTCTCATAGACTGAACCAACTGACGCCGGGAGCGAAGGGGATCTGTACATCACTGTCCTTATCTCTTTTGCAAGACGTAATTTCTGTCATCTATTACACTTATTTAAATAGTATATTATATGTAGTTGAGCTGCTGACTTATGTTCTCGAAGAATATAGACAGTTATTCATGTACCAAACATATTTCGAAGAAGCGACACTCTCCTTAGAAACATTCCCCGTTTTACGCCGAATGTGCCACGGACCTCGTTTTGGATGGCCAAGAAAACATGTCACCAAACTATCGCATTTTCTCGTTGGATTACTTTTTTGTTTCAAAATGTTAAAAGATTGTACACATAATTACATGTGTTAAATTACAATTGGGGGATGTATGTAATGGCCTTCTCCCAATGCACTTTCAAATGGCCGTTCTTGCAGAATGGTTTAACATCGTAACCCAGGGTTAAAGTCTCGTTGTCCACCGCTAAAACTGAATGTTTTGTTTTCGATTGCAAGGTTCTGTGGAAGTTTAGTGTTCCCCAGTACCAAAAAGAAATTTGAACGGTTAATTTTTATTTTATTGTAAGATATCTCTGCTCTTGCATTGATTTCCAACTTACCAGTGTAAGTCGTTTGTGCGGCGAAGGCTAGTTAGTAATTAAAATTGGCAGAAGTTAGCTAGTCTATCTTGTTAGCTTAATGATAATGGTATGTTACTAGAAAAGTAGTAAATTGCATTAGTGACGATTGAGCTAAAAGGTTACAGAGCGAAAATAAGGGTCGTTTGCGTTGCACGATACTTAAGTTGTCAGTGTTGTTATTTGCTGCGCCACTTCCTGCCTATAATAACCAAAACGACATTCGATGCGAATAGTCATAGCTTGATAATGAATTTAGCTAGAAAATGCTAATTCAGCCAAGTCGAGTTATATTATTGTAGACTAAAGATTACTGTCTAGATTTACCCTATACATAACATTATCCTATTCTCCTGTGTACAGATGATTGAGGTGGTGGCCTCTATGGCGCGAGGCCCGGTGTTCCTGGCCGGAGAAGCGATGGAGTGTCTCATCACCTTTACAAACCCCATGTCCCACCTCTCCACGTCCGCTAGCAGGTATCAGCAGTCATTTCTCTCTCTTTCTCTATAGGTACATGCATGTTATCTGGACAAAAACAAAACACTACCCAGCACATTACCCTGAAATATTCATCACTGTCATACAAGTACCCCCCTGGAATTATTATTTCTTTCTTTCCTGTGCCAGTGAGATGCTGGCGTGGGCCAGCGCCCAGATCCATTGCCAGTTCCACGCTAGCGAGAGCAGGGTGGCACTGCCAGCCCAGGGCACCAAGCAGGACGTCCAGGCGGACAGTGACACTGTCCTGATCCCCAGCAGAGGTAAGAGAGGGGTGGACAGAACGAGGGAAGGAAGAGTGGAGTAAGGGAGAGAGATGGGGACTGTAGAGGAGTTAGGAATAACCTTAACCCTTGTGTTCTCTTCGGGTCATTCTGACCCATCAGTCATTGCGACCCACCATTGTTTGCAACAACTTTACCGCATACAAAAACAAAATGAAGCATTTTCTTTTAACCGTTGGGCTGTCTCAGACCACCCACATTGCGAAGGTTAAAAGAAAATTATTTTGATTTGCTTTTGTATTGGGCAAAATTGGGTAAACAGAACGATGGTTCATTATGAACCTTTTGGTCATGTGACCCGAAGGCAGCACAAGGGTTAAGGAATACACTTGATAGTTTATATTTGATGTTTTTCATCATGACTGGTTCATACGTTTAAAAGGGTCAACGAGAGGGTACTCTTGTCTTCTTTGGTTCTCTCATAAAAGGTTCCAGTCAGCATTGAGATCCATACCTTAACCTTTGTACACCATTGATCCTTTTGCTTTCAGATCATATGACTTGGCTGCTACTGTACAAATCCAGTCTTTCTGAGCCAAGAGTGTAAAAGTCCTTGTGATGCAGATTAGAGGCCTAAGCAACACCACATGCTCTCAAAAGGGGTTTTCAGGCTAAAACCTGGCAACCACTGCCAAATTGCTCAACGGACTTGTCTCATTCTTTCACCAGGAGAGCGCGGGCAGTGCATGCTGGACACACCGCCCAAGATACTGTTCTGTGACCTGCGCTTGGACCCTGGAGAGAGCAAAACCTGTGAGAACACAACTCTTGTTCTCTGTGACTGTGTCAGGATTGAGAAAGTAGTTATTTTTCACCTCACACTCGATACTTGCTTCTTATGCTCAGAACCCCCCCCCCCCCCAACACACACACACACCCACCCAAGCTCATATCTCCCCCTCCTCTCCCTCCACCAGACTCCTACAGTGAGGTGGTACCTAGCGATGGCCCACCCAGTTTTCGGGGTCAGGCGGTGAAGTACGTGTACAAGTTGACCATTGGCTGCCAGAGGGTCAACTCCCCCATTAAGCTGCTGAGGGTTCCCTTCAGGGTCCTGGTCTTGAACGGTGAGCTAACCTGTCTGTCTTGCCAACTCACACACGCACAGAAAGACGGAAGTCAATAAAAGAACTTGAAGTCACAGAAGCCCAACCAAACTGTTAAACATTAAACAGCTTTTTTGTTGTTGTTGTTGTTGTTGTTGGATATCAATCAATTTCAACCGCAACTATCATCTGATCTGAGCAACAGATCAAGCGTGGTAAACATGTTGTTTTTGTCCCTCGTGGCCTACCGTAGGCATGCCAGAGCCCCCGTTCCCCCAGGACGATGAGGTGGCCCCCTCCAACCCCTTCCTGGAGGAGGAGGAGGTGGGCCGCAGGGACGCCAGGCCCCTGGAGAGAGCCCTGGAGATGCTGATGATCACCACCTCACGCCGCCACCCCCGTAAGGCCACCTGCCTGTCTGCCTGCCTGTCTGTTTCTGTCCATCTGCCTGCTTGTTTGGTGTGGAAACCTGTCTGTCTGTCTGTCTGTGTGTGTGTGTGTGTGTATGTGTGTGTGTGTGTATGTGTGTGTGTGTGTGTGTGTGTGTGTGTGTGTGTGTGTGTGTGTGTATGTGTCTGTTTGTCCCCCCTCGTGCCTGTCTGTTTGTATTTTTTTTTTTTACCATCTGTATGTCCTGTACTGTCAGTGACTGTTGAATTGTTATTTTCCTTTATGCTTCAATCTGTGGTGCTTAAACAGCATTGCTTGATAGTAACCATCATAGAGTTTGTAAGATTTGTCGATGACCTTTGGCCCCTGTGGCTTACAGACCTATTCAACATTACCAACATGAGAGGGAAGGTGGCCAAGTTCTGCATCTTCAAGACTGTATACCGGCTAGGGGAGGACATCATCGGCACGTTCAACTTTTCAGAGGGTGATATTCCTTGTTTGCAGGTGTGTGTGTTTTGGTGTATAATGTCTTTTAATGTGGTTTGTCAGAAAATAAGACTAGAGGATTAAATGAGTCAGGTGGCTGAGCGGTTAGGGAATCAGGCTAGTAATCCAAAGGTTGCTGGTTTGATTCCTGGCCGTGCAAAAATGACGTTGTGTCCTTGGGCACTTCACCCTACTTGCCTCGGGGGGAATGTCCCTGTACTTACTGTAAGTCGCTCTGGATAAGAGCGTCTCCAAAATGACTAAATGTAAATAAGCGTCTGTGTGTACCTGTGTTTGTCTCTCTGTGTGTACCTGTGTTTGTCTCTCTGTGTGTACCTGTGTTTGTCTCTCTGTGTGTACCTGTGTTTGTCTCTCTGTGTGTGTGTGTGTTGTGTGTGTCTCCCTCAGTACTCTGTGAGCCTGCAGAGCGAGGAGGAGATCCAGCAGCAGTACCAGCGCCGGCCTGGTCAGCCGCTCAGCGTCACGGGTCATGGGCGTCACCTGGAGTCCTGCCTCCACACGGCCTCCAGCCACTTCTCCCTGCCCATCCCTCTCAACGTCACGCCAGGCTTCAGCACAGACATAGGTCAGCCTCTCTGGGGGTCTCCGGACCCGCCTCTGGTTTACCATTCAGTCGATGGGTGTATGTGGGCTTGAAGGGTTTGTTTGGGGTGCGGGGTGTATCTGAAGTTGTTTCCGGGGAAAAAGGCAATGCGAACACAGATCCTATAGTGTTTCTGCAAAACCCTAGTTGGGAGGATTACCTATGAATGTCATGGGGTTTATTTATTTATGTATATTTTCAAGCTGTCTCAAAATGTCAGACTTTGTTTGTACTGGTGTCAGTTTGATGGGAATGTTGATTTCCCAGTCGTTATTTGGCATTGCATGACAGCCCAGTGGATGACTTTGGTATAGAGCAGTTCTTCTATCATCTAACCTGTCCTTGAACGGCCAGTTGCCTCAGGGAGAATGTCCCTGTGCTTACTGTAAGTCACTCTGGATAAGAGCGTCTGCTAAATGCCTAAATGGAAGACTGCCTTTGTTCACAGTGACCCTGAGATGGAAGCTGCACTTTGAGTTTGTCACCGCCAGAGAGCCTATGGAGCCGCCCACTGTGCTGAAGAACCAATCGGAGGTCACCGTGTGGATGGGGGCGGAGCATGTGGACGTTGACACTTTCAGTTGGGATCTTCCAATCAAAGTTCTCCCCACCAACCCCGCACTGGCATCTCACGTGTCCCAGTTTTCAGGGACCAACAGCATCAATATTTGACTGTGTGTGAATGTGTGCTTTTGATGTTTGATATTACTCGACGCTCGCTTTGCTGTGTGTGTGTGTGCGTGTGTGCGTGTGTGTGTGTGTGTCTGTCTAAGCAAGGCATAAAGAGGTCTCAGCAGAGGACAAGAGCGAATGTCAGGGACAAAGGACAGTTGTATGTGCAGGACAAAGGAGGGTTGTATATGCAGAATCATGCAAAGTTTTTCATAAATGGAGAGAGTAACCTTTTCCATTTGATCTCAGTATTTTAACAAGTATGTTATAGCGTGCATCCAGTTGTGTGCACGTTTTCTTCTCTCAATTACTGAGAGCTGACCCATGTAAAGAGTCGTTTTTACTTTTCTGTATTTATTTCTTGTGTGACTCCCTTTTCAAAACCTGCTGTCTTTCAGCCCCCATAAAATGTTTTTTTTTTTATAGTGAACTGTACTGTTTCACGCAGTCATCAAAATAAAAGCAGTGGTTTTGATTTTGATGAGTAAAAAAAGTGCAGTGACCGGGTGATTTCCAACAACGCAGGTAAAGGAAATACTTTTAAGGATTTTATTTTTGAGAAAAAGTAAGAAGCGATACAGAACAAGATGCATACAAGAGCCATTATACTGTATATATTACTATTGGTGCATATATTTACAGTAGTGCATCCGTTAATAACTGAACGCTTACTGTATGTCATACTTTAATTGAATATTCAGTTGCGTTCTGAGAAAAAATAGTGCAGTTTTAACCTAATTCTTCCAATTTTATACTAGTTGTCTTGGTTGTCCTGTGGTGAGGTGGAAACATACTTCTCAGTTAAGTCAATACAACAGCATGTTGTACCCCCATGTGTATTATTACACTGAGGACCGCTATGGACTAAAGCAGTCCTGTTGCCAACAAAACCAACCAAAAAAAGCTGCACAGACCATCTTCTTTCCCCCCCCCCAAAATGATTATTAACCCTGTTAATGGTTATGGTTATGTTAATGCGATATACAGGAAGGGAGAAACTGATAGAGCTATGTTGCACAGACCAGCAGACAGGAAGGGAGATGAGAGGAAGCTTCATTCGGTTCCATCGGTTCCGCTAGTTCCGTCCGTCTCCCTGGGCCCTAACTGGCGCCCTATGGGCCCCACTCCCCCAGGGGAAGGTTGAAATGACCCCCTTGCCTGGGGTCCAGGAAGTTGTTCTCCCCGGGGGAGCAGGGGAGCCGGGGATCAGCAGTCTGGACCAGGGACACCTTACAGGTCAGCATCTCCACACGCACCTCACACCACGAGGGGAAGTCCACAGGGCGATGCACTCTGCATGGAGACAGGAGGGAGGGACACGTTACAATACCACAACCTGAGCTCTGGTCCTCTCCTTGATGAGATGGCATGTGTAGGCTTTTTGTTTGGTGGTTGGGCAGTTACACAGCCCTGTGTGTCAGTTACACAGCCCTGTGTGTCAGTTACACAGCCCTGTGTGTCAGTTACACAGCCCTGTATGTCAGTTACACAGCCCTGTGTGTCAGTTACGCAGCCCTGTGTGTCAGTTACACAGCCCTGTATGTCAGTTACACAGCCCTGTATGTCAGTTACACAGCCCTGTGTGTCAGTTACGCAGCCCTGTGTGTCAGTTACACAGCCCTGTGTGTCAGTTACACAGCCCTGTATGTCAGTTACACAGCCCTGTGTGTCAGTTACACAGCCCTGTGTGTCAGTTACACAGCCCTGTATGTCAGTTACACAGCCCTGTGTGTCAGTTACACAGCCCTGTGTGTCAGTTACACAGCCCTGTATGTCAGTTACACAGCCCTGTATGTCAGTTACACAGCCCTGTGTGTCAGTTACGCAGCCCTGTGTGTCAGTTACACAGCCCTGTGTGTCAGTTACACAGCCCTGTATGTCAGTTACACAGCCCTGTGTGTCAGTTACGCAGCCCTGTGTGTCAGTTACACAGCCCTGTATGTCAGTTACACAGCCCTGTGTGTCAGTTACACAGCCCTGTGTGTCAGTTACGCAGCCCTGTGTGTCAGTTACACAGCCCTGTGTGTCAGTTACACAGCCCTGTGTGTCAGTTACACAGCCCTGTATGTCAGTTACACAGCCCTGTGTGTCAGTTACACAGCCCTGTGTGTCAGTTACACAGCCCTGTGTGTCAGTTACACAGCCCTGTGTGTCAGTTACACAGCCCTGTGTGTCAGTTACGCAGCCCTGTGTGTCAGTTACACAGCCCTGTGTGTCAGTTACACAGCCCTGTGTGTCAGTTACACAGCCCTGTGTGTCAGTTATACACTCCCTTTCTCCCTTTTCGGGGGAATCTCAGTACTCACGTTTCACAGCAACCCACCCCCACTGGGTGCAGACAGGTGCACTGCAGACAGCCGTTGTCCATCCAAGTATCCCCCAGAGAGTAGTGCTTCCCCTCATACACACACAACGCTGAGAAGGAAACAGAGAAGAACTCTCCTAAGGATTTCTACAACTGGAGGAATTCAGCTCAAACACTCGCAATTGAACTTGGATGTGATTGGACGACTTGACAACCCCTAACAGTCTCCTAAACCATTGTTCAGTCCTGAGATAATCCTTCAGATCTGAATTGAAGATGTATAGAGAAAGGGACGGACTCAAGACGATGTCCTCGGCAGGACCCGGAACCTCACCTCTGGAGTTGAAGTGACACTGCATGGGTGCGGTGGAGCAGGTGGCCCACAGCAGGGTCCCCATCAGGAGGGTCAGCGGCCAGGTCCTCATAGCGCTCTTCATCTTCCTCTGGTGCTCCTCTTCGGCTTCTGCTCGTCCCTGTGCTCCTCACACCTTCATATATACCTCCTCCGGATCTTTACGAGCGCGGGGCGCAGGGGTGGGTCCGGACGGGGGCGTAGAGAGGGACGCCACAAGGAGGGGAGGCGTCTGTGTGTGTGTATGGTTTGGGGGTGGCGGTGCTGGTGGTGTGGTGGTGGTGGAGGTGGGGAGGAGGCTGCTGGGGGGGGGGGGGGATGAGGGGAAAAAGGCTGTGTCTTGGCACAGTTTTGGCACTCCGGAGATCACCGCGCTGCGCTCCGTCGGGCATGACCCCCTTAAATGATAGAAACACTGACACATTGGGCTATGACTAAGAGGGAGGGATGGAAGAGAGGTGAGAGAGGGAGGAGAGAGGTGAAGGGGGGGGGGAGGAGACAGAGGTGAGGTCCAAAGAGAACCAGTAAAGGAGGGAATGGCTGACATGGTTGGCCTGACATGATTCAGACTCGGTCTGAGGGTTTCAGGCCCTAAGTCCCTCATTCTTTTTCAAAAAGCGACACAACGTCAACGATTAAACCCCTAGTCCACATGTTTTCTGTATGATTGTACGATGCCGTTTCATCTTTACCCACCAGATGTGTAACTGTGGTTACTAAAGAGCCCTAACACACAAACATGTGTGCACAGACACACATGCATGCATGTATGTATACACACATATGCACTGGCCTACTGCTTTCACTGACCCCTATGTGCCTCCTTTGGAAGCTAGAGTGAGCTCATGTTGATGATGTCATGGCGGTGTCTCCACACTGTGACCTCATGCAGGTTCTATCCAGCGCAACGACCCCAGAGGAGCAGACACACACACACACACACACCCGGGAGAGGACGGATGAAGACTGGATGTTTGGGAGGAGGAAGCTCATAAAAACAGGTTTCGACTTTTATAGAGCTATGGCTCCTGGTACAGGTGTGTGTGTGTGTGATGTCTGTGTCTGTGAGCGTGTGTCTGTGAGCATGTTTGTGTGTCAGTGAATACATGATGTGAGGGATTATTTATTAGAACAAACACAGGGGGACATTCACAGGTCCATCATGTCCCGTCGTGTGGCTGTCTGGATGGGGTGCTGGAAGTCGTCCTTGGTCAAGGTCATGTGACCGCCTGACAACGGGAGGTCCGATTGTTGCTAGCGCCACGGCAACGCTCCCTGAGCCTAAACCAAACATGAGCTCATCTTCATTTTCACTATCAACTCCTGAGCTCAGAGATCATAGGAAAAACCTGCAATGAGGGAGTGGACCATCTGAGAGAGAAGAGGGTGGCCCCGGAGCCTCACTAGGCTGTTTTATGTGCATGTTCTCTCATTCTCCAGCAGCAGTCAGAGTGTTGATGGGTGTCCTTCCTTGGCCAGGGGTGCTACCACATAGATTGGAATGTCTTCTTGTGTTTGTCTTCTGTGTGTGTGTGTGTGTGTGTGTGTGTGTGTGTGTGTGTGTGTGTGTGTGTGTGTGTGTGTTCAAAATGACTCAGTTGTCCCTCTGCATCGACTCAGATATCTCAACTTCACTTCCAAAGGGCTCTTGGGCCGTGTGACACCAACTCCTCACCAGCACCAACAGCAGTTTTGGTTTCCTCTCCATATCAAAGCCCAAGGGTCCTGTTCGACTAGGCTGGAGATGGATCGTCACCCTGCTCTCACGAGGTGTTGACGAGGGAGGTGTTCTTTTCCATCTTGTATCTTTACTTCATGATGAAATGTGTGTTGCTCACACACCCCTCCTGTCCTCATGGGTGTTTAGTAACTGGTGGCATGTGTGTGCGTTTATTGGTGACATTTTGACTCTGACATTTCAGAGAACTGTCATCATGGTCGTTTTCTAGACTTTTCTGTGGATGGTGTCATCATCATCATAAACAGGTCTCTGTCCGGCAATGTTCATTAAAAACACATTTCCTGGATAACATGTTTGTTTATTGTAGGATGTTGAAGAAGCGATGAAAATATGTGGTGTGGAGACTTGCCGAGGAGTGATTGGGAAATGAGACGTAATGTTCCTGCCTTCCAGACTACGAGTCCCAGACGCCACCGGTAACCACGTCAACCCCGACTTACCCCTACAATAATTTTACCATAAAAACCACGACACAACCCTTTTCATCACAACATCAACACAGGAACGCATCTGCAACAGACAGCAGTTTTCCAATATACACACAAACACACACACAAACAAACAAACACACACAAACACACACACACACACACCCTACTGTGAGCCTGTCGCCCATCACACCAGGTAAGCAATGGGGCTTGTCCATTTTAACAGCTATTTAATAATTAGTGGAGCGTGGTAACCTGGCACACGGCTACGATTAAACCTTCCTGACGGCTGAGTCATCCCTTAAAGTTATATAAACTGGGGGATTCAAGGAAGGGTCAGGAGACAGTTCTGGAGACAATAGAGCATATAGAACACCTAATGTAGTGCCTACTTACGCCATTATACTTGAAACATTCTATGGTTAAAACATTGATAATATGATTTATATGCTTAATAAATGGTGTAAAGCAAGACATCAAATTAGGAGTCTATCGCTTTAAGGTTTTACTTTAGACTCCGCCCCATTGTGATTTTTTTCATCCAGGAAGAACTTTAACGTTTTAAGGCTCGACAAATCGACCGTTGAGTAATGCGATTGACGGCGATGTCTCTTGTTGACGGTTCATCGGCTAACGATTGCTTTTCCCTGACACAAGCTTTCGGTTGTTGCGTTTGGTGACAAAAACACAACATCATGCCCGGACAGACTCGTTCTTATAATGTCATTCCTTAATATCAAGACTATAAAATATTTATTGTGATATTTGGATAGATCTATTTTCTAACTAATTTATAAACCATTGTTGTACTGGTTTGAATATGCCAACTAGCTAGTTAGCTATAGCTTACAAGACAGCTTTAGGGAAGTCAAAGTAAGCAGAGGCCTTGTTCGAAGCCCACTGCTCGGAAACAATCTGCAACTGTATTAGTGCGTTTTATTTTCTGGAAGATGGACACAGAGAAGTTTAACTATGTCTACAGCTGTGACTTGGATATCAATGTTCAACTCAAAATGTAAGTGGTTTGGTTTGAAGTAATTCAGAAAGGCTATTCAAAGCCAACTGGTGAAGATGTCATCAAATCCCTGTGGTTAGCTTCCTCGTAGAAGATGCTGATAGTATGTCACCTCTTGCACAAAGAAGATGGACTACTTGTAATTTATATGTTACCAACTGGCCCTAACGCGTCTCGGTTACGTTAGTTGTTTGTTGAATATTTACACAAGCGAGCTCGGCAACTATGACAAGTATATCAGGCATAACGTGCCCTGCGAGGGTTCTTGGAACACAATCTGCTCGTTGTTGACATCATGCACATTCCACCATGGGCTCGCGGGCCTCTCGTGACGACCGTTAACAAGCAGAGTACCACCGAATGGGTATAATAAAATTATATTTATAATTCTCAACAAACCGTCTGTGCGATGTTTCGCAGCTTGTTATGATCGGGAATAAAATTGTCTTATGTCACATGAGTTATCGCAACTGTTATCCTCAGTCAGTTTGATTTAGTTATGCTTCACTTTAGCTCACTGAAGTCATTGCTCACAATTGGTAAACACCGGTCAACCCCTGCAAAAAAAAGACAGTTGAACACTTAAAACGCCCCTTCAGTTAAAAACGAATATTTTATTCTCTATTTTCTCATCCACTTCCCCCATCTCTCAACCCTATCCCCCCCTCATCCTCCTCTCTCTCTTCCTCCTCTCACCCTTTTCTCCTCTAGCGGTAGTCTTGAGGGGAAGAGGGAACAGAAGAGCTACAAGGCTCTACTCCAAGACCCTATGCTGCGCTTCTCTGGTCTCTACCAGGAGAACTGCTCCGACCTGTACGTCACATGCCAGGTGTTTGCTGAGGGCAAGCCGCTGGCACTGCCAGTACGGACCTCCTACAAGGCCTTCAGCACACGCTGGAAGTGAGTGTACAGGGAGAAAACGCACATACACACTGTAACACTGGGGGTAATAGGAAACAAATCACTGTTTCTGTGTCTGATATCCAACAGAGTGTCTGTCTGACAAGCCTTCATGGCTTTACAACAGCATTGTATACTTCCAACCCTCTATAACTCCCTCCCACACTCTCCATCCGTCTCTCCATGTCCCTCCCTCCCCCCTCCCCCCTCCCCCCTCCCTCCCCCCTTCCCCCTCCCTCCCTAAGCTGGAACGAGTGGCTGCGTCTGCCGGTCAAGTACCCTGACCTGCCCCAGAGTGCCCAGGTGGCCCTCACAGTGTGGGACGTGTACGGCCCGGGCAGGGCCACGCCTGTGGGCGGGACCACCGTCACCCTCTTTGGCAAATATGGGTGAGTGACCGTGTGCGTGTCACGCATATATTCAAAGCGAAACAGATGAAGAAGTCACGTGAAGGTGATGCATTTTAAGACTGTATTCTGACACGAGCTACAAGTTGGATGCCTCTCTCCCTCTTTCCATCTCTCTCCCCTCCTCTCTCTCCCCCCCTCTCTCTCTCTCCCTCTCTCTTTCCCTCCACCCCCACCCCTCTCTCTCTCTCTCTCTCTCTCTCTCTCTCTCTCTTTCTGACAGAATGTTCCGGCAGGGGATGCATGACCTGAAGGTGTGGCCAGGGGTGGAGGGAGACGGAAGCGAGCCGACCAGCACCCCAGGACGCACCAGCAGCAGCTTGGCAGAAGACCAGATGGGCAGACTGGCCAAGGTGGGCATTGAGGGGAGGAGAATGGGAAGTGTGTGTGTGTGTGTGTGTGTAAGAAGCAGAGCTTGAGGTTAGGTGGTAAAGAGCATATTTGATGGAGTGGGCATTGTGTGCTTGGTGTGTGTGTGCGATAACCTCTTGTAACAGGGTGTATCTAAAACGTGGTCTGTTCCAGGGCCCTGACCTGCAGATACTCAGTGATGTGAGTACAGGCTTTTGGAGGAGAGGCGGTGGAACGCTGGGCGTGTGTGTCTATATCTGTGTGTAGTCATAAGGGTCTCCCATAAGTGCTACTGGTGCAGCCAATTGCCACATCTATTTAGTGATGTGCATGGATTGTCTGTGTGTGTTTGTGAGAGAGACAGACATATTGCCTGTGTTTTCCCTTGTCATTTACATTACATTTAGTCATTTAGCAGACGTTCTTATCCAGAACGACTTACAGTAAGTACAGGGACATTCCCCCCCGAGGCAAGTAGGGTGAAGTGCCTTGCCCAAGGACACAACGTCATTTGGCACGGCCAGGAGTTGAACCGGCAACGTTCAGATTACTAGCCGGATTCCCTAACCGCTCAGCCACCTGACTCCCCCTATTTAGATAGGAGAGTAGCAGGTTTGTCTAGTTAGAACATTCGTTTAATCTGTTTAAGTCATTTTACAGTAAATGTTGGGCAACCAAACCTAGCGTCAAGGACTGGCTGTAGATAATTGAGCCTGGTGATGTTGGTGTGAGCAACTACTAACTAGGCCTTCTACTCTGGGCTTGGAGTGGGGTCTTGAGTAATGGTGTGCTTGTGTGTTCCAACACCCACACTGACTGACTCTCTAAGAGGATTGGCTGCTATGTGTGCGTTCCAAAACCTGGATTGGCCACTGGCACCCAAGCTGTGCTCTGGTTGGCTGTGTGGTGACACCGCATGCTGGTGCTTTAAATTTGGTTCAGTTGCTGTACTTTTGGTGCTAACCTCTGTCCATCTCTCCTGTTGCTCTGTCTATCTGTACCCCCCCCTTCTCTCTCTCTCTCTCTCTCTCTCTCTCTCTCTCTCTCTCTCTCGCACTCTTTTTTCCCCCACCTCTCTTTCTCCTTCTTCTTCTCTCTCTCCAGTTGACAAAAGCTCATAGACAGGGTCACATGGTGAAAGTTGATTGGCTAGACCGTCTGACCTTCAGGGAAATCGAGATGATCAATGAGGTGCGTTTGATTTACGCCAGAGTTCGAAACCTTGTAACTGCTCAAATGTACACGTCTCACAGTGTCAAACCGAATCATGAGCACCCTTTATTACTTCAACAGAGTGAGAAGCGCAGCTCCAACTTCATGTATCTCATGGTGGAGTTTCCTCGCGTCAAAACGGGAGAGAAAGAGTACAGCATTGTGTACTACGAGAAGGTAGGTAGTACACAGTACAGTACACGCGTGCAAGTATGGAGGTATAACATGTATCCACCCAGAGTTGTGTGTGCTCGATGGGTCGTCGGTGGGATGGTCTGATTGGTTCACGTACTCTCCCTGGCCCCTCCCACTTCCAGGATGGGGACGAATCGTCTCCTGTTCCCACCAGCTCCGATATCGTCAAAGTCCCAGACCCACAGATGTGCATGGTGAGAGACCGCACACACACACACACAAGCTACGAGCTGGCGTTGACAAGGTTTCATAGGATGATCCACAATCTTCACGTTGGAGCGTGTTGAGACGTGGTTGACGTTTTGCCTTTGTGTCCCTCCTCCCCCGCCGTAGGAGAACCTGGTGGAGAGTAAGCACCACAAGCTGGCCCGCAGCCTGCGGAGCGGCCCCTCTGACCACGACCTCAAACCCAATGCTGCCACCAGGGACCAGCTCAACGTCAGTGCCTCTGCTAGTGTGTGTGTGTGTGTGTGTGTTGATAGTTCAGACCATCAGGACTTAAGCTTGTGTGTGTGTGTGTGTGTGTGTTGATATCAGTTCACACCTTCAAGACATAAGCTAGTATATGTATGTGTGTGTGTGTGTGTTGATATCAGTTCACACCTTCAAGACATAAGCTAGTATGGGTACAAGTGTGTTTATGTATATTAGTGTTTTTCTCAGTACACCCACACCAGCCTATCTCTGGTCTCAGATCATAGTGAGCTACCCTCCAACCAAGCAGCTGAGCTCCGAGGAACAGGACCTGGTGTGGAAGTTCCGGTACTACCTCACCACCCAGGAGAAGGTCTGCACTCTCACCTTCTCCCCCATGTCTCCTGTGTGTGTGTGTGTGCGCATGCATTCCATGAAGCAAACAGCTGATTTACCTGTAAACATGTTAACACCTGGGTAGGCTTGCCTCCTTTCCATGAAGCAAACAGCTGATTTACTGTTTATTAACACCTGTGTGTGTGTGTCCTTCCACCTCCACCCCTTCATCCAGGCGCTGACTAAGTTCCTGAAGTGTGTGAACTGGGCTCTGGCCCAGGAGGCCAAGCAGGCCCTGGAGCTGCTGGGGAAGTGGAGGCCCATGGACGTGGAGGACTCCCTGGAGCTGCTCTCCTCCCAGTTCACCAACCCCGACGTCCGCCGCTACGCCGTGGCCCGCCTGCAGCAGGCCGACGACGAGGTGTGTGTGTGTGTGGGGGGGGTCAGATGGCTGAGCAGTTAGGGAATTGGGTTATTGATCAGAAGGTTGTCAGTTCAGTTCCCGGCCGTGCTAAATGACATTGTGTCCTTGGGCAAGGCACTTCACCCTCAGGGGGAATGTCCCCGTACTAACCCCCCCCCCCCCCTCTCCTCGGTGTTCCAGGACCTTCTGATGTACCTGCTCCAGCTGGTCCAGGCTCTGAAGTACGAGAACTTCAACGACATCCAGGGAGGGCTGGAGCCAGGCAGCAAGAGGGACTCCCAGGGCCTGGGAGAGAGTTCCACGCTGGGGGACCTAGACAGGTCAGCAGGGGGGGTCTGGAGCACCAAGGTCCAGCCTCGTACAGAAGAGCTGGGAAAATGGAATGCTGATTCTCTGAATTCTATCAGGGGCGTCGTGTTACTAAATGTGGTGACCTGTGTGTGTACAGTGTTACTAAATGTGGTGACCTGTGTGTGTACATTGTTACTAAATGTGGTGACCTGTGTGTGTACAGTGTTACTAAATGTGGTGACCTGTGTGTGTACAGTGTTACTAAATGTGGTGACCTGTGTGTGTACAGTGTTACTAAATGTGGTGACCTGTGTGTGTACAGTGTTACTAAATGTGGTGACCTGTGTGTGTACAGTGTTACTAAATGTGGTGACCTGTGTGTGTACAGTGTTACTAAATGTGGTGACCTGTGTGTGTACAGTTCCCAGGTCCAGACAGGACCCTCAGTGCCCTCGCCTGCTACACAGAAGGGCAAGGAGGGAGCAGACAACGAGAGCCTGGAGGTAAGAGGAAGGGGAGCAAGAGGGAGGGAGAGGAAGATGGAGGAATATTAGTCATGAAGAAAACCAAACATTTTGTTCTTCCTCCTGTGCAGCAGGATCTGTGCACGTTCCTCATCTCCAGAGCTTGCAAGAACTCAACCCTGGCCAACTACTTGTACTGGTGAGTGTGCGTGTGTGTGTGTGCACACCTGTGTGTGTGTGTGTGTGTGTGTGGTAACGCAGTGTGCTCCTGCTCAGGTACGTGATCGTGGAGTGTGAAGACCAGGACACCCAGCAGAGAGACCCCAAGACCCACGAGATGTACCTTAACGTCATGAGGAGGTTCAGCCAGGCTCTGCTCAAGGTCAGGCTGCCAGCACTGCTGGAACAGTCTCACAGTCTCTCACACACACACACACACACACACACATCCTGGGGCGCTGGGCCTCCGTTCAAACAAACCTTTGCTCAGGGATTTGAGTTGAGATTACATATCCTCTCCTCTTCGACCCTTTTTCCACTCTCTCTCTTTCCATCTCCACTCTTTCTCCTTCGCTGTCTCCCTCTCCCTTGCTCTCCCTCTCCCTTCCTCTCCCTTCCTCTCCCTTCCTCTCCCTCTCCCTTGCTCTCCCTCTCCCTTGCTCTCCCTTGCTCTCCCTCGCTCTCCCTCGCTCTCCCTCTCCCTTGCTCTCCCTCTCCCTTGCTCTCCCTCTCCCTTGCTCTCCCTCTCCCTTGCTCTCCCTCTCCCTTGCTCTCCCTCTCCCTCTCCCTTGCTCTCCCTCTCCCTCTCCCTTGCTCTCCCTCGATGTGGCTCTCTCAGGGTGATAAGAGTGTGAGGGTGATGCGCTCCCTGCTGGCTTCCCAGCAGACCTTCGTAGACAGACTGGTGATGCTGATGAAGGCTGTGCAAAGAGAGAGCGGCAACCGCAAGAAAAAGGTAGGACACACACCGGACGGTCAGGTGGAGCACTCTGGTAGAGTGAGATAGGCTCAGAGCCCCTCTCTGCTAGAGTGAGATAGGCTCAGAGCCCCTCTCTGCTAGAGTGAGATAGGCTCAGAGCCCCTCTCTGCTAGAGTGAGATAGGCTCAGAGCCCCTCTCTGCTAGAGTGAGATAGGCTCAGAGCCCCTCTCTGCTAGAGTGAGATAGGCTCAGAGCCCCTTTCTGCTAGAGTGAGATAGGCTCAGAGCCCCTCTCTGCTAGAGTGAGATAGGCTCAGAGCCCCTCTCTGGTAGAGTGAGATAGGCTCAGAGCCCCTCTCTGCTAGAGTGAGATAGGCTCAGAGCCCCTCTCTGCTAGAGTGAGATAGGCTCAGAGCCCCTCTCTGCTAGAGTGAGATAGGCTCAGAGCCCCTCTCTGCTAGAGTGAGATAGGCTCAGAGCCCCTCTCTGCTAGAGTGAGATAGGCTCAGAGCCCCTCTCTGCTAGAGTGAGATAGGCTCAGAGCCCCTCTCTGCTAGAGTGAGATAGGCTCAGAGCCCCTCTCTGCTAGAGTGAGATAGGCTCAGAGCCCCTCTCTGCTAGAGTGAGATAGGCTCAGAGCCCCTCTCTGCTAGAGTGAGATAGGCCCAGAGCCTCTCTCTGGCGCCGTGATGAAGCTTTGTGACGCGGTGGCGCCCCCTGTGTGTCAGACGGAGCGACTGCAGGCCCTGCTGGCCGACAACGAGAAGGTGAACCTGTCTGAGATTGAGCCCATCCCCCTGCCCCTGGAGCCCCAGGTCAGGATCAGGGGCATCGTGCCCGACACCGCCACGCTCTTCAAGGTGAGCCACCACCCTGGACACACATCCTCCTCCTCTGTCGCCTTCATCCCCTCCTTCATCCATGCCCTCCCAACAACCTCGTCCCTCCTCACCCTCCCTCCCTTCCATCTCCTTCTCTGCCTTTCTCCTTCTAGACTAGGGGTGGGCAACCCTGGTCCTCAGGGACCCCCCTGTCCTGCATGTTGTAGATGTTTCCCTGCTCCAACACACCCGTTTCAAATTAATGTGGAAGCCTGGTAACGACCATTTATTTGAATCAGGTGTGTTGGAGCAGAGAAACATCTAAAACATGCTGGACAGGGGTTTCCCTGAGGACCAGGGTTGCCCACCCCTAGTCTAGACGTTTCTCTCTCCTATTTGAAACCGTGTAGCTAAGAGGTGGTTCTAACCTGTCCACTGACCCTAACCCTCCCGCGCGTCGTCCTAACCCTCCCGCGTGTCGTTGTCCGGCAGAGCGCCCTGATGCCTGCCAAGCTGATCTTCAAGACGGAGGACGGGGCCATGTACCCCGTCATCTTCAAACACGGGGACGACCTGAGGCAAGACCAGCTCATCCTGCAGATCATCTCCCTCATGGACAAGGTATCAACACACACACACACATTCTTCACATATGCAAGGTGATCCTAACTAACCCGTAGTACACATTTAAGCACAAGCAATGTGTGTGCCTTTTTAGAGATTGTATGAAGTGAACGCATAAGTGATATTTGCTTTCTCTCTCAGCTCTTGAGGAAAGAGAACTTGGACCTGAAGTTGACGCCCTACAAAGTTCTGGCGACGAGCACCAAACACGGTGAGCACCGTTTGGTGCTTTCTTCATACAAAAAAAGTGATTTTTTTTTTTTATATCTCAGGACAGGAAGTGTGCAACATGACCTTTGACCTTGAAAGTTTGTTATAACCCTTTCCAGGGTTCATGCAGTTTGTCCAGTCAGTTCCTGTGGCAGAGGTACTGGCCACTGAAGGCAACATCCAGGTAGGAAATTGTTCTAACTTTTTCATTCTTTTGGATACCTCCTGTCTGAGTAGAAACTGTCAACAGTCTTGTTCTTCCTTCAATGCTTTTACACTTTATTATTCTTTTGCTCTTCTCATTAGAGCTTCTTCAGAAAACACGCCCCTAGTGAAAAAGGGCCCTATGGCATCAGCCCTGAGGTGATGGACACCTACGTTAAGAGCTGTGGTGAGTGCTCTCCCTCTAAGGCCCTCCCACTTCACCGCCACTGGCCATCCTATTGGTCAAAGTGTCACTCATGCAACCATGCTGTCCAGCAATATCTCTGTGTTTTTCCTCTAACCCAGCTGGTTACTGCGTCATAACATACATCCTTGGAGTGGGAGACCGACATCTGGACAACCTGCTACTAACTAAGACCGGTAACAGACCAACACACACGCTAAGGAGAGTTACACTTCTCTTCCAGTTCCCTACATAAACACTCTCTCTCTCCCTGTCTGGATCTTTCTTCCTCCGTCTCCCTTCAGGGAAGTTGTTCCATATTGACTTTGGCTACATCCTGGGTCGCGACCCCAAGCCCCTGCCCCCACCCATGAAGCTGAGCAAGGAGATGGTGGAGGGCATGGGGGGCATGCAGAGCGAGCAGTACCAGGAGTTTAGGAAGCAGTGTTACACCGCCTTCCTTCACCTCCGCAGGTAGGGGAAACACACACAGTGCTTTGGGATAGGACACACACACACACACAGTGCTGTGGGATAGGACACACACACACACACACACACAGTGCTGTGGGATAGGACACACACACACACACACACACACACACACAGTCCCTTCCACACTGTGACAGCAGCAGCTTAGACTCCTCCCCCTCTCCCCAGGTACTCCAACCTCATCCTGAACCTGTTCTCTCTCATGGTGGACGCCAACATTCCTGATATAGCACTGGAGCCCGACAAGACTGTTAAGAAGGTGAGAGGACACACACACACACACACACATACCCCCACACCCTTCTAAAGGAGACACCAACCTTGCTATATTGGTTAGTTACCATCAAATGCGTTCTGTCCCCTCCCCTTTCCAGGTGCAGGACAAGTTCCGATTGGACCTGTCTGACGAGGAGGCGGTCCACTACATGCAGAGTCTGATAGACGAGAGCGTGGGGGCTCTGTTTGCTGCTGTGGTGGAGCAGATCCACAAGTTCGCCCAGGTGGGTTCACCTCTCTGAGCCTTTCATGACTGACACCTGAGAGTTGATGTCACCCTCGTTTTAATCCCTGATGTTAAGTGCTGTATTCCAGGTGTTTTAACTAATCTTGTAACCCTAAGTGCTCTGTGTGTGTATGCGAGTGTGCGTGAAGGAGTGAGAAAGGGAAAACAAGGGGGGGGAAGAGGAGGGCACAACTCACCCCCATCCACACCAACACATGATGTTGATTACCTGCACATCCAGACAACAGCACATTGACCTTACACACCTCACACTGCTTACAAACCATTGACAAGCCGAATCTCAACATCTTGAAATATCCAGTCAAAATGTCGTGACGGATACAGTAGAACAGATTGGTTGTGAGATCATTTCCTGGTCATGGGACCAAGCATTCACCAATCTCAGTGTTGCAGATTGAGGCCTCACCTGGTCTCGGGGCTGTGAGGACACACTGGGGGGGGGAGGAGGGGGAGGATGCTGGGGTGAAGGAGCGGGGTTGGAGGGAGAAGTTGGCCACGGCGCAGAACACTTGTCCTGGAGCCAGATCTGAGAACTCCTCCCTGGCCACCACGTCCAGGGTCCACACAGTTCGCCTCTACAAGGAAATCAGCCAATCACGGCGGAAGTTACTAAACTGAATCTCACACAGCAAGCCAATCACGGCGGAAGTTAACAAAATAATCAAATTTCAGAGACTGGAACAATGTATAAACACACAGTGAGAGACGGGTTTTTAGGAAGAGGAGTACCTGGTATTGGGAGAGGTTGAGCTGGTTGTAGACGGTGATGGTGGTCCAGGGGTCGATGAACTCTGACACAGGACAGCAGCTCCTCAGAGAGCACCTCCTGCTGGCTGAACATGGGAACTGCACCTCCACAACCAACACAGCCTTGTCCAGGGAGACGGAGACAGAGGGAGGGCTGAAGGCTAGGAGAAAAAACATCAAGCACACAAACTAACTTTACTGTCAGTAAGACCAATTACTATTTCACTTATACAATTAGCTACTTTTTGGCATTGGTAAGATATCTATGCCAATAGACCCCTGTAGATATTCACAGATATATAGTGTTGACAGATGATGAAGGATGTGTGGAAGTGTGTGCTTTCCCGGTACTGACTGAAGTCCTCGTGGTCCAGGGTGCGTGGTTCTGTCCACACCAGGTCATGAGGGCCCACATGCAGCCCCAGGCGGAGCAGGTGGTACAGGTTCAGGTCCAGGAAGGCCCGGGTCAGGTCACAGTGGGGAGGGGGCACACGCACACATCCTGTCACGTTCAGCCATGGCTCACTGGAGCACACACACACACACACACACATTAGCTTTTTGCATAAATTCAAAGAAGAAAGCTCTCCTTTAAAACATTCACATATACACACACACACATTTGGACTTTGGGCTGTGGTGATAATGTCAATGTGTAGCATCTCTTCTCTCCTGCTACCACTTCCACTCCTCTGCTCTCGATTTCTCTTTCCTTCCTCAGCCACCTTCTTCACCCCCCCTACCTTTCTTACTCTCCTCTTCCTCTGTCTCGCTCTCAACCCATCTCCCTCACCCTCTTCTCCGAAACACTCACTACTACCATCTACTTCCTTTCTTTTTCCTCCGAGGACAATGTGAGGATCGGACACCTGCTGGGTGTACATAACCCTCCGTCATTCATTCGGTCCGATTTTCCATAAGCTTTGTGGTGTGTGTGTGTGCGTGTGTACTGAGCTCAGGCCCACCCCTGCTGTTTGGTCTGGACGGTGTAGGTGGTGTTTGGGTTGTCGAGGGAACAGCTCCACCGCAGGAGGTAGCTTAAGTCCAGGGAATCCACCGTGCTGTCACACTTGGAACTGTGCGACCCTGGAGACAGGCACGCAACGCAGCCCCAAATAGAACAGTCACTGACTGGCCCCTTCACGGTCTCAGACACAGACACATCGAAGCACAGACCTACTGGACATTGACTATAAATCAAAGTGCATAATTTCAACCAGGCTGCGTAAACAATTTAGGGAGCGTGACAGGAATATGTTTTAGGTAGATCTCACACACACACACACCTGTGAGGAAGAAAGTGGCATCCACAAAAACTCCCGATAACACGCTCCACTGGAGGATTGTTGTCGCGCCTGTGGTCCCCATGGAAACCAGCTGTACCGGATGAACTTTGCTCTGGAGGATAAGAAGAATCTATTAGAACTCCCAACTGAACCAGAACTCCGTCCTCCGCGGAACATTCCGTACACAATCTCAGAGCAGCACACCCAAGATTCAAGAGCCAATCAACTGATGTGAATACTGTGAGGAAACACGTACCTGTGCGGACGGAGGAGAGTGTGACGGGCAGGTGACGATGGGGAGCGATGACAGAGGACAGGAAGAGCTGAGGACACTGAGGGCTTTTCTAGAGCTCTGTGGGTGAGGAGGGGAAACACGCGCGTCTGAAGGGGGAAGATGGAGGGAGGGAGGGAGGATGAGAGGGAAGGTGACAGAAACCTGCTGGAGACCCACTATGGATTCCCTGTCTGCTTACTGTGACAAACAAGACCCCTGGAGTTTTCCCAATGAAACCTAAAGGCTTCTTAGGGTAAACAGATCTCAATAGAAAACGTCAATCTGACCACATGAGCCAAGTAGAGCGTGACACAAATTCAAACCCACAAGAGGACTTCCATTCTATGTTTTTATTCAACAGCATTTTTAAATAATAGGAATCTGTATAGCTCTGTTTGTAGCTTGGTCTCAGAATGCGAAAACATAACAATATCTGTAATAATCACACGGTTTAAGTGCTTTATCAGGGAGAAGAAGCAGCCAGCACACGTTCACACATACGATTCATTGCAGACCCACATACATGCACGCACGCACACACACACACACACACACACACACACACACACACACACACACACACACACACACACACACACACACACACACACACACACACACAGGAACACTGTGCAGCTCTTGAGCTTAACAAGGCAAACTGCCCACCCAGATGACTACAACATCCAAATCATAACATTAGAATAATACTCGTCATAGCAACATTCCTCATTTGAGCATCATCATCATCATCAGCCAGTTAAGAGTACATACAGCAAGGTTTGGGGGGGGGGGGGGGGGCGGAGCCATCGTCCAAATATAAAGGCAGGAACATTCATACAGTCACAGTACGTCACACCCAACAAGCTGGACCAATGGGAGTGTTTCATGCTGAGGGACAAGCAGCATTACTGCTTCTTATTGGTTAGACGGAACCAAATGATCCTAGTTGGGTTAACGAGACGGTTCTGTTAAGCTTCATTCAGCTCTGTTCAAAAGCTGACTTTACAACCTCAGTCCAGCAGAGGGCAGCAGCATCAACACAACTGGTAGGGAGTGGAATGTGTCCCAGACTTAAGTACTGAACTAGGATCAGCTTTTGATTTATCACTAAGAGTCCAGTAAAGAATAGTATAGCCTAGATCTGGTCCTAGATCTGGTCAAAATGGATGCAGCCTCACCTCTTCATAGACACACCTTCATAACCAAAGAGTGGATTCATCTCATCGCTGGTGTCACCATGGAGGTGAGCCCAGAGGAAAAGCAGGCAGGTTAAAAACATCGACACCCAGCCCACCGCGACCGTGCCGGGCAGGCAGAAGGCAGGCCCAGACTACCAACACTCAGCCGCCTATGTCTGTGCCCCAGGAAGAACCCGGCTGGGCTCCGGGGTGGAGGGCGAGAGCCCCCCCTTGGGGCCCCCCTTGTAGAGCAGGCCCCTGGCGGACGCCGCGTCCCCGTTCAAGTTCTTGTAGGGGTTCCGTCGCGGGGGGGCTCGCAGACACACCGAGGGGAAACGAAAGCCCGCCAGGCAGCAGCCCGGACAGGAAATGACCTCGTCCTGCTGGTCCAGGGAGTGGCCGGAGCTGGAGCCGAAGGGCGAGGGGGCCCCGGGGGGGTCCCCCCCTTCCTCGGTCGGGGAGCGGTATCCGTTGCTGCTGGGCGCCCCCCAGGCCAGGGGGCGGCTCATCACCACCGGGGTGTTGTTGTTGTCCAGGATGGGGAGGGGGGGCAGCGAGGGGGGGGCGTTGGAGACAGGACTGATGGCCCAGCCGTTGGTGTAGAGGGAGGGGGACAGAGAGGAGCAGGGCGAGGGGGAGGAAAGAGAGAGAGGGCCGTCCAGTTTGTCCGGGGAGCTGGTGCAGTCCATCGGCTCCACTGCGCTCTCCTCCTCCTCTTCTTCCGTTTGTTCCAGACACAGCAGTTCGAGATCAAGGGGAAGACCTGATTCGTCGGCTGGGAGGTCCACACTCTCTCTCTTCCCCTCCTCCTCTTCCTCCAAGCCTCCCAGACGAAGCTCCTCGTTCTCTCCATCCTCCGCCCTCCACCCATCCCACTCCTCACCCTCGGGGACGTCTCCCGGGGGCAGGGTGAACTCTTGGGGGGTGGTGATGTCAGGAGGGGGGGTGCACGGCAGCGAATGGCAGCGCCGGTGTCGTCCACGTGGGGGCGCCCCCCCGTCTCCGCGGGGTTCTGTGGGGTGGCAGGTGTCCGGGCTGGGGGGCTGGGGGAGGGTGAAGGTGAGAGAGATGACGGATTTGCTGGGCGTGTCAAACAGCTTGATCTTGCCCCCCTTCAGGTCCTCCCTCTGGGAGAAGGGGTTGACGCGGGCGGGCGGGGCCAGCGTTGGGGGCGTGGCCGGGGGCAGCATGTCTGATTTGCTGCGGGAAAGCCGCGGGTCGGAGGAGGGGGCGCGGAGGGACCGCCTCCTCGCCAAGTCAAGCTCAGGAGACACGGACACTGGAGGGAGAGAGACAGAAAGAAAGAACGAAAGAAAGAGAGAGATGGGGGGTAGAAGTGAGTCCTTATAAACCACTGGCTGAGCTCACCAGAATGATGTAATCCTGCCCTATAGATGCTGCTGGGACCCCCCAGCCCAGCTCTGACTGCACAGACTCTCCCAGACTAACCCTCCTCAGTCTCCCAGACTAACCCTCCTCAGTCTCCCAGACTAACCCTCCTCAGTCTCCCAGACTAACCCTCCTCAGTCTCCCAGACTAACCCTCCTCAGTCTCCCAGACTAACCCTCCTCAGTCTCCCAGACTAACCCTCCTCAGTCTCACCCTTCATTGCTGCTTGGTCTTTCTGAGTCTCTGTCTCTCTCTGCTCCAGCTCTGCCACGATCTCTGAGAACGGCGGGCGACGGCCCGCACTCATCTGAGAGAGAGAGAGAGAGAGACAGAGAGAGAGAGACAGAGAGAGACAGAGACAGAGAGAGAGAGAGAGAGAGAGAGACAGAGAGAGACAGAGACAGAGAGAGACAGAGAAAGACAGAGACAGAGAGAGACAGAGAGAGAGAGACAGAGAGAGAGAGAGAGAAACGTGTGAACGGGGATTGATGGGAGAGAGAAGACAAAGAGAGAGAGACAAACAGGACAGTGGTCCTACATTGCAGCAGGTGACGGCCAGGTCCAGGAAGGCTGACGGACAGTCTCCCACCATGTGCTGGAAGGCCTCCACGTCCAGACCAAAGTCCTAGACAGGAGCACAGAGCACCATGATCACACACACACACACCAATCAGCTACAGAGATGGAGGACTTCAGGGGGCCAGAGACTGAGAGGGATTTTGTTTTCTGCTCCAGTGAGCTGTGATGGATATGAGAGAAGAAGAAAAGGGAATGTAGAGTTCTCTAATGGAGGGAGACTGACCTACAGCCTAGGGGTGGGGGAGCAGATCTGGCCTGCTGTTACACTACATCACCACAGGGGGGAGCGAGTTTGGGTAAAAAAGAGTGACGAGATGACACCGAGTACATTATTTTATATTCCTCCACATTCCCTCGAGCTTGCGTTTGATGTGGGTTCTCCTTACGTCGTCATACCACACAGAGGTTCTTTTGACATCAGTCATTTGAAATATTGAAAGACAAAATGTTTTCCCTGCTGAAACCTTAGGGCAGTTTGGGGGGTCAGGGGTCATACCTCTGTGCGAGGGAGGACATCAGGGTCAGCCTGGATCCTGGCGATGACCTCACACAGGACGATGCCATAAGAGAACACATCCACCTGGAGAGAGGTGGAGGAGAGGAAAGGGAGGAGGAGAATTGACAGAAGAGAAGAAAACAATTGACTTATTTAACATCCTCTACAAGGTGAAAGAGAATCATGTCCTTATCAACACCAGTTTTCCCCCTTTTCTCCTCCTTCCATACCTTCTCATTGTAGAGCTCTCCTCTCAGCATTTCCGGGGCCATCCAATAGGGAGAGCCCACAACGGCCAGAGGCTCCTGATTGGTCCCCTCACTGTGGAGAGAGAAACCTTGGAGGTTAAAGCTGGGTGACACACACACGCACATACACACACAGCATCATCACCATGCTCTAATTCACACAGATCCCGACACGGAAGGTCATTGTATTTGCGAGAGGTGCCACAGGTCTTGTAGCTTGTTTAGGCATGCCTGTTTCAGAATACGCTGAGTTTTGCCTGTTACAATAGTAGTGTTTTGGGAAATGGGAAATGTGTTACAGCAGGGACAGACACACACACACTACGCTGGCAGATACTTCCTCTTGGAGCTATTTCTATCTGCTACTTTGTGCTCTGATGCTGCAGTAACAAAGGAAGTGATGACAGAGTGGGGGGGGGGGGGGGAGTGAGACGTTACTGTAAACACTGTTTGAAGAAGTAGAGAGCGAGAGAGAGAGAGAAAAAGAGGGAGACCAAAAGGGAGAGAGAGAGAGAGAGATAAAAAGAGAGAGGGAAGGGGCAAGGGATTGGGAGAGAGGCAGGGAGAGGGAGGGAGCTGGAATAGTTTGACCTTATTTGGAGCTGTTTCCTAAAACCTTATTTCATCCCTTCCACAAATACAGGGGCAAACACGTATCTAGTAACCTACACATTTCTGCTGACTAAATTAATCCATTTCGAGAGGCTATCTGAATGCTGCATACTCAGAAATGCAAAGCTGTTGTTTCCTTTGTGGTGGAAACAAGGAGAAGCTGAATGCACATGATGTTGGAGAAACACCGTGAGCAGCTGACTTCCTCTAGATAAACACACAGAGGACCCTCGTGTTCAAACCTAGATTACAAAAGTCCTCACCAACACCAGTTACTATCCTTATTGACAATATTCATAATTTAAATTGGAAACACTAAAATCGACCTGGCAATGAAACTGGATGGAAATGACACACGGTCATAAATGCACATCCTCGTGCACAAACATTCACGCACACACAAACTGGACACACAACTGCACACAAAGCAAGGGAGAAACTGTTGACAACACACACACACACACACACACACCAGCTGACTCCTCTCTGAGACAGTAAGGGTGTTTTCAAAACAAATGCTGAGGCATTTTGCCATGGTAATTAGGAAAGGAGGGGCAAAGGGGGGCAAGGATGCTCAGTGACCTAAGATGACCCAGAGCAGGGGGAGAGTTGAGTTGAATGTGGTGTGGGACTGTCAGCATCCTAAACTAACACCACACAGGACCTGTGTGTGCGTGTGCGTGTCTCTGTGTGTGTGTGAGCACCAGGACTCAAGTGCGTCAGGAAATGCCAGATTAAATATTGACACCGGCGCAGTGACTCAACACAACCCTTCCTCTTCGCTCCGCATCCCCCCACACCCCCCAGAACAGGGATTAAAACACCAACAGTTCCAGGAGTACAGACCACAGGTTGTTATTTCGGTGGTGGTGGGGGGGGGTGGGGCGTCTGAATTGTTTGGAAAAAAGTCTTTTTAAAAGATCTGGTCTGTCTGATGCTCTGCCAGGAAAAGGGGGAGAGAGAGAGGAGAGAGGGGATGGTGGGACGAGAAGAGAAATGGAGAGGGGGGGGAGAGAGGGAGAGAGAGAGAGGAGAGAGGGGATGGTGGGACGAGAAGAGAAATGGAGAGGGGGGGGAGAGAGGGAGAGAGAGAGAGGAGAGAGGGGATGGTGGGACGAGAAGAGAAATGGAGAGGGGGGGGAGAGAGGGAGAGAGAGAGGAGAGAGGGGATGGTGGGACGAGAAGAGAAATGGAGAGGGGGGAGAGAGGGAGAGAGAGAGGAGAGAGGGGATGGTGGGACGAGAAGAGAAATGGAGAGGGGGGGGGAGAGAGGGAGAGAGAGAGAGAGAGGGGATGGTGGGACGAGAAGAGAAATGGAGAGGGGGGGGAGAGAGGGAGAGAGAGAGAGGAGAGAGGGGATGGTGGGACGAGAAGAGAAATGGAGAGGGGGGGGGAGAGAGGGAGAGAGAGAGGAGAGAGGGGATGGTGGGACGAGAAGAGAAATGGAGAGGGGGGGAGAGAGGGAGAGAGAGAGAGGAGAGAGGGGATGGTGGGACGAGAAGAGAAATGGAGAGGGGGGAGAGAGGGAGAGAGAGAGGAGAGAGGGGATGGTGGGACGAGAAGAGAAATGGAGAGGGGGGGGAGAGAGGGAGAGAGAGAGGAGAGAGGGGATGGTGGGACGAGAAGAGAAATGGAGAGGGGGGAGAGAGGGAGAGAGAGAGGAGAGAGGGGATGGTGGGACGAGAAGAGAAATGGAGAGGGGGGGAGAGAGGGAGAGAGAGAGAGGAGAGAGGGGATGGTGGGACGAGAAGAGAAATGGAGAGGGGGGGGAGAGAGGGAGAGAGAGAGGAGAGAGGGGATGGTGGGACGAGAAGAGAAATGGAGAGGGGGGGAGAGAGGGAGAGAGAGAGAGGAGAGAGGGGATGGTGGGACGAGAAGAGAAATGGAGAGGGGGGGAGAGAGGGAGAGAGAGAGAGGAGAGAGGGGATGGTGGGACGAGAAGAGAAATGGAGAGGGGGGGGAGAGAGGGAGAGAGAGAGGAGAGAGGGGATGGTGGGACGAGAAGAGAAATGGAGAGGGGGGGAGAGAGGGAGAGAGAGAGGAGAGAGGGGATGGTGGGACGAGAAGAGAAATGGAGAGGGGGGGGGAGAGAGGGAGAGAGAGAGGAGAGAGGGGATGGTGGGACGAGAAGAGAAATGGAGAGGGGGGGGAGAGAGGGAGAGAGAGAGAGGAGAGAGGGGATGGTGGGACGAGAAGAGAAATGGAGAGGGGGGAGAGAGGGAGAGAGAGAGAGGAGAGAGGGGATGGTGGGACGAGAAGAGAAATGGAGAGGGGGGGAGAGAGGGAGAGAGAGAGAGAGAGGGGATGGTGGGACGAGAAGAGAAATGGAGAGGGGGGGAGAGAGGGAGAGAGAGAGGAGAGAGGGGATGGTGGGACGAGAAGAGAAATGGAGAGGGGGGGAGAGAGGGAGAGAGAGAGGAGAGAGGGGATGGTGGGACGAGAAGAGAAATGGAGAGGGGGGGGGAGAGAGGGAGAGAGAGAGAGGAGAGAGGGGATGGTGGGACGAGAAGAGAAATGGAGAGGGGGGAGAGAGGGAGAGAGAGAGGAGAGAGGGGATGGTGGGACGAGAAGAGAAATGGAGAGGGGGGAGAGAGGGAGAGAGAGAGAGGAGAGAGGGGATGGTGGGACGAGAAGAGAAATGGAGAGGGGGGGAGAGAGGGAGAGAGAGAGGAGAGAGGGGATGGTGGGACGAGAAGAGAAATGGAGAGGGGGGGGAGAGAGGGAGAGAGAGAGGAGAGAGGGGATGGTGGGACGAGAAGAGAAATGGAGAGGGGGGAGAGAGGGAGAGAGAGAGGAGAGAGGGGATGGTGGGACGAGAAGAGAAATGGAGAGGGGGGGGAGAGAGGGAGAGAGAGAGGAGAGAGGGGATGGTGGGACGAGAAGAGAAATGGAGAGGGGGGAGAGAGGGAGAGAGAGAGGAGAGAGGGGATGGTGGGACGAGAAGAGAAATGGAGAGGGGGGGGAGAGAGGGAGAGAGAGAGGAGAGAGGGGATGGTGGGACGAGAAGAGAAATGGAGAGGGGGGGGGAGAGAGGGAGAGAGAGAGGAGAGAGGGGATGGTGGGACGAGAAGAGAAATGGAGAGGGGGGGAGAGAGGGAGAGAGAGAGGAGAGAGGGGATGGTGGGACGAGAAGAGAAATGGAGAGGGGGGGAGAGAGGGAGAGAGAGAGGAGAGAGGGGATGGTGGGACGAGAAGAGAAATGGAGAGGGGGGGGGAGAGAGGGAGAGAGAGAGGAGAGAGGGGATGGTGGGACGAGAAGAGAAATGGAGAGGGGGGGAGAGAGGGAGAGAGAGAGGAGAGAGGGGATGGTGGGACGAGAAGAGAAATGGAGAGGGGGGGGGGAGAGAGGGAGAGAGAGAGGAGAGAGGGGATGGTGGGACGAGAAGAGAAATGGAGAGGGGGGGAGAGAGGGAGAGAGAGAGGAGAGAGGGGATGGTGGGACGAGAAGAGAAATGGAGAGGGGGGGGGAGAGAGGGAGAGAGAGAGGAGAGAGGGGATGGTGGGACGAGAAGAGAAATGGAGAGGGGGGGGAGAGAGGGAGAGAGAGAGGAGAGAGGGGATGGTGGGACGAGAAGAGAAATGGAGAGGGGGGGAGAGAGGGAGAGAGAGAGGAGAGAGGGGATGGTGGGACGAGAAGAGAAATGGAGAGGGGGGAGAGAGGGAGAGAGAGAGGAGAGAGGGGATGGTGGGACGAGAAGAGAAATGGAGAGGGGGGGAGAGAGGGAGAGAGAGAGGAGAGAGGGGATGGTGGGACGAGAAGAGAAATGGAGAGGGGGGAGAGAGGGAGAGAGAGAGGAGAGAGGGGATGGTGGGACGAGAAGAGAAATGGAGAGGGGGGGGAGAGAGAGAGGAGAGAGAGAGGAGAGAGGGGATGGTGGGACGAGAAGAGAAATGGAGAGGGGGGGGAGAGAGAGAGGAGAGAGAGAGGAGAGAGGGGATGGTGGGACGAGAAGAGAAATGGAGAGGGGGGGAGAGAGGGAGAGAGAGAGAGAGAGGGGATGGTGGGACGAGAAGAGAAATGGAGAGGGGGGGAGAGAGGGAGAGAGAGAGGAGAGAGGGGATGGTGGGACGAGAAGAGAAATGGAGAGGGGGGGAGAGAGAGAGGAGAGAGAGAGGAGAGAGGGGATGGTGGGACGAGAAGAGAAATGGAGAGGGGGGGGGGAGAGAGAGAGGAGAGAGAGAGGAGAGAGGGGATGGTGGGACGAGAAGAGAAATGGAGAGGGGGGGGGAGAGAGAGAGAGAGAGGAGAGAGGGGATGGTGGGACGAGAAGAGAAATGGAGAGGGGGGGAGAGAGGGAGAGAGAGAGGAGAGAGGGGATGGTGGGACGAGAAGAGAAATGGAGAGGGGGGGAGAGAGGGAGAGAGAGAGGAGAGAGGGGATGGTGGGACGAGAAGAGAAATGGAGAGGGGGGGGGGAGAGAGGGAGAGAGAGAGGAGATGGTGGGACGAGAAGAGAAATGGAGAGGGGGGAGAGAGGGAGAGAGAGAGAGAGAGGGGATGGTGGGACGAGAAGAGAAATGGAGAGGGGGGGAGAGAGGGAGAGAGAGAGAGAGAGGGGATGGTGGGACGAGAAGAGAAATGGAGAGGGGGGGGAGAGAGGGAGAGAGAGAGGAGAGAGGGGATGGTGGGACGAGAAGAGAAGTGGAGAGGGGGGAGAGAGGGAGAGAGAGAGAGAGAGGGGATGGTGGGACGAGAAGAGAAATGGAGAGGGGGGGGAGAGAGGGAGAGAGAGAGAGGGGATGGTGGGACGAGAAGAGAAATGGAGAGGGGGGGAGAGAGGGAGAGAGAGAGAGAGAGGGGATGGTGGGACGAGAAGAGAAATGGAGAGGGGGGGAGAGAGGGAGAGAGAGAGGAGAGAGGGGATGGTGGGACGAGAAGAGAAATGGAGAGGGGGGGAGAGAGGGAGAGAGAGAGGAGAGAGGGGATGGTGGGACGAGAAGAGAAATGGAGAGGGGGGGGAGAGAGGGAGAGAGAGAGAGAGGCAGAATGCTGGAACAGAGAGGAACCACGCGCGCGAGAAACACGGCCGTGCGTACATGCTCACGTAGCGAACGAGTGAAAGAAAGAAAAGTAAGGAAGGCGGGGTTCTTATCTAAATGGTGTGCGTGTGCTGATAGGGAGGGATGACGGGCTGGCTGACCTGTGCTCTGGGATCTTCTCGGCCAGACCAAAGTCCCCCACCACGGCCGACCACGCAGCGCCCTCCCAGCGCACCAGGCAGTTCTACAGAGAGGACACAGGTCATCCGTTAACGCTGGTGCGTGCGTGCGTGCGTGCGTGCATACGTCTGTGCGAGTAAGAAAGTACAGACTGGCAGTCACGTTTAAAATGAAAGCGTGTGTTCGTCCATGGTTCAGTGCTTGAGACTTGTGTGTGTGTCTCACGTTTCTCTGTGTGGGGATGCTGTGTCAGCTGAGTGCTGAGTGAGAGTGTGTCCCCTACCTTGGAGGTGAGGTCCCTGTGGAAGATGCCCTTGCTGTGGAGGTATTGGAGGCCCCTGGAGATGTCCAGGGCCAGGGCTTCCCTGGAGGCCCAGGACAGGTAGTCCTCACTGGCCAGCAGCTGCTCCAGGTTCCCCCCGTTGATGTACTGTAACCGCAGCACACGTCAACCACACAGGCTGTGACCGCATAGCGGCGGGCATTTGTCAAGGCATACATTTGAGATTTTAGAAAAAAATTGTGTAAATCGAAATCATGGTTGCAACCGTTGACATTACAGGTGTCAATCGAAGGACTGGGTAACAGGTCACAGTTATTTAGTCATTGTGGCAGACGCTCTTATCCAGAGCGTTATCTGAAGAATGTCACGAACTGCTGCCATGACAACAATAACTGTCGATCTAAGCAGGTCACCAAGGTTTCCCCGCCTAACACGTAACCATGACAACTTTCAGCGAGTGACGCAAGCGGAGATGTCAGGTGACGCTGTGTGAGCCGTCCTGACAGCCAGAACCCCCTCCCCCCCTCTCCCACCCCGACACGCACATTCCCTTAGCAGGATGTCCAGATACCGTCTTCTTACCTCTGTGAGCGCGTGGAGCTGCCCCTCGTGAACACACACTCCAACGAACCTGAGAGAGACACACACACACACACACACACACACACACACACAGGCTCAACATGAGTCTGTCCTGTGACAGAGAGAGAAAGAATGACAGAAACAGACACCTGAGGATGTTGGGATGACAGACACGCAGACACACACACACACACACCTGAGGATGTTGGGATGTCTGAGGCGGTTCATAAGCTGCACCTCCCTCAGCATGTTGGCTCTGTTGCTGGGCATGATGTTCATCTTCAGGGCCATCACCTGGCCTGTGCTCCTGTGCTGCACCTGCACACACACACACACACACACACACACACACACGCCATCAGACGAGCACTCTCCACGAGGCAGGACACACGTGCACATCCACAGGTGGCCTCTGATGTGAAAAGAATGTGTGTGTGTGTGTGTGTGTGTGTTGTCTGATGGTATTGACAGAGAGGAAGTTTGCACAAGCCTGTGTGCATAGACTGGATGTCAAGGCGTATGCTATGTGAAAGGGAGTGCCTGGGTGTTTATAGGTGCATGCGTGCGTGTGCAAGGACACTGTGTGTGTGTGTGTGTGTGTGTGTGTCAGGTCCAGCGTTAGAGGTGATGTCACTACTGTGTTCAGGATGTAAACAGGCCCAGTGGTGCAGTAGAGAGAGCCATGATGACATCAACACACCTACTCTCTCTCACTCACTCACTCAGACACACACACACACGGATCTGAACTCTGTTAAGTCAAGGCTAGTGTGCGTCTCTGGAAGGAGCAGCAGTCAATAAGAGTCCATCTCTGCCCTTACATCCATCACACACACACACACAGCTGCAGACTGTAAATCACTGCTCCACTAAGCTAATGTGTTCCTCTTCACGTTAGCGGCAGGGCTAGGACAGCAGGCTGAGGGGAGCAGGAATGACACAGAGGTGTCTGCAGTAGGAGATCCCTTCACGCCTGCTCTGTGCTGCTGCATAGCAGGACTGCTGTCCAGGCTGTCTGGACAAACAACCACACACACCAGCTCCATCCATCTTACTGAAACACATTCTCCAAGACATGGGACACACACACACACACACACACACACACACACAGAGCAGGTCTGAGCCAGCTGTTGAGCTAGCAGATTCGGTCGAGGTGAGTGTGTGTACAGTCTGGACGCTTGATTTGTGCCGTCCTCCTGCAGAATTTCACCTCAAACCAACAACTGGCCACTCCTCCTAATCCCAGGCTCCCAGCCAGGACCCAGGAGCTCCAATAGGAGCTCATCACACTGAGTGAGACGGCACCTGGGACCACCAAGCGTCTGTGTGTGACAGAGAGAAAGTGGGTTGTGTGTGTGTGTGTGCGTGCGTGTCTCAACGTCCCACAATAAGGAGTGAAGAGTGTGTGTGTGATGTTCAGGTGGCAGGTCTGGAGACGCCAAAAATAACCCAGGCCACACACACACCACAACTCAGACTATAAAAGATAGCATATCACCTAACCCTAACTGACCTAGACCACGCCATTACAGAGAGCACACTCTCCCACAAACACAGTCATGCACACAGTAGTTCCTCAAGCTGCACAGGTTCAAATCCAACATGGACAAGTTAGGTTACATACAGGGTTAAACAGGAAAACTCCCCGACACAGAAGAGAGAGAAGAGTGGCTTGGAGCGGAGGAAAGGTCATCAGTGGAGTGAACATGTGTAGCGGTGTCAGACACGGGTCGAGAGACAGACAGACAGACACAGAGACAGAGACAGAGACAGAGACAGAGACAGAGAGAGAGAGAGAGAGAGAGAGAGAGAGAGAGAGAGAGAGAGAGAGAGAGAGAAGTAAGACAGAGACAGACAGACAGAGACAAGTAGGAAACAGAGAAAGCAAAAACAGGAAAGGGAGAGAAGTGCCGCACGACTATCATTAGAAGAAGAGATCTGGGGAAACCAAACATGTGGAGCAGGAAGACAAAATACCACGCCAGCAACCTGAACCATTGGCCTCTCGGGTGCGCTTGGTCTGGCTGCGGGCTCGCCCCAGGGTGACTCCATAGTCTCAATTTCAACACACAGATTTGTAAACACAGGAGATGAGGAGGAGCTAAAATAATCAGCGCCAAAACAAAACACAGGAGGGCAAGACGTCTCTAGGGCTGGAGAGAGGGGCACAGAGAGAGAGGAGGTGGAGAGAGGGGCACAGAGAGAGAGGAGGTGGAGAGAGGGGCACAGAGAGAGAGGAGGTGGAGAGAGGGGCACAGAGAGAGAGGAGGTGGAGAGAGGGCCACAGAGAGAGGAGGTGGAGAGAGGGGCACAGACAGAGGAGGTGGAGAGAGGGGCACAGTGAGAGAGGAGGTGGAGAGAGGGGCACAGAGAGAGGAGGTGGAGAGAGGGGGACAGAGAGAGGAGGTGGAGAGAGGGGCACAGAGAGAGGAGGTGGAGAGAGGGGGACAGAGGGAGGAGGTGGAGAGAGGGGCACAGACAGAGGAGGTGGAGAGAGGGGCACAGAGAGAGGAGGTGGAGAGAGGGGGACAGAGAGAGGAGGTGGAGAGAGGGGGACAGAGAGAGGAGGTGGAGAGAGGGGGACAGAGGGAGGAGGTGGGGGAGGGACAGACAGGTCATATCCATCATCGGGCTAGCAGGGAGGTCCTCATCTCCCACCTACCTGGGATCCACTGAATAGTACATGATCCACCGTCTAGACAACACACACACACACACACACACACACCACTTAGCGTGTTACACAACACCAGGCACCAAGCTGCCATTCACCCCCCCCCCCCCCCTCACTCACAAAACAGACCAACTAGTTGACACACACACACACAGGCTGCAGCAATCCTTACGCAACAGCAGTTCAGATCCCTTTGTGTGCATGTGTGTTGTTGTGGAGTGTGGGGCTAGCGGGGGCAAGTTTGAACACGCGGGGTGAATGGCATCAAATGCAGCCTTCCTCTGCTCCACAGCAAAAACATTTTCCACTGCTCCGCTCCCACACACACCTCCTGCTCCACCCCCCCCCTCCCCCCCGACACACACACACCTTCACCACCTGAGATGTTTATTTACTTCTAGACCCCTCCCGCCTCAGTCTGTAGGTTGGGCGTTAGCTGTGGATAACAAGCTCCTCTCTCTCTCTCTCTGTCTCTCACACACACACGCTAAGGGATGTTGGGACACGGGCACTGATCCACACAGCGCAGGACAACACATTTTACCAAGCACGTACACTGATGGAGCTGTGTTCAATGTTCGTGCATCCTCAGCTTGACTGGGCGGTGCCCATGTACAACACCAACAAATAAGGTGCACACACACACTTGACTGACAGTGGAGCAAGCCCTGACTAGAGAGCAGAAAAAGAATAGGGGAGATGGAAAACACTGTGATAAGCCCTGGAGCTTCAAGTGAAAACCAGTCGACACCAGTCAATGAAAACACACACACATATTTTCAGCCAATGAAAACATGCAGATTGACTCTTAATCCTTTAAAGTTTGTAACCAACCATAAGCACAGGGAAGCACAAGGGTGCAAGTTGATGAACAAGCGCACGTGTCCCTGAGTGTGTGTGTGTGTGTGTGTCCCTGTGTATATGTGTGTGTGTGTGTGTGCGGTCAGCTTGGTCTCCCGAGGCTGATGTTTCCAGCAGGCCTGACAGACCTCTCCTCTGGAGTCCCACACCTCTTCTGGGGTGTCCTGTCTGACACACACAACAAAGGCACTAATTCAACTAATGTCACCGAGAAAATCAGACGCCACAAGCTCCACAGACCCGTTAGAGTGTGTGTGAGCGAATGTTAATTACTAACATGACTCAATATTTACCTCGGATAACTCTTGTTTGACTGCACCTGATTTTGACAGTCCTGACTTGACACCAATGACACATCGTTTTCGTAAACAGCGATTAGCGTCAGCAAAGACACAGCGCTGCGGAAAATCCTAACACAACTCCACACACACACACGCACGCCGTCCTAGGTGTGGATAGGTACCGAGTGTTCCTTGATCAGTAAACTGTTTTAATATTGCAGGAATACAGAATCATCCCCTCCCATGTTTTTGGGAACACTGGAACAATGAGCATGTTTATTTGTGGTTCTGTGGTGACATGGTGTGTTCTAATCTGAGCAGTCTGCTGGAGGGGCCGGGCCAGGCCCATCTGAGACAAGAGAACGGGGGACGCATGCATGGAGAGAGAGAGATAGAGAGAGGTAGAGAGAGGTAGAGGTAGAGAGAGAGAGAGGTAGAGAGAGAGGTAGAGAGAGAGGTAGAGAGAGAGGTAGAGAGAGAGGTAGAGAGAGAGAGAGAGGTAGAGAGAGAGAGAGAGGTAGAGAGAGAGGTAGAGAGGTAGAGAGAGAGGTAGAGGTAGAGAGGTAGAGAGAGAGGTAGAGAGGTAGAGAGAGAGGTAGAGAGGTAGAGAGAGAGGTAGAGAGGTAGAGAGAGAGAGAGAGAGAGAGAGAGAGAGAGAGAGAGAGAGAGAGAGAGAGAGAGAGAGAGAACATAAGTGAAAGAACTAAAAGGACAGAAAAGAGGCAGCCGAGACAGGCATCTAAGGAGACCTGCTGTCTTTGAAGAATATTAAAGATAAAAAAACATTTATTTTTTTTAAGCACCTGAAGGATTTGTCTTGACACGCACTCTCCACTCCTCTCCTCTCCAGTTGCATAATAGTATTGAATGACTGCTTGAGAGACAGTCTCATAGCCAACTGTCTACCTGGCCGATATCCCATCTCGATGCCTATAACTGGTTGCCTGTCTCCTAGCTGCCTGCCTGTTTGGCAGGCTGATATGAGCATGAACCTTCATTGATCTGTTGTGAAGGGTGAGTGGAGGAGCTACAACAGAGAAGTCCCAGTGGCACAGTGCCAGGGTCTCTGGGATGGCTGGCTGGCACGCTTGCTGGCTGGCTGGCTTGCTGGCTGCACGGGAACATCAAAGTCTACGCCTCAAAGAGCAAGAGAAATAAACAATTACCGGAGACGCCAAAGAGACATTAACAAGACGTGCTTAAATGTGTAGGTCTGCACAGTTTCTATGCCCTGCATGCGTGGGAGAGAGGGAGAGAGGAAGGGAGAGCGGCAATGGCAAAAAGAGGGAAAGAGAGAGGGAAAGAGATGAAGGGGGGGGGAAAAGGAAGGAAGGAAGGAGTAAGAGGGAAATTCTCTAGAACAACTTCCTTCGAAGCTCATTCACGGGAGTACCATTGGCACAACCTCGTCCAGAACTGAACAGCTGAACTCAAGATGTCAACGTGTAACAAATTAGCATTTATATCGAATTATCAAAAGGGCGAGTTGTTCAATCAATGCCAGGCATCTTTACAGCTGGTAAACACAAGGTCATTTGCATGTTCATTGCCCATTCAAAGGGCACAGGTTGAGTGCATGACTATACAGCCAGCCACAGTGACAGCTCTTCTCTGCACTCTTATCAACTGGTCCACAAAGACATATTTGACCTTTGATGTCTTGGCAAGGCCCCTTATCCAAGTGCCAGGAATACATTGTGCAAGGAGAAGTATGCAAGGAGAAGTATGCAAGGAGAAGTATGCAAGGAGAAGTATGCAAGTCTCTGAAGTAAGGGTGTCCAGAATTGGGGTCACATCTAACAGGTTTTGCCCATCACTTCTACAGAAGGCTGTGACAGTGGACAACTGAACTAAGATCACCTGGGCAACGTTCACAGGTCACCTGAACACTGTTCCAGAACATGTGGGGAAGACTCAAGCACACTGGGATGTTGGTGGTGTCATCATCGTCATCATCATCTCCATAGTTACTCCATTATCACGCAATGCACTGTAGTTGGTCGTTATTATGGTAGTTAAGCGTTTGTTGTCAGCATTCCATTCGTTTGTTCAGGACTGAAACTGTAACAAGCATGCATGCAAATATATGCTAGTCTTTGAATTTCCCTGCGAGTTTGACAAAAGAAACAGTGAAAGTCAGTCCCTAGCACCCTAAGGATATCACCTCTAAAACAGCATAGACCTGTGTATCATAATGCTGATCTGTTCTGATGGTTTATCATTCTGTCATTTTCCAACAACCCCTACAGCACCATACATCCTGAGGCCAACCATGTCTTCTGTGATGGTTTAGAAGCTAAGATTGTAAACAGACCACATTACCGGCTGGTATCCGTCCTGCTCAGGGTTAGTCTACAACATCTTGTATCAGATCACAAAAAACAGCCATGTTTCATTCTAATGAGTCTAAGATTATAACTCCGGAATGTCACAGCATTGGTCGTGTGTATGTCAGAACTATTACCAGGATGTCTGTCTCACCTTGAACACTTCTGAGAAGAACCCTGAACCAATCTTCTCGCATATGAAGTCGTCGATGCGGGCCAGACTGGACACGGCACTGCGTAGCGCCCGGTAGGACGAGGGTCTGATCCGGTTCGGACCATGGGCGCTGTGAATAGGGGGCTCCAATGCCTCCTGGTTCGGCTCGACCCGCTCCATCGCGAATATCCCGGGAGGGGGGGACCTGTGCGCAGTTTGGAATCCAACCCGTCTGTTTACATTGTTCCAGTCTGAAGCGGAGTCCGGAGAAACAAATTGGCTTCACAATAATATTTAGTTGCAAACACAGCGTAAACGGCCGAATTAATCCCAGACTCTCCAACGTTGTAGCCTACCTAACTAACTAGACAGCGGTTTTCCTCAACTTACGAATTTCCAACACTTGCAGGCTACATGCCGTATCCCCCGGCGTGTGCGTGGTTTGTGTGACGATTCCCCGACACTTCAGAGAAACGAAGGTGGGCAGTCTATTTCTCCAGGAGAAACTGCGTAGCTTGCTTCTGTCTTGGCAACATTCGCAGTCAGTTTCCTTCGTGTGTTCGGGCAATGCAGGCTAAACACTCCTTTCCTTCCCAGTTCTGGAGCCTGGTTTCCTCGTGCGGTTTCTTGTGCGAGCGAACCAGCACCGTCCTTAAAAACGAAAACAGTCATTTTGACTTAAATACATAGCATAAATGTCGTTTCTATTCTTGTTTGTAGGAATGGTTATTTCTGCCTGCTTTGATATGGACCACTGAGACAAAAAATTTATTATCGTTGTTTTGAACCACACTTTGAACACAGAGAGGCTGTTAAACGGATCCAAATCAAACGGTATTTCAAGACGATATTCTGATTGCTCATTCAGTTGATCACTGAAAAACGAGACCACATAAACCGGCAAATAAGTTACGCAGTGGTAGAATCGCCCATGGCACAAGGAGACCGGAACATGCGGAACATGCTCACTCCGTGGAACGGTGTAGCCTATCGTGACTTCCAACACAGCTTAGCCTATGCGGGTCATACATTATAAATGCGAGGCTGACATGAGTTTTATTCGCCTGTCACTCGAGTTCATCAGACTGATTTTACGTTATAGCACCAAGGTTGACCTACTCAGGGCCTACATGTTTTAGGCTACTCATATAGGGTATATTTTTTTAAATAATACAACAATTAGGAATTGTGCCATAAATGGATGAATGGATGTGACTTACCCAGCCTTTTGTACAGGTACGGTGGTGTATTCAGCCCTGACCCCGAATCTAGTGTTTGGTTACCGAGGTTTTATTTCACTAATTAATCAGGCTTGTCTACCTCCTCCCGCCTTTACATTGTCCTCGGTTTCGTTTTACCTCCCCTGCCTTGACACGAGCGGCCGTGCTCTCCGGACTGCAAGAGGAAAACAGTGAGACTTCCCAGAGCGGCTGGCTATTGGAAGAAGCGATATGGGCGTGTCCGCACGTGAACACCGCAAAACTTTACCTGCGGCGGCGCTTAATGAATCGTTTCTCACCTAACCTTTACTGTAAGCTTATTTCCGACAAAGTAAACACACACCGTTGCGTAATGCGCACATTTATCTCAGAGTGTTTGGCTACAATAATTTATCATTTCAGCAGTTTGCTGTGACATGGTGCAAAACAGACAAAGCGTAGTCTGCGGTTCAAAGAAACTATAATTAATTGTTTCTTTACAGTGTAGCGTCACCTCGCACCACACATCGACATACTTCAGATTATGACACAATGTGACCACATTCTATCATGCAACGCTTTGAGTTTTTGCCTACTAACCTCCAGTCTGATTAATACAAGAACCCAGTCTAGATGAACCCAGAAAACAATCCCAGCAGTCACACCACTAACACGGATAATGACATGCGTCACATTTATTATTTAGAGTAGCTACTCACTTATTTATAAAGAATAAAACAGTGTATTTGTTTGACCACAGTCAGACTGAAGAGGTGAACTATACTGAACTATAGATAGAGCAATACTAGGCCTATATTTTCGTCGGTATAGGCCATACACCCTCTCAGACTGAATTTCAGTTATTCACGCCCACCTTTAAGAGCCATTTTTCATAAACAATAGACCTTCAAATAGGCCAAGGGTCAGATCTTGAGAGAGCGGATGCACGCGTCTCACATGTCATTATAACCGTCCTACCTTCTGCAGCCTGGACCTAATTAGCGGCCTCCTGTAGGTGCTAACGATCCTCCTTTCTCCGTCCACATCACTTCCCCATCACAGAGCCGGTCTACGATAGAGCTTCCGTGAGGTCGCGAGGTAGGGGGCTGAAATTGGCTTTTGGAGCTCACCAGCTGTTCCACGCGGCCCGCGCCCCCTAGGGAAGCGGACAGAGGAAGGGGACACCACATGCTCCTCTGTATACCCCCCTCTCTCCTCCACCCCGGGAGCCTGCTGCTGAAGCCTGCTTGGACACGGTGCTCCCCATGGGACAGGCACGGCACTCTGGAGGCCAACAAAGGGCCTCTGCACGAGCCGAAGTGGATGAAAAATAATTCTGCTCGATCCATTGGGGATTCTAAAGTAAATTAGACTCCATTTAGAAATGACGGAATCCTTGGTTTGCTTTGAGGTGTGATACAATTACAGATATTAAATTCATTTTAATGCGATATATTGTGACAATGTCTGGAGGCTCTCAAATCTAAAGCTATGGTAGATGTCTCTGACTGACTACAATGTAAATTATTAGCCATAGACTGAAGAGACAATAACATATATAATTTTGTGTATTTAGAAATGGTTCGAACCCAAATTGTCCATCTAAGTAAATAACAGATACAATATAGGTGAGGAGGAGATAAATATTCAGCATCCCCCCTTATTATATAGGTGTGTGTCAGACCCATATCAAATTACCCTCAGGACTTGTCTCAGCAAAGACACATCTGCCTTTTAAAACATCCATTAAAACATGCCAATAAATGTTACACACAGCATACACAGATCCATCACAACTCTGGCCGATGAGGCACGCGAGTTCATTCAGGTGTCATGACAACCCACCACTCCTCCGCGTGTCCTTACACGCCCCATGGTTGACTTGACAGTCCTGCATGAGAGAGGACAGAGGGTGTTCCCCTAGGAGAGGAACTCCTAGCTTATTTGATGTTTTGGACTGTGGCCTATGGATTGGTTGGTTAGTTTAAACAGACTTTGGGGGACTTTCTGTAGGGTTTCATTGATGCTCGATGGTTTGAAGAGAACCACAATGCGTGCGTAAGGTCGAGGCTCTATAGGTCTGTAACACTACAGGCAAAATTAAGTACTGATCGAACAGAAATTTGAGAATTTAAAAAGCATGTAGGCCTATTCAGACAAACTCGCCGTATCTTGTAAAAATGGTAGGGTGAAAGTTTTACCAACTGGTTAGAAATGCCTTAGAAAAGATACGTTGATGGTAAGGGAAATACAATACAATATTTGTAACCAACTGACCTGCATTGCAGAGGTTGGAGGCCTACGTAATAGTTATTTCTGATGGCGCACTGATGTCCGATGAATAACAATGCTGCCACCTAGTGTTAAATATAAGTAGCCCAAGTTTACACTTACAAAATATATGAATATTATGCAGGTCAGAAAGTACTGTTCCGGACAGGTTTATAAAATATTAGACTAAGAATATGACTCTATACCTACTCATACCACATAGCTACATATCCACTCCATAAATTGAGATAAACATGCTTTCCAATATATTCATATCTATACGCATTTATTGCATACACACATAAGCGAGCAAAGGTAGGCCTATATCAAATGTAAATTCTTAGCTGTACACGCCCAGGACAACCATATAACCATTAACTAATTATCAAAACACATTGGTGTCCGTCAAGACCGATCGTGTTCAAATGTTATCATGTGACACCAGCGGTCAATCTACCTATTTAAAGACTGCAACTTGGTGCATGCTGACAGCTGTTTACAAAAAAGGGTGTGAACTCATATATTCATTTTTGAGTTGTTGCTATTCACCTGTTACGAGTCTAGTGCAAAGGAATATAATGGCGTTCACCGTTCTTGAGCGAATAAATGCATGGTTACTTGAAGCGTGCCTGGGAGTACTATTCGTGATCTTTAAGTTATTGTCGCCGCGGCGGTCCGGTCAACCTAGAAAACTCCCACCGGTTACCAATCCCTTATTGACAATGTCTGCGATGCAGCTCGCGGAGAAGATTCGTCGTAGAGAGGTCAGTTCATGAAGGGATACTCTATTCACGTCCGTCACTCTGTTATTTGGGCGTTAGTGTCCGTGGGTAACTACATGATCCTATAAGACCCGGCCGTCGTCTGTGTAAAAAACATTTTTTATCTCAATAGTATGTTTTTTATTTTTACTTTTTCATGTAAACTTGGGCTGTCCAAGCCTGTTCCAGAAGAAATACCGGCCTGTAGGTTTTTGCTCTGACCCGTAATCCAGCAGACTTTGTGGCAGTTTGACAAGCTGAATGGGGTTCATTACAGCTGGAGTTGGAAGGGAAATACTACAGGAGAGTAGTTCTCCAGGAACAGGGTTGGACTACCCTGGTGTAGATGTTAAAGTAAAAGTGTGTTTTGGTCTCTGAGCAGGTGTTGAGTGTGGAGGTAGTACAAGCCTACATAGACAGGATCCAGGAGATTAACCCTTTGATCAATGCCATGGTTAAGGACAGGTAAACTGAAGTTACACCTCTCTTCTACTCATGCTCTTCCCCCTATCACAGTTCCCTATCCTCCTGTTTCTAATAGGTTGCCTCTTGCCTCTTACCTCTCTCATCTTTCTCTCTTCATATCTCTTACAACACTTCTTACCCTGCCTTGTATCTTTCTTTACCTTTCCCTCTCTCCCCCTCCTTCCTCCTCTCTCCCCCTCCTTCCTCCTCTCTCTTCCTCCTGCCTCCTCTCTCCCCCTCCTTCCTCCTCTCTCCCCTTCCTTCCTCCTCTCTCTCCCTCCTTCCTCCTCTCTCCCTCTCTCCCCCTCGTTCCTCCTCTCTCTCCCTCCTTCCTCCTCTCTCCCTCTCCTTTCTCCCTCTCCCCCTCCTTCCTCCTCTCTCCCCCTCCTTCCTCTTCTCTCCCCCTCCTTCCTCCTCTCTCCCCTCCTTCCTCCTCTCTCCCCCTCCTTCCTCCTCTCTCTCCCTCTTTCTTCCTCCTCCTTCCTCCTCTCTCTCCCTCTTTCCTCCTCTCTCCCCCTCCTTCCTCTTCTCGCCCCCTCCTTCCTCCTCTCTCCCCCTCCTTCTTCCTCTCCCCTCCTTCCTCCTCTCCGCCTCCTTCCTCCTCTCTCCCCTCCTTCCTCCTCTCTCCCCCTCCTTCCTCCTCTCTCTCCCTCTTTCTTCCTCCTCCTTCCTCCTCTCTCTCCCTCTTTCCTCCTCTCTCCCCCTCCTTCCTCCTCTCTCCCCCTCCTTCCTCCTCTCTCCCCCTCCTTCCTCCTCTCTCCCCCTCTCTCTCCAGGTTCTCGGCTGCCCTGCAGGAGGCGGCCCAGGCAGACAGGCTGGTTGAGGAGGAGAGGGGGGGAGAGGAGGTCCTGAAGGACAAGCTTCCTCTGCTGGGGGTCCCCCTTAGTGTTAAAGAGGCCTTCTCCTTGCAAGGTAATGTGCACTGTAACCACTGACCATTACTCCTGTAAACACACAAGTACACACACGACATTCGTCATTCCAATGGTGGAATCATGTCCCCATCTCCATCAGAGATACTGACTGTCTCCCCACCTTCAAGAAAAGGCTAAAGAGGTTCATGTTGTTTAATTTGTAACTTGTTTAACTACATGCTCTTCTGGTTCCTCCTATTGGCACCCATTTGCTTATCACAATGTATGCTCATGTTTTGGCTACCCGCAATGTTTTTGGGGCTATCTCATTGTTTATGATCATTGACCTATGCACTTCTTGTAAAGCTCTCTCTTGGAAGTCGCTTTGAATAAAAAACGTCTGCTCTTCTCTTTCTTTGCTCTCTCCTGCTCTCTTTCTCTGTCCCTACCTGTCTCCCATTCCTTCCCTTCTCTCCTTCCTTAGGCATGCCCAACTCAGGTGGCTTGTTGTCAAGGCAGCGGGTGTTGGCGTCGGTGGACTCGCCCCCCGTGGCGTACCTGAAGAGGGCGGGGGCTATCCCCCTGGGCGTGACCAACTCCAGTGAACTGTGCATGTGGATGGAGTCCCACAACCACCTCTATGGCATCACCAACAACCCCTACGACCTGGAGAGGACACCTGGGGGAAGCTCAGGTGTGTGGCTGACTAACTAGGGAGTCAGGTGGAGGGAGTCAGGTGGAGGGAGTCAGGTGGAGGGAGTCAGGTGGAGGGAGTCAGGTGGAGGGAGTCAGGTGGCTGAGCGGTTAACGTGTGTGGCTGACTAACTAGGGAGTCAGGTGGAGGGAGTCAGGTGGAGGGAGTCAGGTGGCTGAGCGGTTAACGTGTGTGGCTGACTAACTAGGGAGTCAGGTGGAGGGAGTCAGGTGGCTGAGCGGTTAAGGTGTGTGGCTGACTAACTAGGGAGTCAGGTGGAGGGAGTCAGGTGGAGGGAGTCAGGTGGAGGGAGTCAGGTGGCTGAGCGGTTAACGTGTGTGGCTGACTAACTAGGGAGTCAGGTGGAGGGAGTCAGGTGGCTGAGCGGTTAAGGTGTGTGGCTGACTAACTAGGGAGTCAGGTGGAGGGAGTCAGGTGGCTGAGCGGTTAAGGTGTGTGGCTGACTAACTAGGGAGTCAGGTGGAGGGAGTCAGGTGGCTGAGCGGTTGAGGAATCGGGCTAGTAATCAGAAGGTTGCCGGATCAATTCCCGGTCTGCCAAATTACATTGTTGTCTTGGGCAAGGCACTTCACCCTACTTGCCTCGGGGGAAAGTCCCTGTACTGTAAGTCGCTCTGGATAAGAGCGTCTGCTGAATGACTGAAATGTAACTAAGTCCCTACTTAAAGGCAGGGTAGGCAATTTGCACAAAGCTAGCTATTTTATATTTGTCACGATTCAAACCAAAATATCCCACCTCCTCCCTTTAAAGCTACTCCCACAAAACTACAGTACAGTAATGAGCATTGAGTGGAGGGGCAGAATGCGTGCAGGTAGGTAGACAGACAGGTAGCCCGTCCAATCAATGGTCAGGGTACCCCTTAATGATTGGTCGTGTTTATTACAGATGTCGGAATGATCGTCAAATGGTTGCTATCAACACGTGAAGTTACTTTCAGCAAATGTGACAAAAAGTGCTTCTCAACAACATTGCCTACCCTGTCTTTAACTACTCTAACTAAATAAGACATTGCAAACCGGATGTGATGTGGTCACCTAGTGTGATGTGGTCAATAGCACCATTACTGCTTATTTGTTGCATGTTATCAGGTTTACAAACATTTGCACAAGTTGACCTCAGTGCCAGAAGTGGAGACGGTCAGATGGTCGATTGTATTTCTGAGGACTTTGTACCTTTTTGGGGGGATTTTACGATCACATCAGGTCACACCAGGCTGCTGGTCTCTCCCCTCTGTTGTGTCTCTCCTTTCTTCATCCCTTGCTCCAGGAGGAGAGGGCAGTCTGCTGGGAGGAGCTGGGTCGGTCATAGGGGTGGGCTCTGACATCGGAGGGAGCATCCGCATGCCTTGTTTCTTCAATGGAATATTTGGCCATAAAACGACACCAGGTGAACTTGTGCGTGTGTGTCAGCCTGTCTGTGGGTGTTTGAGTGTGCGTGGCTCTGTGTTGGTTGGTCCCTGCGGGGGTGACATTTCTCTGGTGCAATGAAGGAAGTAACAACTGAATCAAATAAAAAAGTTGATACATGCTGACCAAAAATGTGTGGTTTATCCAGGGGTGGTTTCTAATAAGCACCAGTACCCTCCGTCCTCTGGTCTCCACGACGACTACCTCAGCGCAGGGCCCATGTGTCGCTATGCTGAGGATCTACTGCCCATGCTCAGGATCATGGCTGGGCCCAACATTCACAAGTACACACACACACACACACACACACACACACACACACACACACACACACACACACACACACACACACACACACACACACACACACACACACACACACACACACACACACACACACACACACACACTGTGTTCTCTACTTGGAGAATAGACCAGAGACGTTTGTATTAGGGATAATAACAAGTCTACGTGAAATACTTTGTGAAGTTGTGGTGTAACAGTAGAACGAGGAGTGAGACTAGACGGATGCGTCACACCGCTGTGTGTGTGTCCAGGCTGTCCCTGTCCTCAGAAGTGGACCTGAGGAAACTGAGGATCTTCACCATCCCTCACGACGGTGGTTCTCTTCTGGTGTCTCCAGTGGACCAACAGCTCATTCACGCCCAGAGAAAGGGGAGTCTCTCTCTCTCTCTCTCTCTCTCAACTGTTTCCTAGCAGACAAACCTGAATCCAATATGTTTGTACAAAAGCACACACGTAACTCTGAAGGTTACCAGTTTGATTCCCGGTCGTGCAAAATGAAAAGTGTCCTTGGGCAAGGCACTTCACCCTACTTGCCTTGGGGAGAATTTCCCTGTACTTACTGTAAGTCACTCTGGATAAGAGCGTCTGCTAAATGATTAAATGTAATGTCTGTCCAGGTGGTGGAGTACCTGGAGACCAACCTGGGGGTCAGGGTTCAGGAAGTGCGACTGGATGGCCTCAAGTACTCCTTCCAGATCTGGAACACCTTCATGAACCTGCCTGACCACGAGGGCAAGGTGGGGCTCCATCCTCCAACACCACCACCACCATGGATGAGGAAGGACGTCATCCTAGAATCAGGATGTTATGTCAGCTACCGTATGGATGACAGTGGAGAATGAGACTAGGTCACCTGCATGTTGCTTTTGAGCTCAGGCAGACTATAGGTAGGTCAGTATAGCAGTAACAGCTGTTGTGGCTGGAGGGTGGGTCAAAGTATAGGGTGTGGTGGAGCAAACTGGTCAAGATGTGTACCTTGTATATGACATGCCAGCTACACATGAGTGTGTGTGTTCTTAGCCTCCTCAACTCTTTGCGGAGCTTCTGGGGGAGCCGGGGAAGCCAGTGAGGCCCGTGTGGGAACTGCTGAAGAGGACGGTGGGAAGATCTTCTCACACCATGGCTGCCATTGGTAACATCCCAAGAATGAATAAATGACAATTGACACGTTAGCCTTCCCATTCAGGGTGTGTGGGCCCAATACCAGTGCAGACGTCTCTGTGTGCGTGTGTGTGTGCGTTTCCAGGCCTGGTTCTGTTCGAGATGACCAACTCCAAAGCGTCTCCGTTGGTCCTCCAGCTGAAGGAGCGGCTCCAGCAGGAGGTGGAGGAGCTCTTGGGGGAGGATGGAGTGCTGCTCTACCCCAGCCACCCCCACCTGGCCCCCAAACACCACCACCCTCTCTTCACCCCCTTCAACTTCTCCTACACTGGTGAGTCAGGGGCAGGGAGAATGACACAGTGAATGTAGCTAACGCAGGTGTTGGATGGTGTGTCCAATGCATCGGGCTACCAATCAGAAGGTTGCAGGTTCAATTCCCGTGCCAAATGACGTTGTGTCCCTAGGCAAGGCACTTCACCTTACTTGCCTCGGGGGAATGTCCCTGTACTTATTGGATAAGTGTCTGCTAAATTACTAAATGTAAACCCGGATATCACTCCCCCCCCTCCCCCCTCTTACCTCTCCAGGCATCCTGAACATCTTGGGCCTCCCCGTGACCCAGTGTCCTTTGGGGCTGAGTGAGGAGGGCCTCCCCCTGGGGGTGCAGCTGGTGGCTGGGAAGAGTCAAGACCAGCTGCCCCTGGCCATGGCCCTGTATCTGGAGAAGGCCTTTGGGGGCTGGAGGGACCCCGGGGCCTCTTGAGCCCAGGACCCCCCACGTCAGACCTCTTCCCTGGCCTGGCTGGAGACAAAACCATGCCTATTTATTTTCAATTAAAATCCCTTTGATTCAGAATTCAAGTGGCATGGTGGTACACACCTGACTGCTGTTGGGCATGACCAGTCCTGTGGTCGGGGGATTCAGCATCAACACGTGGCAGTTTCAGTAGAGTTGCCTTTTTGCACACAACAAATAAAATATTTTTGCATGACATGACTACATTGTGTACCATTTCTTCCTGAAATACTATCAGTAAATTATACATGGAAAGTATTATCTGCAGTTTTGATAAAAAAAAAAACCATCTACATAACTTGAAGAAAAGGTACATTTCATAAACCTTGCTTTACAAGTAAGTCTGTGGGGCTAATTTATACGGAAACTTCTCCTGACTCAGCCAGGTATCTGAGGGACAGACAGCAGTCAGGAAGCACTTTACAGTCTCGTCACGCCCCTTTTTATTTCCTTGCCTTCTTGATGGAAGGATTACTTTTAAAACATTCTGGAACATTCCCAAAACAGAACTGGACAGCGTTAGGAAAAATCATGATAGTCACTCCCCCATCATACTTTTGACGTTCATCATTTTAATGTGTCCACACCATCCATTTCTGGTTTTCTTGACAAGTAGGAGGAAGGAGCTGCTAAAACGCCACATTCAAACAATCTCGCATTGAATAACAGGCTTTAACTTTGCTGTGTTAACACCAGACACACAGCTGGGTGGGACCAGGGTGTCTCTGCGGGGGGGGGGGGGGGAGTCGCGGGAGGAAGAGGAGAACAAAATGCTCTTCTCCCAGTCGGAACCCCCCCCTCCCTTTCACCACAAACATTCAAAAATCTGACGGGGATGTCAAAAAAAAGACAACAACAAACAAACGAGGAAAATAAAGAAGAGAGTTTTAGTAGTCTTGAAGGACTCTGCCTTTTGGCAACGCAGAGGCACAAAGAACTACAAGTCCAAAGAACTACAAGTCCCACAGCCTCTCAAGAGCTGGATTTGGCCCACGTGTGTGTGTGTGTGTGTGTGTGTACACAATGTACATACGGAGTTGAAAGAATGTGTGTCTGTGAGCATGTATGTGCATGTATGTGTGTGTGCGGCATGTGTAGTAAGTCCCAAGTCCCCTGTTCTCAGGACGCGTTGGTGATGGGTTTGTATTTCTTGAGCCGGGTCCACTGGCCTGTGGTGTAGTTCATCTCGAACACCGTGTCCACAAGCATGGTGGTGCTGCCTGTGCCGTCCGCCTTGGGCAGGACCTCCGTGTGCTCGCTCAGCTTGATCTGGATGATGTCACCCTGCTCCGGGCATGGGTTCTCTGGGGAGGAGGAGGGGAGGGGGCGGAGGAGGGGTTGGGAGTGTCATTTACATTTAGTCATTTAGCAGACGCTCTTATCCAGAGCGACTTACAGTTAGTACAGGGATATACTACACCGAGTCAAGTAGGGTGAAGTGCCTTGCCCAAGGACACAACGTCATTTCGCAGAACCGGGAATCGAACCGGCAACCTTCTGATTAATAGCCCGATTCCCTAACCGCTCAGCCATCTAACCCTCAATTTATTACGAGTGACCCCACCCAAGTCGCTATGAGTTACCCAAGGTCATACGCTAGGTCAATTTGTTACTTTACACTTTTTCCACTAAAGTTCTCAGCACCCAGGCCGCAGGGTGCTCCAGCGAGCCGGGCTGGGTGTCGTACCTCTGGATCCAGCCATGAAGCCCAGGATGAGGGCCTTCTCTGGCCTCGTCACCTTGTTGGCCGTCTTGAACATCTCCTGGGCCGCGTACATCTGATCTCTCTGGAGGGGTAAAACCACACGCACAGGCAGACAGACAGAGAGAGAGACACGTTATGAGAGGGGGGGGGGTTCAGTATTCATCATCAGAACAGGCCTCTACTGAGAGCCACTTGGGGGTGGTTAGCCATGAAGGGGTGAGCGTCACAGCAGCTCAAACGACTAAACGACGACAAACGACGTCCGCATGTGGGTCGTATGTTCCGGCCGAGAGAGACGTGCAGGCACAGCGAGCGGAAGGGGACCCACCGTGAGCGACAGGTTCTTCTTGGGCTGGGGCTGTGGAGGCGTGGGCGTGGGGGCAGGCTGCGGCGTGCTGGGGGGCTGGGCGGGGGTCTCTGGCTGGGCGGCGGTGGCGGCCGCAGGGGGGCCGTTGCTGGCTGGCGTACTGGCCGGCGTGCTGGGGGAGGTGGGCGCGGCCGGGCTGGCCGTGCTGGCGTTGTACATGGGCGTCCGCTGCTTGAACTGGTTGGGGAGGGTGGCGGTGCCCGCGCCGGGCGTGGCCGACTCCTCGGGCTGCCGGCCCAGCTGGAGGGCGTCGCGGCCTGACCCGCCTGCATTGGCTGTGGCGGGGAGCAACGAAAGAGACCGCCATGAAACCAGCCGACAAACGCCATGTCACAAACCATAAGGAAATGGGGGCAACATAGGCCTAGGGAACCACCCAGAACACAGCCCTACGAAGAATCTTATTCTTTTGTATTCCGAGAGCTATGACACACACACACACACACACATACACTCGTCCCCCTCACCTGGCTGTGCCTCTGAGCTGGGAATGTAAGAGGAGGAGGGGACCATGCTGGGTGTCGCGGGCAGGTAGCTGGTGGAGGGCAGGGCACTCTCGTTGTTCAACGCCCCCAGTTTCTGCAACACACAAAACGTATATGAGAATGTGCTTCTGTGCACAAGAGAGGGAGAGAGGGGGGGAGAGAAAGAGAGACAGTGGGAGACATAAAGTGTGTGTGTGTACCTGTGCGTGAGTGTGCGAGTGTGTTTGTGTGTACCTGTGTGTGCGAGTGTGTGTGTACCTGTGTGTGAGTGTGCGAGTGTGTGTGTGTGTACCTGTGTGTGAGTGTGCGAGTGTGTGTGTGTACCTGTGTGTGAGTGTGCGAGTACCTGTGTGTGAGTGTGTGTGTGCCTGTGTGCGAGTGTGTGTGTGTGTACCTGTGTGTGAGTGTGCGAGTGTGTGTGTACCTGTGTGTGAGTGTGAGTGTGTGTACCTGTGTGTGAGTGTGTGTGTGTGTGTGTACCTGCGTAGAGACCAGACCAGCAGCGTAGTCTGGAGTAGCGTTCTCTACCACCGCCGCCTCCTCTTTAGCTGCCTTCTCCCCGGCCTCTGTTTCTGTAGGAGAGACCAGCAGCACACACACACTGAGCACCTGCTGAACACATTAACAGCAGAAGCCACGGGGGGGATAGAGAGAGAGAGAGATAGTGGAGGTAGAGAAGAAAAAAACAGTCCTTTACCTAGAGTCTTTCTTCTCCTCTTTGCTTCTCTGCCAGCTCCAACCATGTCCAGCTCTGAGATATCCAACAACTGGAGGCAAGTAAAGTCAATACAGTTTGCATAAATATACATTTGATGAATAACCTTTCTTGTCCAGTAGGGTTGATATATTGTCCGACAGGGGGTGAAAACGGTCTTGGTCTTCACATTAGAATGTGCATCGCACGGACGCCCTGGGAAACCAGAGTAGCCATGTTGGGCAACGACAGAGCAGAACGTGACGGAGCCATGGTTACCTTGACGCCCCTCTCCTTGCGCAGCGGAGTGCGTGCGGGGGCGATGGGGGTGCGGTTGCTGGGGGGGCTGAAAATGCTGGGGGTGGTGGGGCTGCGGAAGGGGGCTTTGGGGATACCCTTGAGGGGCGCTGGAAAAGAAACGGGCGTTTTTAAAATCTCAAGTTATCGATACAGACATGTTCAACTTAGTGAGCGTGTTTCTCCATTTTGATGTGTGTGTGTGTGAGTGTGTTTCTCCATTTTGATGTGTGTGTGTGTGTGTGTGTGTGTGTATATATGATTGTGTGTGTTTTGCTGCATGTGCATGTGTGTGTTTAACTTGTGCGTGTCAAACTCACTGGTGGTGTCTAACTTCTTGACCAGACCTCGACCTTTGGCGTGGAAAGGCACTCCGGCGGTCTTCTTGAGCTGCTGAGCAGTTTCTGTGGCTGCAGACAGGAAGAGACCAGATCTGAACAGGACTCCAACATGGAAGAGACACGCACACCACCAATACAGCACACACTGGTTCTGCAGCTTCACTCTGCGTGTTCTTTTTTTTTACAAATTCAATATACAGGTTGTGAGACTGGATTATAAAAGATTGAGGCTTTCATGGTAAACTAATATTAAACAACTAAGGTGCCAACCACCATATGGCTTCTACCTCTCGTTTCAAAAGCTCGATGTTCTGACAGGAATGCAGCGTTTGTGACCGAAGATGGAGAACAGTGGAGGAGTGTTACGAGCAGAAGAGGGGAGGGGGGGGTCTTACATTTCTGTAGCAGCTCTGCCCTGAGGGTGGCGCTCTTGGGCTTTCTCTTCAGCTGGAAGTGTTTGACAGGCGGGGTGAGGGGGCCCACCAGGGTGGTCAGGGCACTCTTATTCAGGTACTGGCACTCCAGGGGCAACATGACCGACGCCTCACACTCACTCACTGCAGCCGGAGGTGGGGGGGGGGGAGAGAGGGCAAGAGGGGGGACAGAAAGGTGAGATGGGCGGGTAAGAGGGGTGAATAAGTGGAGGACAGCAACAGGTGTCATTTTGAACTTTTTATGCATTTGTATTTTCTTTTATCTGATTCAGTGCACACTGCAAAGAAAGAAGAGGTCCCTCTGAGCTATCCTCCGGACACACATACAGCACAACATGAAGACATGCTTGCTGTTACATGCATATAATACTGCTGTGACTGCAAAGACAATCAGAAGAAGAAAAAAACATTTAATGTTGATCTAATCGAAGAGACTTTTAGTCTAACACTAAACCAATTTAATGACCCCTGACCTTTCTCTCGGAGTTCCCCCAGGATGTCCTGCACGTTGGGGTTCTGCTCCTCCAAGTCCAAGTTGAGGGAGCCCGTTTCCGGGAAGGACTTGAGGATGTCTGCCACCATCAAGACCCACGGCTCAGAGTCCACCGTGGCCAGCTGGATGATCTCTGACAGGGCCTCCTTCATCTACGGAGACAGGAATCTGAATTGTTAGTTGAACTGAGAGAGGCAACAACTGCCCGCGTTATAACGGAAGGAACAAGATTTGTTTTTTTTATCATTCAAAGATGATGGTTTAACGCTGACGTACGCGCCAAACATATGCGTTATTAGCAATAGGAGGCACATTATATCTGAATCGTTGACACTGACGTGACATTCTATTTCATTATTTAAATGTACAGCCAGAAATTAAGTTAACCACTTGAGTCAAGACAATTCAGTCACTGCTGAGTATCAAACTTTCGGTGTGACAACTATATAGTTTGGCTAGCTACGCCCTCCGCAAGACAGCATGGGTTGGTAAACTAGCCAACACACCGCAAGCATGCTAGCCTAGCAAGGTTCTGCATGTTTGATAACAAGAACGTAATGTTAAACTTCGCTTTCCTTACAAGCGGCAAGCTATAGCAGCTAACTAACTTTGCTAGCTAATACTGTGCAAGCTTGCGAACAAATGCCTTACTCGACGGTTAGTTAGCTAGCTAATTAATTTAACTTGTTTGCTAATAATATCCGACCAGGTAAACAAGGACATTTAACAGCTAGCTGGCTAATCAAAAAGCCTCTAACTACAATAATTAACAAAGGGTAATACAGCAAGTTCAAGATGCGGATCCAGCTAGTTAGATAGCCTAGCTGGGTTAGCCAGTAAACAGTAATACAAACTAGTCTGTTGCTGTTCATAGATTGCTAATAGATTACGATTAGATCGTATTAGCTAGCTAGCCTAGCAAGTCAGAGATGGCAGATGTGCTATAAACTTATAGACGTCTGCGCACATCTTAATATAACCTTACGCCTTGTTTCAATGGGCAATGTCAGTGTAAGTCATTTGTGTTCTTTCTGTCTTTGGAAACAAGTCCTACAACTTTATTATAACATTTCACAGCTCGCTACACTGCTAGCGCTCGACCAGCATAGCGTCAGTCAGAAACCCACCTCATCAACAGTCCGCCTCGGGAGATGCAGCATCCCAAGCAAGAGTTTTAGCTTCACCGGAGGCGATAAACTCGAAAAACACAAACGTATATTGTCGATAACTGATACGGTGAGGAGTGAAGCAATACTAGAAGGTGCCCACAGTTCGTCCGTTGAACCTAGTTTATTATGAAGCCACAGGCCGGTGTCGCTATCCTTCATCGACGCCATCTTGGAAAAGAAGTGTTGTGAGTTCGGGCATTTTAACAGGCTACCTAAGAAAACATAGCAGGGGCAAGAAGACCCACCCACAAGCTACTGATGTGAGAGATGAGAGAATTCAAAATTTCATCTAATACATAAACAATAAATTCACTTGGAGTTGTTATAATATATCCCTCAATGATCATTAATGCATATACATGCTGCACAATCGACAAGACAGTGTGCCAGAAATAACAGTCTCAATGAATATATTTTATCGAAGTTTTGAAAAAGTTATGTCTTTAGCTGGACTGGGTTTTTTGGTGGGGATAGACTGCCTCAGAAGGTCAATGTGATGGAAAATGAGCTATGTCAATGCAACCTTTAGTTATCAATATGGATGTTTTATTTGTTTTCCAAAACTGCTGATGAAACTAGTGCACTTGCAAGAATTGCAATCACTTGCATAGTCATTTCTAAAATCTTTTCTCATAATGATTACGGGATTTTTGAAGGAAGAAATGATTGGTCTCAAATGTACGCATGCGCTTTACGGCAAGTGATACGGAATTCTCCGGAGATGTGCATCCGACCAGTTTTTGTTCTCCTTAAAACATTGTAAAAGATTGTAAGTAGCCTGTCTTTATTTATCTTTTGTCTTTAAGTATATGTTATCTTTACGTACCAAACGACTTGTTGTCTTTAACCGAAATGTTGTTGTTGATAAAAGCAGACCATAACATTGCCGTTGCTTGGTTTAGATGTTCGATTTTTTTTTACTAGAATAGGCTACATTCAGATGATGTTGATATACGTATTCTGAAACAATAATTCGCTTAACATGTCTGAATAACAATGCTTTGTGTCCATAGGCATCAATATGGCATCGATCGGCTATTTGCAAGCGACTATGCTTCTTCTAGCGGTCCAGCTTCTCTGTTATAGGGCAAGCAATGCCGAGGAGACGGGGACCGTTATACCTGCCGAGAGTAAGTAGATTTTAGGCCTTCGTCCGGCCTTGTAGGCTATACGCGAACCAATCCAAATACTGTAGGATAACACAGCATAATCAGATTTTGATACAATTCAGGAGTTGGTTAAGATATTTGTGATATCAAGGCGTCACAAAATAAACTGAACATTGATATGTCACATTTAATGCGCGTTTGCGGTTGCACGTTTTGTACACATATAACAATGTTTATGATGTTGATGTGTTCGCTTTAGGCCGACCCTGTGTGGACTGTCATGCATTTGAATTCATGCAAAGGGCCCTGCAAGACCTGAAGAAGACTGCTTTTAATCTGGATGCCAGGGTAACTGCTAAGTGCAGCACTTTATTTTATAGGACATCATCTCACATGTGTACACACAGTCAATCGCTTTATTACGTCTGTCTAAGCTGATAGTTGGACAAATAATGTTTCTCTGTTTCCTGTCCTCTCCTCTCTCTCTCCGTTTGTCCTGTCCTCTCTCTCTGTCTCCCCCTTCTTTATTTATTTCTCTCTCCCTCCCCCAGACGGAGACTCTAGTACTTCGGGCTGAAAGGAAGGCCCTATGTGATTGTATGCCCACAAACTCCCTGCGTTGAGCTGTCTGTAAGTGTGTATGTGTGTGTATGTGTGTGTAAGTGTGTATGTGTGTCTGTAGGTACCTTTGCCTCTCCAGGCCTCACCCTTCAAGGTTCTTCATCACCACATAGACTCGTACTTTACATGAAATATGATGTATTTTGTAATTCGTTCTAAATTGTGAACATAGGCACTTTATTGTTTCTGTTGAAATATAACTTTAGATATTGCAGTGGCTTAATGTGAATATAACAAAACTAGAAGAGTCTGACCAACCAGCCAGTTGTAGAGATGAAGTCTATGTATGTCATGTTTTTATATTGATAAAATCTCACCGCTGTTCAATGTTGTAAAAAAGAGGTTAGGAAATAAGATGCACCTTTTTAACTGTTTGACTTAACATCATGTTCCATATCGTTGTTTAGAAATCCTATTATGTAGGACAAATAAGCACACTTATTAAGAGTGTTGCCAGGGTTTCTAGAGATCACTCAAGTGCACAAAGCTGTAGTAAAAAAGCTTAGAATACACCATCTTACGTCTTCAGAATTGTAACTATTTTTGTTGTTGTCAGTTTTACTAAACATTTTGACCGAGATGAGGAAGAAAAGGTTTAGAGTAGAGAGTGCTTGTAGGATTTTCTGTAGGGCTGAATTGTATTTGCATGCAGCACCCAAGTCTTAGGCAAATTCTAGGCGCATGCTCATTGTTTTGTGCACAGAGCACACAGGAAGTCTATTTTGTCTTAGGTCTGCGTGACCTATAATACAGATAGATTCATTAAAGAGACATAGATTCATATGAAGCACTATAAATAAAAGGGGTTTGATAGACAGGAGTGGGATAGTCAGATGTGTAGCAACATGTACTTAATGGCTGATCACTTTGGTATTTTTCTTGTTGCTTGTTAAGAAGTAGCCTCATACTTTATATGTGAAAATGCTTGTAGAGGCAAACTGTTTGACGGTCATTAAAGTTATTGTTCCATTTGTCTGTGTTTTGTGGTATACTATGGAATGGGCCAAACATGAATTTCTGTCGATCAATCAGGAAAGTTATCTGTTTTTGCCTGTTTAGTTCCACATAATCTGTCAGCCAATAGTAGCTTTCTTTGAATACAGGGAATAGTGTTACTGTTTCCATGACTCAAGCAAAACAACCACAGGAGAAGGGGTCATGCTTTGGTTATGTGTGAACTCAGAGTTCTGGAGCCCTATTTAACTTACCGGTAGTACCTTCAATAAAAGGTATATTTTATTGTTGGTCTAGTCATCGTTTGAAATGAAATAAAATCCCGTCATCGTCCAAAAATGAATGCAATCGGTTTAAACCTCTTCAAGATGTCTTGTACAGAGCCTGGTTTCATGATAATCTTCTGATATCTTTGACCTGAAATTGCATTATTCATAATGGGGATTACCTCCTACACAATCTGGTGCAGTTCTTTCCCTGACCACCAGGGAGACTCCTAAATCAAGATTAATCTTGGGTCCACCCAAACCCCACCACCTCCCAAACATTATTTAGTGCGCTTTTTGATTGTGCAGGTAGGTGGTGTTTTTGTTGTTGTTTTTTTTTTACTGATGACTAAGTTCAATTAAGATGACCTCGTTTACTCCCGACTTGGCCTGGCAAGAGGGATGACAGCTGTCAGGTTTGTCTTCCAGCCTATCCACTGCAGCAGAAGCTGGAAAAGAAAAAATAGGAAACTTCCTATAGCCAGCCTGTCCGGCACACACCCCCTGATTTCTGTTTGCCGGTGGTGTAGTTATTTATTTCCTGCTTGCTCTGCAGAGCCTCCCAATTCACTGCAGTCTGCACCCCAGCGACCTTGTTGAGAGTCCTGTCTTCTGGATAGGGCGAGGAGGGATGAACGAGAGTGGCTGAAGAGTGTCTTGCTTGGTAGGGGGAGGAGAAGCTCCCAGAAGGTCTTAGTAAAGGAAATCTTTACTGAAACACTGAGAAGAAGGTTCCTGTTGTGCTGAATCACCCAAACAGAAAATATGTCCATATCTCAGCAGGACAGAAAATATCCTCCTTTCATCCCTTCTTTTCATCTTCCCTGAAAAAGAAAAGCACAGTTGTTACTGTTTGAAGTTCATTAGCATGGACACAGGCAAGAAACTGTCCAATACGATCCATGTACTCCTATATCTTCTGTAGGCATTGTAAGACAGATGTTCAATAATCTTGCCTATTTATAGTTCCTCCAGCTAAATATGCCCTGTAACACAGATAGGAGGAAATGGTTCCTGATTCATTTTACAAATTAAATATGATCTGCACCTGGATATGGGTATAGCTCAGTGATAAAGCATTTGACTGCAGATCAAAAGGTCCCAGAATCCAAAGCTTTGGGCCTAGGATTCAGGACCAAGGACAGGGCACGCTACCGCTCCCACCGTTGCCATGACGAGGGTGGCATCAGCCCCATTTCTGTTGCTTTGTGTTGAGTCCCTAAGTTTCATTATCGCCTGTCTGGACTCGCCAGGCAAATGACATCCACCCCGTTTTCCCAATACACACATACATGCTTTAGGCCAGATTGCAGAGTGGTCATTAAATAATAGAATGTAATGTATAGACTGTCATAAAATAAATATAATATAAATATAAATTATTATTATTTATAATTTATGATTTGTATTTATAATTTTCCTTCTTGTTGAACTTTATTTTCATTTCGGTATGCTAAACACACCACATAAAATGCTTAACCCCAACCTATCCACACAAAAATTCCGAAGAACATGTTTAGTTTCGCGTATGTTTACAAGCCGAGGTCTCCTGCTGAGTCACCCCTGAAGCTTACTGAATGACACGGTGTTTAGCAGTAGCAGCTCTACTAATGGCTGATGTGTGATTCACAGATACCATAGAAAGATTTATAATGTTCGTCACTGCACGCTGATGATGTATTATTGCTTAAAACAGTCAAGATTATGAATGGCTTTTGAAGAATATATATACCATATATACTTCAAAATATATAGACCATATATACTATATATATACCAACTATAGTTGGTACAGGATTAATGGTCCAGGCTCTTACTTTACACTACGGGTAACACTAGTCTACTAACAATGGGGAAGAAGTGAACAAAACTGTCTCATGTTCCAGTTAAAAACTTAATTTATCGTGACTCAACTCTTCAACTGCCTTAACGGTCCAATAACTGTGGCCACGAGAGGGAGATAGGGGATTGTCATGAATGTGTGCGTGTGAATGCCTTTATGATCTAACGCTCTACTGATTCTCAATTCCTCAAATATTTCCACTCTTCACTCCCCCACTCTGCTTCTCCTCTGAACTTTAAAACCAATTCCTGAAATTGAAGTTTAATGTTACGAGATGTGAACAACTGCAGCTTCGAAAACTAACGAACTCAAATTTTGTATCTGATTCAAATGGACTATCAAACATCGACTCAAGCGCATTTTAATCAAGTTTCAATTATCACGACCCCCCGGCACGCTGAGCAGCGCAATGGTCATTTTTGGCTGCAGGGAAAATAGCGGCACAAACTAACCAGGCTTGGGGTTTATGGTTGGCGGGGATATAATTCTTCTATGCATTGAGAATGTCCTTTCTCGTGCGGCGTAGCGTCTTTTAACGTTAACAGATTCTTCCTTCTGGATAGTGGCGAGGTAGGGAGGATGAGGCGATGGGGAAAGCCAGGGAGGCTGCACTGCAGTGCAGTAGAGCTGTCACTCAACAGACAAGCAAACCTACAAACTGCCAGACCAACCAGAATCATTGTCCATGCAAAATATACATTTCATAATAAAAATGTATGCTCTCACGATGGGCGACGCATCCTTTTGTTAAAATACACTAATTTTACACCGCTCGATAGGCATGCATGTTTGGGGGGGTGGGTGGTGGTGGTGGAGGGGTGGTACTACCTGTTAAGCCTCATCCTGACATGCACTAGCACCCCCCTCCCATTCTTAGCGTTTAAGAATAATTCCAGAAGAATGTTCCAAGTTCAGAGACGCCTCTCTCGGGTAGCTCTAACCCAATCAGATTCGCGCGGTGGAGCGGCCAAGCCAATCTCTGCAGTGCGTGGACCACCCAACCCCTGAATCTGAATCCGACCGTTCTGTCGCATTATATATTGTGCTTGAAATACGCCGGCAAGTCTTGGTCGTGAGTAACGCTCAGGGTTGCCGCAGAACACCGGTCTTTTTTCTTTCACTATTTAAAACGCATCATCCCACCGTTTCTTTCCTCTTTCCAAGTTCAGTTTTTGTTTTTAGGTCAGTTGCATGCATTGTTCGTCTCCAAAAATGGTTTGCGAGACTAAAATTGTTGCTGACGAACATGATGCGATACCTGGGACCAAAAAAGATATTATCGTTTCTTCCTCACAGATGTGGACTTCTTCCACACCTGCACTAAACCCTCACGAGGAGAAGGATGTGAGAAAAGATAAGGTTTTTATCCGTGAGTTTGAGCGCACGGACCATGTGGAAGTGCGGCGAATCTTTTATGAAGGCATTATGGAGAGGATACCTAATACTGCATTTCGGGGACTAAAACAGCAAACAGAAACCCAGTTCATATACGTTGTTCTGACATGTGAGTAATTCCGCCCGAACACAACATAGGCCATTTATTTGTCTGTTAATTGATTCATTTAGCTTAACGGGGTTAGCATAAGCATCATCATTTATGTCATGTCCGTTAGAAATGATGCCTATTACTTTTGTGCATTGTATTAAGTTTATAAATAACACTGCAGTCCTAATTCTGTCAACGAATTAAGTTAAGTATCAATAACACACGTCGTTCCCCCCTTTTGCTTTGAAACCGGCACGTAGCTCATGCAACACAAAGACTTGGACAAAAAGGCATGCTGCATGAGGTATACAGACGGCAGTCCCGGCTGCACATGATAGTACGTCGGCCACGGACACACGATGCTATGAATGAATGAAATCGACGATGGCCCATAGTGTGCGTGTGTGTGGGCGCGCGCGTGTGTGTGTTTGTGTATATGTGTGCCTGCGCGCGCTTATATGCGTCTCCCTTCCTCCCATATCATACACTGACAGCTTTCCGCCTTTAATGCACGGCAGGGGATGCGGCGGTGCTTGTGCAGTCAAGGCTTTGTTCATAACAGCCTCATCATCATTTATTACAATCTCCGAAATCTTACATTTCTATGCTTGAAACTTGAAACGAACTGTATACTTGAGAATGAATCACAATGAAATTACGCACTAAAAGCACTAGCCTACATGATTTCCGAATCAAATTTCATTTCTTCGCCCCATTGCCATCTCAGTGTAAATCATTTCAAAACCGCACTTCCACTGCTGGAATGTTTTAATGATGCCTGCATATGTCACATGGTAAGAGTAAATCACTGAGAAGACAGCGGACTACGTAAAAAACGGTCACAGGCTTGCTAGGTGTGCTCGTGTAGTTATTGCTGTGTTCCAGATCAGAGGAGCATTGCACAACGAGGTGCTAGGAAATAGTAGCGGTGCTCAGGTCGTCTCTCAGGACTCTCATTAAATTTGCAGGCATCACTTCTTCATGTACAATCGGTTCAATGAACAGGATGCACGCACCGACATTTCTCCTTGTTCATATCACACCTTATCACAAGCCTATGCCAACTGTACAGCGATTCATAATCGATTTAAATGATTGATGTATTGGCCTTATAATCAGAAATATAATAAACAGTTAAAATTTGAATGTTATTCAGTGTGTTGTTTTCTTGTCCCTGTCACTGTTCTGTTAACGTTGGGCTTATTTCCGCCGAAAATCAACATTTGATTCTCTTTTCTGACAGGTGTCGTTTATTTTTCTTCCTTATCTCCATAGTAATGTGCTTTGTTGTGACCCAGTCCTTGGCGCTGACCTGCTGTGCGCCGATCATTCTCATGGGCGCGCGTTACTACTACAGTAGGAAAGTTATCCTCAACTATCTGGATTACGCGCTCCAAACGGACATGGCGGACATCGAGGAATATTACATGAAACCTACAGGTAAGACGGGTGGAGTGTAACTCTGACTAAATAGAGGGAACCCATCCCGTAGTTGTAGAGTGTGTGTGTCTCCGTCCACAGGTGATGCTTAACTTCTGGTATGTTTCTTCAGGTGAGGAGAGGAACAACGCTCAATGAAAGTAAACAATGAAAATACGCATGCGCTCTGACTGACAGACAGACGCGCTAACACGCACACACACAGTAACCTAGGCCTGTACAGCTATTAGTTCAATGGGGTTCTGCATAGGCAAGCTTATAAAATATGCAAGACAGGCTCCTCCAATTGGTTACAAAGGGAGCATGTGGACCTATTGATTGGCTGGAGGAAAACTGCTGATAAGGACACTCCTTGCACAGCTTAGAGAGGCAGACAAGCCCCATTTCCTCAACTGCAGGCTCTAATTAGAAAATCAATCCTTTTCTCATGCCTCAAAACATTTCCATTTGGGGGAAAGAGAGGCAGACTGTGACCACATTTTCTGTCTGGATGATGTGACACAAGTATTCGTCACACGCACACACACAAACGCACACACACGCACACTAACATATGTCGTACAGAGGTATGTTTGCCACTGTTGGCTAGTCACAGCAGGTATAAGACAGATGTGTGCTAAGTCTCCCAAATCATTGATTTGTCTCTCTGTCTCAATTTAGCCTAACTTTATTTCATTTCCTTCAGCGAGAGTGTGTGTGTGTGTGTCCGTGGTGTCTCTGTACCCAAGTCACAGTGAGTCACATAGAGCCAGTGAGTCCCAAGTCACAGTGAGTCACATAGAGCCAGTGAGTCCCAAGTCACAGTGAGTCCCATAGAGCCAGTGAGTCCCAAGTCACAGTGAGTCACATAGAGCCAGTGAGTCCCAAGTCACAGAGAGTCACAAAGAGCCAGTGAGTCACATAGAGCCAGTGAGTCCCATAGAGCCAGTAAGTCCCATAGAGCCAGTGAGTCACATAGAGCCAGTGAGTCCCATAGAGCCAGTGAGTCACAAAGAGCCAGTGAGTCACAAAGAGCCAGTGAGTCCCATAGAGCCAGTGAGTCCCATAGAGCCAGTGAGTCACATAGAGCCAGTGAGTCCCATAGAGCCAGTGAGTCCCATAGAGCCAGTGAGTCACATAGAGCCATTGAGTCACACAGAGCCAGTGAGTCCCAAGTCACAGTGAGTCACATAGAGCCAGTGAGTCCCAAGTCACAGTGAGTCACAAAGAGCCAGTGAGTCCCATAGAGCCAGTGAGTCCCATAGAGCCAGTGAGTCAAACAGAGCCAGTGAGTCCCATAGAGCCAGTGAGTCCCATAGAGCCAGTGAGACACATAGAGCCAGTGAGTCACATAGAGCCAGTGAGTCACATAGAGCCATTGAGTCACATAGAGCCATTGAGTCAGGGTGCTAGGAGCAGTCATCAGAGACTAACTACATTACAACAGATGAGGGGACTGTGTTAGTGTTACAAGCCCCAGCTAGCCTTAGCCTGGGACATTGGGGCGGGAGATGACCGATCAATACCCTTATCTCCCTTGTGTGTGTGTGTGTGTGTGTCTGTGCATACCTGATAATGACTTGTTCTTCTGTCCCTTAAAGCCAGCTGTCACCTCAGTGTGCACGTGAGTGCGCGTGTGTGTACGTGTGTGAGTGCACAGGGACAAAGAGACTAGGGGGGCGGAGTCCTAAGAAGCTAGACCCGCCCCCTGACACTATCAGCCAACCAATGAGGACAGGGAACCAATCAATCAACCCACCAATCAATAGATACAACCCATGCAGTGTGTTAATGACTCCATCTTAAACTGTAACAGGTTTTCTGCATCGTCTTCTGTGAAAACACTCAACCATTTGGCAAGTTAAGCTTCAATTTTTAAGGGGTGAGGGTTAGGACTAGGGTCAGACGGAGGGAGAGAGCAGGGAAGTCTGAGAGAGAGTGTACGTGTGTGTGTGTGCGTGTGTGTATTACCTGAGGTCAGGCCCAGTCTCATGCAGAGCAGCCAGTCCCAGTCTAGACAGGCCAGGGAGCGTGTGAGCTCACATTCTGCAGGGATGGAGAGAGAGCATAGGAAAAAAGACAGCTGGAGAGAGAGAGAGGGAGAGAGAGAGAGAGAGAGAGGGGGAAGAAGAGAGTGTGTGCTACCTCCACTGGCACCTGCAGCTTAATATAACTCAGATAGGAAGAGGGGGAGAGGGGGAGAGGGGGAGGTAGAAAAACGGAACGCTGGTTGAGGACATGGGGGAAGGGTTTGCACCTCAGCAGGGCTATATTTGAGTGTGTTGGAGGGTTAAAGTGTGTGTGTGTGTGTGGGGGGGGTAGTGGTTGCTGGGTAGCACACAGACAAAGGAAGCTCCCAGGGGAAGTCCCTAGCTCATCAACTGAAGCATGTCCACAAACACTTCATTAATCTGACCTCTCCATCCCTTTCTGTCTTTCTCCCCCTCGTTTCCTTCCTCTCTCCCTCTCCCTTTTTCCATTTCTGTCTTTCTCCCCCTCTCTCTTCCTGCCTCTCGCTTTCCATATTCCCGTCTCCCCTCCCCCTTCCTTCCTTCTGTTCACTTCCCATCTTCCTCCCAGCTCTCCCTTGATCTGCTTTCTTCGTTCCCTCCCTCCTCCTCTCCTCCGTGTTGAAGATGTGGAAGTTTCTTCACACAAGGATGGTTATACTACTCAGGGGCTTCTCCAGAGATATGGAATCAGAATCAGAATAGTGTTTAATCGCCAAGTAAGTAGTCACAAACAAGGAATTTACTTTCGTGGGCAGGTGCATACAGTAAACAAAATAAACAAGTTAAAATGTAGAAAATGTACAACAAAATACTGGCAGAGCTATACAATATAATATAATATATAATAAAAAATAATACTGAATGTGGTAAAGTGACAGTGCGTATGAGGTAAAGTGACAGTGCAGTGTCATGGGAGATGGAGGGAGGAAGAAAGAGGGAGAAAGAGATGTTTGAATCCGATGTTTTAACCTGCACAGTAACCCAGACTACTGGTCTAGTCCTTTATCTGAGAACAAGTAGGACCAGAACACCATGCATTGTACTGTACGTCAATATACACATTAGTCATGAAACACCTCAATCAATACTATGAATACCATAAACAGAATGTGTTGTTAACTTAAACAACAATCGCCACTGATTGGTCTTTCAACCCGATATGAAGACTCTCCAGCGACCAATCAGATCTTTACAGGATAATTGCACTTCCCTAGCACGGGATGTCAGTGGTCAGGGCAGAGTGATTGGTGTCAGTGGCGTACTGAACACACATAAAGGCACTCGCTCACAAACACACACACCAGCACTCTCAAACACACATCCCATTAATCTAACACATGAACATCGACACACACACATACTCTTGTGGGCCGCGGCATTAAAACTAATGGTACAGGGCCAGTGCTGCAGCCTCCTTAGTGATTAATGCCTCCACAATGTCTCTGAGTTAATGGAGCTGTAACGCACCCAGAGCAGGGCTAGGAGGGACTGTGTGTGTGTGCGTGGATGCATCAGTGTAAGTATGTTCGAGAGTAGATGTGTGTTTGAGGGAGCCTGGGTTGTGTATGTGTGTGTGATTGTGTATGTGTGTGTGATTGTGTATGTGTGTGTGATTGTGTATGTGTGTGTGATTGTGTATGTGTGTGTGATTGTGTATGTGTGTGTGATTGTGTATGTGTGTGTGATTGTGTATGTGTGTGTGATTGTGTATGTGTGTGTGATTGTGTATGTGTGTGTGATTGTGTGTGTGTGTGCCTGATAGTGTGGTGTGTGTTTGTTTGGGAGTTCTTGGCGAGCATGTGCGTGTCTCAGCCAGAACATGGATGCAGTCGGGTGAAGGGTGGAGAGGGGAGGGTGGAGAGGTAGGGTTGAGAGGGGAGGGTGGAGAGGGAGGGTGGAGAGGGAGGATAAAGAGGGCAGGGTGGAGAGGGTGGAGAGGAAGGGTGGAGAGGGGAAGATGGAGAGGGAGGGTGAAGAGGGGAGGGTGGAGAGGGAGGGTGGAGAGGGGAGGGTGAAGAGGGGAGAGGTGGAGAGGGAGGGTGGAGAGGGGAGGGTGAAGAGGGGAGAGGTGGAGAGGGAGGGTGGAGAGGGGAGGGTGAAGAGGGGAGAGGTGGAAAGGGGAGGGTGAAGAGGGAGGGTGGAGAGGGGAGTTCCACGGCTTGTCGCAGCACATGTTTAATTCATGTTCGCTAAACACATGTTCGTGTGGAGACCTGATCTTCAGTGTATGTATACATGTGTATATTGCAGGGACACATTTCAGGGTATGCTATTTTTTGTGTGTGTGTGTGTGTGTGTGTGCACCCATTACTCAGGGATGGGTGCCAGGCAGATAAAATGCTGATGTGTGCTCAATAATGGATCCATATTACCAGCATGCTCTCTGTCCCAGCCAGGGGAAGGGTCTGTGGGAGGAAGGGTATGTGGGAGGGACCTGGAGATGAGGGGAGGGGCTTGCGGGCACCCGATTCATGATGATCTTGGATTAGCTTGTCAGAAGCTTGAATTTAGATACACAATTGAGCACATCACTTACAAGCTTTTGTTTAAGGTGAGACGCGCACATACGCTCGCGCACACATACATCTGAGGGCAGCGTTCGGCCCCAGTCAGACATAGACTCAACGCTTATCAACAGAATTACCCTGGTAGGGTTCGACTGATGGGATAAAGGGATAATCCTGTTAGGCTCAATGAGTGGTGATGGGGAGGGAGGGGGGGTCTCACAGTATCATATCACATCACACCATATCACTATCCAATCCATCCCCACATCCAAATCTCATAAATAGATTTTGAATGAAAGAGAGCGCCTGGACAAAGAGAACACTTCTCTGACCACATGATCACAATGTATCTACAGTATATACTGATTAGTCTGTCTTTCTGGAATCAACCCCCTTACCTTCACAATGGTGCCCCAGCCCCCCTGCCCTTTGACCCCAAAGCTGGTGTAGATGCCCGTCATCAGTCTGGGGGTTAGACTGACCCCCCCCCCCCCCTGCTCTGCCTGAAACACGGAGAGCCCACAGCTCAGTGTGCACCACAGGAACAAAGTCACCTACTGATCCGCTTGGTGCAGCTTCATCTCTGCTGGGAATCTGTAGAACCCCTTCCTCCAGTGTTATGACACAGGGAGAAGCCCCTCCCCTAGTGTTATGACACGGCACAGCCTTCAGACACACACACACACACACTTGGAATCTGTAGACCGCAAAGTTGTCTCTGTCAAATTGAGACACACACTCTCTCTCTCATGTTTGCAGTGCTTTCTCCTCACAACACACACACACACACACACATAGGCGTGCTTGCTCCCATGTCCAGTTCTGATCACTGGCACAGGCTGCGTTCAGACAGATGGTAGGGAGGGGATCTAAAACACACACACAACCCTCTTGGGACAGGCCCGCTGCAGACAAAATGCCTCTTCCTGTCAGGGAAGGTGGCGAACATGCCATGTGACCGGGGCGTGGAGCAGCCTTGGCGGTGCAGTCTGGCCGATAGCGTAGGAACTGAGGGCGTGGTCGTAGGCCTCGGCGCCTACATCATCAGGTCACCTCGGCACCCATGGACTGTCTATCCCCTCATTAAAACCAAGGTCAGACCCCACTAGTATCTGCCTGCCTCCTCTCTACATCTCTCTCTCTCTCTTTCCCTCTACATCTCCCTCCCTCCCTCTCTCCACCTGTAGACTGGATGACGTGATGTCTTCCCGCCGGCCCGGCCCCCCCCCCCCCCCCTCTACTACGCCGGTGGTTGTCACGGCAACCGGCGGACGACAATTGTTTGTTAGTGGAACAAGCCCGGGGGATGAGGAGTAATCCCGGCCACACCCAAGGGGCCTCAAATCCCCGGTACAGCACATTACGATAATGTCATTACCATGGGTGTGTGGGGTAATGCTGGTGTGTAAGTGCGTGTGTGTGTGCGATAACGTTGTAGAGATTGAGTGAGAGAGAAGACACAGAAAGACAGAGGGAGACGAGATGTTGGTGCCTGAGTCAGAATGAGGGAGCAAAAATCTGACCTGTGACTGGGACAACAAGGTCACTGCCCCGCCCCTTACTGCCCCGCCCCTTTCTCCAACAGAAACGTATTTTCCCTCTCAGACTTCCATTGCCAGAAGCTCAGCATATTGATTTGTAACTGTTTCCAGACAGCAGGGTTTGCTGCAGACAGGTGATATGGCTGGGAAGGCAGTGATACTCATAAAGGTGAACAACTTGTTCTGCATGGTGTGGACATCTCCTACAGTTATTATCCCATTGATTCGTATTGGAGACCTAAAAGCTGAGTGACTATCTGAATTCTCTTACTTTACAGATACATAATACCTGGCTATTGTCACTGACGCACACAACTTTCCTGCGACATAGTTGTGGAGCGTTCATCTATGTGTTGTCAAGACTGTAAACTGCAAACTTGTGTGAGTGCGCCAGGGTGTGTGTGTGTGTTTCCTGTGTACGACTGTAGGCTGGATCTAATTTGCTCCGACTGGCCGCTTCGTCATGATCACAGTTTTAATTATCAGCATCTCGCAGTGAGTCTAATGCCATTAAAACAACAGACTCTGTCTCATTCATTCATCCTTCCCTCGCTCCTTTTATTCAGACATATCTAAGCCATTGTAAAGGAGATTGTGTTAATAAGCCTCAAGTCATTCTTTTATATAGTGTCTCATCGCAACAGCTCGCTCTCAACTCCATCCATCTTGTACTGTGTGTACTAGACCTGAAGAGATACAATCGATCAAGTCTGATCTGAATGGCGTGACTGGAACAAGCACAGCCTTAAAACTCAATCACACAACGTGAGACTCTCTTGCAAGGCAGCCTCTAAACCTCCATGCACTGAAACACTGTGAGCCTAGTCTGTGGTGCCATCCTGGTCACCTGAGATGTCTTGGTTCACATGAGTGGTCAAGGGGTCATGGCTCTGCAGGTGGCCCCAGGCAGAGCCACTGTTGGTGGGGAAGGAATGCCAGGAGATGTGGGTGGGAGTGGGTGCCCAGTTTTATGACAAACAAGATTTTGTTAGCAGACGTTTTAGTCCAAAGCGACGTACAGAGAGGGATTTGAACCTGCGGAACCTCATGCTGTCTGCAGTCAAACGTAAACAACTGAGCTCAACCTATTCGACCAACATATTAAACGTTCACCGAGTTTGACCAAGTCCGGATGGGGTATTTTTGAGCGTGTGATTGTTTAAGAGGAGTGTGTGAGTTAGGGTATCTGAGTCTAACCATGTCCCCCTTGTCCACCAGCCTCCTGCTTCTGGGTGGCGGTGCTGGAGGGTCAGGTGGTGGGCATCGTGGCAGCACAGGGCCGGGAGGATGAAAACACGGTGGAACTGCGCCGCATGTCCGTCGACTCGCGCTTCCGCGGCAAGGGCATCGCCAAGGTGCTGGGCCGCCGCGTGCTGGAGTTCGCCGTGCTCAACAACTTCGCCGCCGTCGTCCTGGGAACCACCGCCGTCAAGATGGCCGCCCACAAGCTGTACGAGTCGCTGGGCTTCCGGCGGACGGGCGAGAGCGAGGTCTACCGGCTCCCCGGGATGAGCTGCTCTCCTCTGGAGAGGGTGTTCTTCCAGATCCGTTACCACCGTTACCGCCTGCAGCTCCGTGAGGAGTGATGGGGTGGAGGGATGGATGGAGAGAGAGATGGAGAGAAGGACGGAGAGAGGGAGAGAAGGAGGGAGAGAGCGTGCAAACGGCCCTCCTCAACCACCAAGCCCTAACCCAAGCCTTCTCCTCTTTGACAGCTTTATTTATTTGAAACCATTAGAGTTCTTTCTTCTACTACTGCCTATCACTTTACTATTTCTATTCCTCATAAAGCCACTAACGTTTTATGGTTTGTTTTTTTATTTGTATTCTTTATGCATTTTCAAATTTAGTGTAATTTTTTTTCTTTTTTTCTCCTTCCTATTACCTGATTTTGGTACTATCCCCCCCTCCCAAAACAACAACAAACACACCAAACAACACAAACAACCTGGCATACCCCCCCTTCCGCCACCCCCCATGCCAATCTAAGTGACATCTTCAACAAAGAATCCCCTTTGTGTTCCATGTCATGGGATCAATTCCCTTTCATCAATTCTCTAGAACCATCCCACCAACCCTGTCTTTACCCCTCCCCCGCCCACGGAAGACCCACCGCCTCTCCAGATTTCTTGTAATTAGTATGTGATATAAGGAGAAGGGTGTGTGTGTGGGGGTCAGCTCCCCAGAGACAGGAAAAGAGAGAGGGATGAAAAGAGAGAGAAGGGGGAAGGGAAGGAGAATGAACAGGGGAGACAGAGATAGAAAAAGAGTGAGAGAGAGGGACACAGAGAGGGAAAGAGAGAGAGAAGGCGGTGGACTGGAGGAGGGGTTTGATGTTTCCTCCTGGGCCAGCAGACCAGTCCTGTAGAGGTCTTGGGTGTGACTTAAAGTGGACGCTTGGCTTCCAGCCAGCCACGATGAGTCTCCATATTGTAGCCCGGCAAGTCTCAGTCTGTATCCGTGTAGAGGGAGAGAGAGACAGAGGGAGGAAGAGAGAGCTGGAAAAGGAAAGACATGATCTGTGCATCCTGTATGGCCAGGAGACAAACAGTGCACCACCCCCTTCTCTTCCTGTGATCCAACACCCACCCCCCCCCCCCATCCATCTTGTACTACCTCCTTCCCTCTCCCTTAATTCGACATGCATGGGAACTGGGGAGAGGCTCTCTGATTGGCTGGGACGACAGGAGGGTGGAGATTTCGTGCTGCAATGTCACACTGATAGATCTCATTATATGATGTATGATAGGTGTGTGTGTGCACGTGTGAGGCTATGGTCAATGACATTAGTTATTCCAACAACCTTGGATATGAAATACGATTACATTAAAAGGTCATCATGCGTTCAAAAAGTGAATATTTTTCTTGATAAATTAGCAAAGTATTGTTAGATAAAACGTTGAATAGTATTGTAGTTATGTTTCCTAATTGAACCAAGATGATTTCAAATGTTTTGAATTTGTTTGATAACTAATTGAGAAGACAGTTGAGATTTTACAATCTTTAACTTTGAATAATTACTGCATTGTAGTATGCACGTTTTATTGATATTCCTACAATTACAAAGTAACCACAGCAAACCAGATACAGGTTATTGAGGAGAATCACTTGGGTAAAAACACAATAAGCAATATACTTGATACTTGACACGTCCCCTAGCACAAATGTGTTGAGTCTGAATATGTCGACACGATACATGATATCAAATATAGAGGCCTTTGAGCCTGTTTGTGCAACATGTATAAAGCTGGTGTTGTAGCTAATATACCCAAACGATGTGTCACCATGGTAACCTTTCGTCCTATCCAACACCCACTACTGAGCCAGCAGAGAACATACCAATTCTCTGAGCCTATTTGGGTGTCCCTCTCACTTGTACAAAGTTATAACTAAAGAAAATGTGGAGAAAAAAAAACAAACATAAAGATGAAACAAAGTAGACCAAAAAAAATAAAAAATAAAATTAGGAAAAGACAAAAAAAAGATGACTACCATGAATCTCACCATTCCTTCTTGCCTTGAGCCCCTCTCCTCCCTGAACCCCTCCCCATTCTATGAATCTGACTGCAACCCTGGGCCAGACCCCCTCCCCCCCCCACCCCTCTTCCCTATGACCCCCCCCACCCCTCTTCCCTATGACCCCCCCCCCCCATCTTTGCATGCCTCACCGAGCTCCTTGCTGCGCTTCTTTAAACACCCATCACAGCTTGTGACCCCGCCTTCCCAGACCCCGCCCTGCTGTGAAGTCATCAAAGCAGTGTGGTGTTCCTTCCACACCTGTGGAACGGATGCATATTATGAGGGAAAAGATGCTCAGGGGGGTGTGTGTGTGGGGGTGATGCGCTCATCAGCCACTGCACTGCCTTGATGACATCATGCCTGCCAACCGTAGAATGCTAAACCAATGCAAGTGTGGCATGCCTCTGTACTCAGTGTGTGCGTAAGGTGCCTGCCCTGGTTAAGAGTAGTTAAAGAAAAATGAACAGTTACAAAAAATATATAAGAACGATAAATAATACGCTTCTTTTTAGATGACTATATTTAAAAAAAATTGTGTTTGTTATGAGATGAAAAAAAAGAAAAAAAAACAATGACCGTTTTAACCTTTTTTTTTTGGGTGCATGAAATGTGTCTTTGAATGCAAATGACTTAAAGGACACACATGTTATCACACGGGAAACTGTGGAGAAACATCATAGTGTTCATTTTTGTTGCTTTACAAATTGAGTTAAATCTATCTATTTGGTTTTTATCTGAGAGGGGGGGGGGGGGGTTGTATATCAGTCAGACAAAGATGAGCCCATTAGAGCCTACAATTGGTGGACAGGGATGTCCTGTGTCACATGACAATCCACAACGATGTCAGAGAGCTTCTCATTGTGTGTGTTCTGATGAGCCTCTCATGCCTGCCTCCTGTTCACTCGCAGGACTCGACGGAGAGACGAGGGCACTTAGAAGCTAATCATGTTTACCTCCTTTTGATTTGAGTCGACGAGAGACTTCTATCCTCTCTCTCCAGATATCGAAATATCTCTTTACTGTATTGCACGAGGCCAGGACAGAGTAGACACGCCAGTAAGGCTCCAGAGAAGGTTCTGGAACTCAAACTAAAAGAATGTGATGGTTTTATCAAACGTGAATCACGGCTGCTGCCCATCTGGGATTATGGACCCGCTGAATGACGTGAGAGGGAGAATGCATAGATAGGTTTTTCTGGCCAAATTGGATATCATTATTCAAAAAGTCTCCACAAGGGCCTTAGAAACTGCAACTGCGACATGCTGAAATTTCCAACACCTATCCTCACCCCTTAACCCCATAAGGCATAATCGCACACTTGCTTTCATGTCGACAAAGTGCACTGACACGGAACGTGGCTGTAAAGGCACTCCGGGAGAGGTCGACCTGCTGTGTGTACCTAGCGAACGCTGCGCCCTGTGACGCCACCGCCCCACACGATACTGGTAAAGCAAACGCAGTATTAGAATGTAGAGAGGAAAGCCCCTACGTATGCAACCGCTGTTATGTCGCTGTTATGGTTACGACATCCGACTCGCCAAACCACCGCTGCCCTGCAGAGGTACAATCCAGCAATCACTTTCTTTCTTTTTACTTTAGTTCCAAGTTGAAACTGTCTTACGTTTCTGTGAAATAGGGAAAGTGTTGTTTTGGTCTTTGGACGGTATCAGAATGTCACGTGGAAGTTGTTGGGTACTAGAATGCTGCTTAAGAACTGAAGGCCTCATTCAAACCTCCAAACTAGGGTTCTCTGTCTCATCAAACAGGACATCAGGGCCTTAGTATACAGTTATGGAGCCAATCTCATCTCTTTAGCTGAAAGTCTTAAAACATGGTTTCGTACTTTATCTAAGTCCTATATACTTGGAAAATTCCGGAAATGATTCCCAATGTCAATGATCAGTCTAGATATTTCAGGTGAACCTAACACTCAGTGTTACCAACTCAAACACACGTCCGTGAGATTTTCCTGAATATTGGCGTCTTGTCTGATAGCCTGGGAACCAAACTTACCTGCCAGCTCATGTTGTGTTTCCTCAGGCAGATGGGACTGGCCACTCCCTCATTCAAACAGATTTCCCTCCAACAAAAATCTGGTGAAGTGATCAGAGAGGTTCCAGACTCATTCGCATTTGCGAATTGGCCTGGCGTTGTCAGGCTATCAGTCTGACGCTCAAGTCAATAGAAACCTGGATGTGAATGTGTGTGCAAGAAAAATCTCACGCCAGACGGTTTGTCAAAGTTGGTAACCCTGCCTTTGCAGAAGAATCAGTTTAAAATCCGCACAATTACATCTGGTAGAAGGGTTTCTCTGGGATTGTTTGGTTTTAAAAGCCTTGGGGGAGAAAGTCGACGAATGTAAAGTGATCAAAAACGTGTAAGATCTTTGTTTTTTGTTTTCTCAAAAAGGAAAGAAGAGATTACAATTACTAACCTTCTTTGACTAACCCTCATATTAAGTATTTGGAGCGATGGTGTATATAGCTATCTGCTGACATCACAGTTGCAGCTACTTCAGTACATTTTTGCTTCTGATTTCATCCATTCTTCTGACGGGATTTCGGAACTCTCAAAGAAGATAGCTGCCGTTGGAATGTTCCACCAGTGCAAGGAGGGGTGAAGAGTGAGGGGTGAGGGCTGAGGGAGGAATGCGCCACTGTGGAAGTTTACCTGAGGGGGGGAATCTACTACAGAACTTCACACTACAGACTCCCTCTCTCTCTTTCTTTCTCTCTCTACCTCTCTATCTCCTTGGTGAAGACACAGTAAGCACCCCTCTTTCAGGCGTGGAGATGGACAAGACCCATGCCGGAGGCCACAGGTGCCAAGAAGACAAAAGCACTTGTAGCACAATTGTGTCTTGTTTTTGCTATGACAGTTATGGATTTTTTAATGATTATTATTTCCTTTTGAATATTCGACAGCTTTTTGCTCATATACCGTATATATCTTAAGAATATATACAGTGTCATATAAACAATGTATTACTGATGATGTTTTACGGCTATAAGGTTGAAACTTGCCAAAGGTGAACATTTTGCTGCAATTAATTGTTTTTCCCTGGCTGCTGTGTTCAACACTATTCTATTCTATTCATCCGTGTCATTTGGAAATCCCCACGTGTGCCATCTTAATCAAGCAATAAATACAACAAAAACAAACAACGAGATACAATCTTAAGGATTTTAACGCAAAAAATGCTGCATTGATGTTATATCCCATTAATAAGGTACTACTTATTGTACTACTTATTATACTACTGGTGGTGGTTGCTGTGATGCTGTCACAGTGTCGGCATGGCGACATCCCCACTGAAAATGTAGAGGCCTGAAGAAGTGAGATTGTACAATGATTCTTTTTGTATTTTATTTATAAGAGGTGTCAAAATTATTATGTTTTTTTTTTATTTTCTTCTTCTTTTTTTTTTACTTGAAGATTAATTCTACAGATTGGAGCGTTTGTACAGTTGTCATTTGGGAAGGGGTGACAGGATGTCTTGCTGAGAAGGATATGTTCTAGCAGAGCGAGGAAGGTGACATGGTCTCTAACAGCGGTATCTTCGCTCTGTTCCCTGTATTGGTCAGTCTCTCAACAACATTGTTTCTGATTCGCTTGTGGTCAACAGTTACAGAAACTACAACTGAAATAATAAAAGTGGTCACCAACTTCATGCAAAACCTGACCGGTTCAACACTTTACTGAGCTTTCTTGATTTCTTGCAAGGAATTCTAAAGTTTTTGTATTTATTTATTAGCTTTTTCTTTTTATCTACAATTGAGTAAATGTAAAGTGTATTTTACTGTAAATAGCATCTGTGGGTCTTTTAGATCTGTTTGTAACAGAAACAGTGAATTTAAATATAGCATATTTTGAAACATTTGCAAAATGAACAAAATCACACTTTATAACTTTAAAAAGAGAGGTAGCTTTAACACTGGGGGTCCTCATACATATCTTACAAAATGACTTCAAACCGCTTTGAGAGCCTGTGTCATCTTCCTCCCGGACAGATGGGGTTTCTGTACGTTTAAATGCAGAGTCACTCAAAGCTGTCCTTGTTTTCTGCTAGAACACAGCCGTTTTAGCCTTGTTTAAGCGGAACTGTTGGGGTGCCATTACCAACTAGTCATGATGCCAACTTTGACTACATTCTGACTCACTTGTCACTTGAAGCTGATGACTTGAAACTCATCATACTTGTGACTTGCAGATTGTGTCTAACTGTCCCCCCCCTATAAGTCACAGATCGCTTGCTTGCTAGTTATCGCTGGCGTCGTGCGTAGCCGGTCTGCGTCCGTGCTAGCTCGGTCGCTGGAGAGAACCCCACGCTGCCACGGCGACGTCAGCAAGCCACTTATCTAGCTACGACTGGTCTCCGCTTTGGAATCCTGTCGTGGTTGTCTGTTGCTAGGAGACCGGCCCACACAAAGCACAGCGGGGGGGATGATATGCAGCCACGCTGAGAGAGAGAGAAGGAGAGGAGGGGAGGCAGCCCAGGTCAGCCTGCTTGCCCTGAGAGAGGGTGGGGGGTGGGGGACTGAAGGAGAGGGGTATAGGGGGGGGGAAGACAAGGGCCAGAGAGGGGACCCTGAACAGCACAGGTATGGGAATAATCAAGAGGACGGGTCGAACAGCACAAGGGTTTGTTCCAGTCCTAATTAGCATGCAGCGAAGCCCTGATTAGAGCAGAGGAGGCTGGAGGTCTGAAGGGAGGCAGGCTGGAGGTCTGAAGAGAAGGGATAGTGCATAGGGGCTGAGGGGGGGTGCAAAGTAAAAGGCTGCAACGTGGTTGAAGGTGAGGCCGTTTTGACCCTGTGTGCTGACCTGTCTTGACCTCTCGGCACGGCCGCTGCCCCTGCTTTTCGTCTCCCTGCTCGCTCCCTCCCGCGGCGCCACGGTAACCGCTGTAACGGCACACCGCCAGGGATGCAATCGTCCCTTTTTGCTTTTGTTTTTTAAACCGAAGAATGGGAACACTGTAAAGATGTAAAGATAAGATTTCATGCATTATGAATGAAAACTGGATGTACATATTGTATCAATTAAAACAATGATGCATACAGCTTTCATATGTTTCTTTGGTGGTTTGATTCCAATGAGATCAGAAATCTAAAGAGAAGAAGGGATGCTGGAAATTGGAGTTTCATCGGATGCATTTGGTGCCGACCTCATGTAGGTTCCCACAAAAGGAACAGTGCCCCCCTCGCTCTAATTCGTTTAGCCGTCACCATGGGGATGGTTACCAACCAAAAGTACCTCACAGTTGCCCTTGACAACAGCACTCTTGTGAGTGACCCCGTGGGTTTCCAAGAAGTTTATTAAAAAAGCAGGTACACGTTAGTATTACTATCCAATTCAGACAGGCTTGTCTGATTACACCCCCCTCTCATAATTCACAGCAGATTCGACCTAATCACTGTGTCTACACTGTGTCTACCCAATCACTGTGTCTACACCCAAATGGGATCTTGGAGACAAGCTCACCCATCCTCATCAGTGCTGGCGTCATACATCCTCCTCCCTCACAAGTCCCAAACATCCTCTCCGCAAATTGCACACATGCTTTTCTCCCTCAGCACCCCCCCCCCCTCCTCTTTAGGCAGGGGGGCCGTGTGCATGTGTGTGTGAGGGGGGATGGATGCTTGAGTTTCCTGTGACCAGGTCAACAATGAGAAGGGGAGGAGGGGGGGATAATGGGGCCCTGCCACGGCTCGTATAGCTGAGCTTATCGATCAGGGATGAGGGATAGGATACTGACCTGTGTCTCCGCCCTCGCTTAGCTTCTCTCCCTCAGTCGCATGGACGATAACCGTAGCAACCATCACCGACTGACCCGTGGTGTCACACCGCAGTAACCGGACAGGAGCATCACAGTGGAACAGAGGTTCTTACTGACAGAGGACTGGAGTGTAACACTGGACACACATTTTAATGAATGAATGAGTGAGTTGGCAGAGCGCAGGGGTGTCCACAGCCAAAATATCTTTGCTCTTTGGATTAGTATGGGGGGATCATTCGGAGGCCTGTGAGCCAGTTAATGGGGTAATGACCGTGTTGTCGCTCGACGGCCGTTCGGACCTGGGGGGACGTCACAGGCATCGAGGGGGTTTAGTATTGGGGTTCTGAGTGGGGCAGAGGGGGGGTTCTGAGGGGGGGTTCTGAAAGGGGCAGAGGGGGGGTTCTGAGGGGGGGTTCTGAGAGGGGCAGAGGGGGGGTTCTGAGAGGGCCAGAGGGGGGGTTCTGAGGGGGGGTTCTGAGAGGGGCAGAGGGGGGGTTCTGAGGGAGGCAGAGGGGGGGTTCTGAGAGGGGCAGAGGGGGGGTTCTGAGGGGGGCAGAGGGGGGGGTTCTGAGGGGGGCAGAGGGGGGGTTCTGAGAGGGGCAGCGGGTCCTGTCGTCTCTGCCAGAGACCATGAAACTGGGTCAATGAGTGCAGAGCCCGCCAAGAGTGTGTGCATGTGTGTAGGAGACCGAGTGTGAGTTTTTGTGTGTAAGCCTGTGTGTGTGTGTGTGCGTTGCATGTAGGAGACAAAGGAGGTTGTGTTGGGGCCGAATGAACAGATGAAAGGCAGACAGATGTGATTGAGAGGCAGACAGGCAGACAGACAGACAGACAGACAGACTGGCAGACAGACAGACAGACAGACTGGCAGGCAGCCAAGCAGACAGGTAGACAGACGGACAGAAAAGCAGATAGACAGGCAGATAGACAGGCAGGCAAGCAGGCCGACCAGCAGTCAGGCTCATGGCTGAGTAGGATGAGATCATCAGTTTTAAATCAGAGTAACTGGAGGCAGGAGGAGGAGAGTTTATTAGAGAAACACATGAACCAGAACTGATCCACTCCAATGTGGCCTCAGGTCTAAACGGACTGAATAACCACTGCAGAAATATTTTGAAATAAGTTAAACATCGTTATGAGCCCTTTAAAATCAACGAAGGTTATTAACGTGAGAAATTCTAATAGCTTTTTTTGTTGTTGAAAAACTGTTAAAAACTGTTAGAAAGTATGTTCTTCATTTCTTATGAATACAAACACATCTTCACAGCATGGCCTGACCTCGGAAAGAGAACCACAGGCTTCAAAAGAGAGGGAGAGGAAGAGAGGAGAAAAAGGGTTAAAGTCTCCAACAACATGGAGTAAAAAAGAGAAACTGGCGCAATCCAGTCTGTCGCTCCTGCCGTTGCCCCCGGATACGGACGGCAAGCAAGCTAGAATTGGGAGCTTGAAGGAGCTGCAGCTGCTTGGTTTCCATAGAGATGGGGATACAGGACGGGTTAGAGATGAAGAGATAGACGGTGAGAGAGAGAGAGAGAGAGAGAGAGAGAGAGAGACGGTGAGAGAGAGAGAGAGACGGTGAGAGAGAGAGAGACGGTGAGAGAGAGAGAGACAGTGAGAGAGAGAGGGAGAGACGGTGAGAGAGAGAGAGAAAGAGGGGAAAAAGAGAAAGACAGGCTGAGACTCGTAGGACGAGAGGGGGAGATTCAAGAGAGTGGTGCGTGGAGGTGAAGAGAGAGCTCTAGAGGGAGGGAGCGGGGGATGTAGGGGGAAGGTTCAGCTCAGACATGGACCCCCAGGACTTCCCTCTGGAGAGCAGCACCTTCAGGGGGACCTGAGGAACACACACAGGCTAGAGAGAGGAACCTCGTCACACTGAGATGGGTGTGTGTCACTTGCAGACTGACCCACATTTAGACAGGATTCTTCATCGCTCAATTGAATATACCGTAACATACCGCACACACACACGCCACACAAGCAGAAGCTGCTCAACTCACTTTGAGATGAACTCCAAGACATTCTACATGCTGCAGTGACTCCATGGTGGTCTTCACCAGAGCTGGACACACACGCACGCACACACACACACACACACACACACACACACACACACACACACAGATGTGTTGGGACATGGACGGACTGTGGCCTGATGGATGGACATGCAGGTGTGTGTGCAGGTGTGTGTGTGTGCAGGTGTGTGTGTGTGCAGGTGTGTGTGTGTGCAGGTGTGTGTGTGTGCAGGTGTGTGTGTAGATGTGTGTGTGTGTGTGTGCAGGTGTGTGTGTAGATGTGTGTGTGTGTGCAGGTGTGTGTGTAGATGTGTGTGTGTGTGCAGGTGTGTGTGTAGATGCAGGTGTGTGTGTAGATGTGTGTGTGTGCAGGTGTGTGTGTGTGATCTGCAGACCTGCGACCTTCTCAACCTGGGAGTCCTGCACCTCATACAGCAGCTCATCATGGATCTGAGCCAGCAGTCTGGAGGGAGAGGGAGGGGGATGAGGAGAGAGAGAGGGGGAGAGAGAGGGGGAGAGATAAGTGAGAAACCACAGTCGGTGTTGTGAGCTGGTGTGATAGTAGAAACGCTGTAAGTGAATCATCTGGAGAGGCAGCAGCTGTATTACCCTGAGATATGATTAGAGGGAGGGAGGGAGGGGGGAGTTAGGGAGGGAGGGGGGAGGGAGGGAAGGAGGGATGAGACTCACCTGGCAGAGGGAGAAGAGCTGGAGGAGATCTGGGAGAAGATTCTGATCATGGCCATCTTACACAGGTCTGCTGCTGAGCCTGGAGTGCAAATGTAAACAGTGAGGAGACACACACACCCACACAAACACACAAACTACACACTACCTTGGACTACAAAGTTGACGGCCTGTCTCTCGGCCTGCATGCGGACCCCCCAGTCGGAGGAGTGGATGAGGGGGAGGGACCGCCGCCGACCCATGATGGACACCACGTAACCTAGGCAACAGGGTCGATGGGGAGGGATGAAACACACGCATCGTCCACACATTAAAACATGATATATACCCGTTAGAACTGGTGTTTACGATTCTCTCTCTCTCTCTCTCTCTCTCTCTCACACACACACACACAGGCACGCCCACACGCTTACTCCCCTCTCCCACCACTAATCCCAACCTACACTATCTACTCCACACACTCCCTTTTCCACACACAACCCCTCCACACACAGGCCCTGTACATTCCAGTGCTGGACAATGGACCAGGCTTTACAGCCAAATCCCTCTGGAAAGGACCGCTATGGGACAGAGGACACACACTAACCCTCTGTCCTAAAACTGAACACACACACACACACACACACACTGTCCTCACATGCGTGTCACACACGTGTGACCTCTGTGACAGGAATGTGTGTGTTTGACTATGTGTGCATTTTTTTTTTTTTACACAGCGTTTGTCCACACACGTATTCCAACGATGTTGGTATTATGCCAGTGTGTATGTGTGTGTGTATATGTGAGTGTTGTTTGACCTCTGAGTGCCAGTGGTAGTGTTTGCCTGTAAACAGCCTTGCACATCTTTTCCAATATGTTTGAAGCTGTTTATAGGTGTGTTACAGCTTGAGTGTGTGTGTGTGTTTACTGATGAGATGCTAAGATGAGATAACTGGGTCTGCCAGCGAACACTGCAGCCTCTCTCTGACTCGGCCTGGTTTCCTCAAAGCCTATATGTCCCCCGTTGTTGTTACACATCATAAAGCTCTCTTCCTCCTCCTCCTCATCCTCCTCTTTGTCTTCTCTCCTCCTCCTCTTCCATCTCTCCTCCCTTGTTTGTGACTAGTCTTCAGAAGTGGAGGTTATGTCACAGGAGATCAGACTGTGAAGTAAACATACTTACACACGCACACACACACACACACACACACACACACTCCTATCCCGAGATGGAACTGCAGGCTGATTTTAATATCAAAGAGAGTGAGTCTCCCAGCTCTATAGTGAGAGGAGGGTAGAGCAGAGGAGAAGAGAGAGGAGAGGAGGGGGATAGTGGAGAAGAGGGGAGGAGAGGGATGGGGAGGACAGGGAGGAGGGTTTGTCTGATTACCTATCGACAGGGGTTTATTTATCCTCCTTGATTGAGGGTTAACGGTGTGTGTGTGAGTACGCTCCAGACCGGGGGGCTCCAGTCTCAGGTGTGCTCTATCAGCATTTCTGTGCCAAATATATCGAGTGTCTTGTTTGAAGCCACCTCCCCCCCCCACCCCCTCCCCCCCTTAAACTATTGACCAATGGTTCATCTCTGTCCTGCCAATGCAAGAGGATCTTCTTCCTCACCCACTCGCCCGCCCACACAGTGTACAGTAACACTCTTTCCACAGTGCCTTCTCTCTGGCCTTCATCTCATCCTGTCACAAACACACGCCCAGACACACACACGTCAGTGACACACTCACACATAACCACCCAGACACACACATAACCACACACACACACACTCCCACAAACACACACATAACCAAACACACATAACCACACACACTCCCACATGACCACACACCTTGTTTGTGGCACTGCTGGATGGTTCTCTGGATGAAGGCCTGCACCTCTTTGTAGGTCTGCAGGAAGCTGTCCTGGAAGAGGCTGGCCTGCTCTGCACTCACCCCCAGGATCCCTGACAGACGCTCACGCCCTGGAGGGGTCAAGAGGGTAGGGTTAGACCCTGGAGGATCAAGAGGGTAGGGTTAGACCCTGGAGGATCAAGAGGGTAGGGTTAGACCCTGGAGGATCAAGAGGGTAGGGTTAGACCCTGGAGGATCAAGAGGGTAGGGTTAGACCCTGGAGGATCAAGAGGGTAGGGTTAGACCCTGGAAGATCAAGAGGGTAGGGTTAGACCCTGGAGGATCAAGAGGGTAGGGTTAGACCCTGGAGGATCAAGAGGGTAGGGTTAGACCCTGGAGGATCAAGAGGGTAGGGTTAGACCCTGGAAGATCCAGAGGGTAGGGTTAGACCCTGGAGAGGTCAAGAGGGTAGGGTTAGACCCTGGAGGATCAAGAGGGTAGGGTTAGACCCTGGAGGGTCAAGAGGGTAGGGTTAGACCCTGAGAGGGGTCAAGAGGGTAGGGTTAGACCCTGGAGGATCAAGAGGGTAGGGTTAGACCCTGGAGGATCAAGAGGGTAGGGTTAGACCCTGGAGGATCAAGAGGGTAGGGTTAGACCCTGGAGGATCAAGAGGGTAGGGTTAGACCCTGGAGGATCAAGAGGGTAGGGTTAGACCCTGAGAGGGGTCAAGAGGGTAGGGTTAGACCCTGGAGGGTCAAGAGGGTAGGGTTAGACCCTGAGAGGGGTCAAGAGGGTAGGGTTAGACCCTGGAGGATCAAGAGGGTAGGGTTAGACCCTGGAGGATCAAGAGGGTAGGGTTAGACCCTGGAGGATCAAGAGGGTAGGGTTAGACCCTGAGGGGGGTCAAGAGGGTAGGGTTAGACCCTGGAGGGTCAAGAGGGTAGGGTTAGACCCTGAGAGGGGTCAAGAAGGTAGGGTTAGACCCTGGAGGGTCAAGAGGGTAGGGTTAGACCCTGAGGGGGGTCAAGAGGGTAGGGTTAGACCCTGGAGGGTCAAGAGGGTAGGGTTAGACCCTGAGAGGGGTCAAGAGGGTAGGGTTAGACCCTGGAGGATCAAGAGGGTACGGTTAGACCCTGGGGGGGCTATGGTTATGGGGGTACACACTGTGCATACAGCCGTTATGGATCCACAGAGGAGGATCGTAGAGGAGAAGAGAGGAGGGGAGGGCAGAGGAGAGGAGGGATGAGGACAGGACAGGTTATGGAAAGGGTCACAGCGGGGTGTCTGGTGTGTGTTCCCAGGGGTGTGTTTGTGTGTGTTTGCACGGCTGGCGATGAGTAATGTTCTGCCAGACAGGGTGTGTGCCAGGAGGGGGAGGAGGAGGGGGGGGGGGGGGGTGTCAGGGAAAGTAGTAGGCCCAGCAGAGACAGGCACTAAGCCCCCAATCTGTGCCAGTCTGGGGCCTGCAGCGCCCCCCGTGCCCTACACACACACACACACACACACACACACACAGATGTGAGTCACATCAATGCATTTCACACCCATGGGACCACAAAGATGGCTAAGCCAGAGTGTGTGTGTGTGTGGGTGAGGACATGGCGGAGGTCACAGACACACTGACGACTCACAGAACTGACAAGATAACACGGACCCGGGGAAAGGCCCTTGTAGTGATAGGGCTTGAGAATGTGTGTGTGTGAGTGCGTTTGTTATAGAGAGTGCGTGAAGGCAACCAACAGACAAAAGCTGGCTCAGAGGAGGGTGACAGAGAATTTGTTTTGTGAGTATGTGTGTGTGTGTGTGTGAAGAGTGTGTGTTAAGCTCCACATTCCAGTTGAATGAGGTCATTCCAGGCTAACCTTCTGGCCTCATTACGACTGCTCTCTCACCTCTACTTCCTCTCCACCACTCTCTCTCTCTTTCCTCCTTCCTTCCTTCCTTCCTTCCTTCCTTCCCTTTCCTTTCCTTTCCTTTCCTTTCCTTTCCCTCCCTCCCTCCCTCCCTCCCTCCCTCCCTCCCTCCCTCCCTCCCTCCCTCCCTCCCTCCCTCCCTCCCTCCCTCCCTCCCTCCCTCCCTCCCTCCCTCCCTCCCTCCCTCCCCCTCCTTTCATCTTTACGAGAGCTCTTCCTCCCTCCCCCTCCCCCCCACCTTTCTCTCTCCTTTCCACCTCCACTCTCATCTTTCTCGTCACCCTCTCTCCCTCCTTCGTATTCTCTCTATCCGCCTCTTTCTTTCCGCCACCCCTGCGCTCCACCTCTCTCAACCAGAGGCCCCACTAGCTTCCCCTACATATTTTCTCCTTCCTGGAAGAGCTCAACATGCAACACTTGGCCTGCTTATCTTACGACCCATTGGTGTGTGTGTGTGCGTGTTCACGGCCTACGCCACCCCTCCCCCCCTCTCCATTATTGTCTCCCGGAGAAAGCTTCCTTTTAGTATTCAGTTGCTATGACAACAAACCGCTAAGGAAGAGCTGCCTGTCTATTCTGATCGAAAACCCTCTCTTTCTCTTTCTTTCGCTTCTCCTTTTCCTCCATCACACCTCTCATTCTTCCAGCCCTCCCCTCTCTGCCCCCCCCCCTCCCCTCTTTCCTCCCCTACCCCTCTTTCTTGATGTTTCCTTACTTTCGCAATCATCACCCTCCCTCCTATCCTAATCATATGGCACACATGCAAACACACAAACGCAAGCTGTACACACGGTGTGTAAAACCAGTCCTTCTAGACTGTGTGTGAGACTGTGTAACACGCGGAAGCAGTTACCGAAGAGGTTACTGAGTCGACTGCTACACACAAACACACACACACACACACACAAGAGAAAAGAAAGCGTCTTGTTTTCTCGACTGACCCATCTTTAAGAAACCACTTAATACTGTTGTCACCAATTCTCTTTGTCAAGTCCATGAACATATGTAAAAGTGATGTGTGTGTAAGTGTGTGTGTGTACTGTACACCTGTGTGTGTGTGGATGGATGTCTGTGTGTGTGTCCGTGTCCTGACATGCAGGGGCCAAAAATGTGTCAGCCAGTATGTTCAGTCACCTACTGATAACCCTGACAATACAGCATGCAGCCGGAATTTATAGTGGGAAAATTGGCCTCACACACAAACAGGGATTATCCAGACTCAGTCTCTTACAGACAGTCCTGATAACAAGGCAGAGTCAACCTGCTGTTGCGGCCAAACTCCTGACAGTCAACTCTGACCTAGTTACACACACACACACACACACACACACACTGGAGATTCCCACCACATTCGTGGTTGTGGTCATGGGAACAGAATTTTTGAAAGGCGTTGCATGGGTTACGGCAGTGAGAGTCAGATGAACTGTATGTGTGTGTGTTTGTCTGTGTGTGTTTGTCTGTGTGTCTGTGTGTGTGTATGTGTGTGTGTGTGTTTGTCTGTATGTGTCTGTGTGTGTGTGTGTGTGTGCTAACTAACTGGGTCACAACAGAAGCACGGCTGTTAACTACTCTGGGGGCCACTGGGGCACATTTCATCTTCTCTATTCTCCTCCTCATATCTCTCCTCCTGTCCCTACTCTCCTCCTCCTCATATCTCTCCTTCTGTGTCTCTCCTCCTTTCCCTGCTCTCCTCCTCCTGTCCCTACTATCCTCCTCCTTATCTCTCTCCTCCTTTCCCTGCTCTCCTCCTCCTTATCTCTCTCCTCCTGTCCCTGCTCTCCTCCTCCTCATCTCCCTCCAATTCCTCCTCCATTTCTTTCATCTCAGCTCTTCTCTGATACTGCCACTATTACACTATTACAGTGTGTGTGTGTGTGTGTGCGCCTGTGATTCTCACCTGCTCCATACACAACAGAGTACACAATCCTCTTGGCCTGTTCTCTCTCCTCTGAGCTCACGTTCTTCTCCCCGACTCCTTTCCTGGAGGGGAGAGAGAGAGGGAGGGACAGACGGAGATGAAGGGAAGTCATGTCTGTGATAACTAGAACTCGTAGTCAAACGTCAGGGTGACACTTCTGCAAAGTGACATTCATCAAAAGGCTGACAAGAGAACTGACAGATCAGATCAATGTTAAGCCAGCATAAGACACACACAAAACGTCACAACCCAAAGAGTTTGTGTTTTACTCACACGGTGTAAAATAGTCAAATGCTTATGCTTGTGAGGGGGGCTGGAGTCCCAGAGAGGATTGAGTGCCCCCTGCTGGTAAGAGTATTTACCATGAGCTGAACTCAGGTGAGGGAGGAAGCAGGGAGGAAGTGAGGAGGGAGGGAGGAAGGAAGTACAGAAGGAAGGATGGAAAGGAGGGAGGAAGTATGGAAGTGAGGATGGAGGGAGGGGAAGAAGAATTTAGACAGGGAGCGGTGTTCAACATCAATGAAGATGGAAATCGTGAGGATAACGGTGCTGATGCTGAAGCTGTTGATGGTAACGATGAAGGTGAAAATGATGATAATGTTGATGGTGCTGATGGTAATGATGGTGATGCTGATGCTGATGATGATGGTGCTGATGGTAATGATGGTGATGGTGGTAATGATGGTGATGCCGCTAATGGTAATGATAGTGATGCTGATGATGGTAATGCTGATGCTGATGATGGTAATGCTGATGGTGATGATGGTAATGATGGTGATGCTGATGGTGATAATGCTAATGATGGTGATGCTGATGGTGGTAAAGATGGTGATGCTGCTGATGGTGATGATGCTGATGATAACGGTGGTGATGGTAATGATGGTGATGCTGATGATGGTAATGATGGTAATGCTGATGATGGCAATGATGGTGATGCTGATGGTGATGCTGATGGTGATGATGCTAATGATGGTGATGCTGATGGTGGTAAAGATGGTGATGCTGCTGATGGTGATGATGCTGATGATAACGGTGGTGACAGCAGGGCTGGAAGGGGGGGTCCTGAGAGCTGGCGAGACAGGCCGTCGTCCTGACAACAGCACTGCGAGTGTTTTGATGTGAGCCTGAGGCTTTAATAGTGTGGGGCCAGTCTGCACTGTTTGGAGCAGACCCCGACAGGAAGAGGGTTTTTTTTGTGTGTGACTTTTTGTTTGTTTGTCTGTTTGTGTGTTTATTTGTGAGTCTGTGTGTTGGTCTGTTTGTGAGTGTGTGTGTGTGCATGCAGTGTGTGTGTGTGTGTTCTCCCACCATTGCGAGGCCAGCATGGAGAACACGTCGGCCTGGGCGTCGCTGAAGATCCTCAGCAGCTCTGGGTCAGAGGAGAGGTGGGCCAGCAGACGCAACTCCACCTGGCAGAAATCTGACACACGTGTGCACACACACATGTGCACACACACAAACATACAGAAGCCTCATTACCACCATCATCCGCATCATAATATCAATACTGTGATCATTTTTAGCAAGTTCTCCTCCTTGTATCTAAAATAGCGTGTGAGTGTTTGTATGTGTGTTTGTTAACAGAGGATGCTCCAGAAGATGAGAGAGATGAAAGGAGGAGAGTGTGATATGGTGTGACACCATCGGTGGATTGTAGATCATTGATTTCAGAGTCTGGCCCCTAACGAGTTCTGATGGGAATATCAATGGAGGTCCTGCAGTGTGTCCCTCCACAACAAAGGGCACAGCTGTGACACTGTGACACTGTGATCTAGGGATCTGTCCTGAGGCTGTGCCTCGAGTTTATGAAATCGTATTTCATACTTCTTCTTCTACATGCTCACACACACACATAGTGAAACACATAGTGAAACACACACACACTCTCAGATACACAGACATAGAGACACACACACAGACTCTTGAAAGACCAAAACAGTCCTTGTGGGACAGTGGCAGTCACTGCTGTCAGAATGACAGGTCTACAGTTTTCCTGTCACTCTAGTTCTGTCACCTCACACACTCATTCCAACCAAATGTCCGACCACCAGGCCGACCGTAGCCATGGCAATTTGCTCTGGCTTATTCCACCGCAGTCCCATCATCCATCTCTCCTTCTCTCTCTCCCTCACCCTTCCTTCCCTCCATCCCATCCTCCGCTTGGCCGCACTCCTAAATCAAAATGAAATCTAGAAAAAAAAGAAGCTTAACAAATTCAACACCCTCACCCCACCTCTCCTCCTCCCCAACTGAAAACTCCTGAAATTGACTTAGTAAGAAATGGTATATTTCTGTGCTGGGGGATGGGCTGTAGGCAGTGGACCTGGTTAAGTCATTGGGGAGGCCTGGTTAGGTTTTAATACCACTGTCCACTGCTCCTGGTGCAGGGATGGAGACCGTTTCTAAAGATATCTCCATCAATGTTTTATGACTCAGATCACGTCTCCCTGTGGGAGGATCTCTGGTCCTCAGAACACATCGTTTCACAGGCTCAGAGAGGTGTTCGTGAGCTCGTGAGACCTGATACAAGAGGGTCCTAACATGCATGTGAGTGTGTGCCTGTGTAACAGCAGGGCCTGCTGTATAGGACATCTTGTGATAAAACACTACAGCGCTACTACTGTTTCATTGATCCTTACAGGAATAGGCCTGCTGTCTATATATACCCTGTTACTGTCAATACACACTGGGGGTCACATGGTGTCAGTCCCCCCTCACGTTTCACACTGCAGAGGATGAACATCCTTCCTTCCTCAAGTCACACCCTTCTCCTCCCATCCTCCCTTTCTACACTTCCTTCATCTGATGAGGCTGTGACTGTTGTTACCAAGACAACGCGAGAGTCGTTTGACGCTTTGAAAAACACACAGGCACGCACTTTACCATCCAGTTGGAAACTGTTATGGTTTGTGCTGTAAAGGCAATAGCATAGCATGTATTAGCATAGCACAGTGGATCACATCATAGGTTAGCATAACATTGTTTAGCATAGCATAGCACATATAGCTAACTAATACGTGGGATATCATGGTGGGGATGCATCCAGAAAGTGCCTGCCGACCAGTCGTGAGAAGACAAGCAGATATAGAGAAGAACTGTCTCATGGGAATTGTAGTCAATTGAATTCCATAGTATGCATACTGTAGGTTGAGAGGGGTTGATTGGCCCTGCTTCCGAACTACAACTAAGAGACCAGGAGCTTGTCCTGGCCTAAGTGATCAGGGAAACACTCAAGCTCTAAGTATCTGTGTGTCTGCTCTACTTTAAGTGTGTGTGTTGTACCACGAGTGCTTGTTCACCTCCAGGTGTTGACTGCGTGCACTTTCAACTCTGTGTGTGTGTGTGTGTTGTCTGCTTCGGTGTGTGTGTTCTGTGCTGGGTGTGTGTTAGGTAACAGTGAGTGACGGTGTTCAGAGTGTGATGGGGCTGTTTCTGCCTGTGTCCCAGTTTAACACACACACACCTCAGTTCTCCCACAACACAACATGACAGGGCTACTGCATAGACTGGGGCGTTGATACATCCAGTTTAGACACACACACACACACACACACACACAGGCCTGCACACACACAGATGTGTAGCCATCCACACGTACAAATTGACACACACAAATACTGACAAAATAACTTTACCACTGTGTTCTATTTTGCCCTCCGTCCCTCCATCTCTCCATCCCTCCCTCCATCTACAGCAGCACTAGTTCCTGTCAGGGTTAGGGAAGGACATGCCAGAGGGTGTCTGAGAGGAGCTGTGTTCAGGACATGCTGGCAGGGGCTGTTCTCTCTGGCCCCACCAGTGTGTGTGTGTGTGTGTGTGAGAGAGAGAGAGAGAGAGAGAGAGAGAGAGAGAGTTGTTGTGTGTTCGTTTTAAAAATAGAGAACGAGTGGGTGTTTTTGCCTGTCATTTTGAGTGTCCCTGTTCTGACCCCTTGTCATCTCACTGCTTATGTAACCCCCTGACACACTGACAGGGACAGCAGACACACCCCATTCTGACACACACATGCACACACACACACAACAGGAAGTGCTGGTGTTCGTTGGATGACTATCATGATGACCTCAGGATACCAGATGTCTCTGAATGTAGACATAATACAGTATACTCTATATGATATAGTAGATCCACACACACACACACACATACAGACACACACACACAAACAGACACACACACACACACACACACAGGGTCGTACCGGCGGCCAGGAAGGTCCAGCCGTTCTGAGGGATGAACATGGCTCGTGGATGGACTGCCACGACCTCGGCCTCCTTCCCTGAAAGAACCGAGAGGAGAGGCTTGAGGGATGCCACGACACTCCACCAGGCTCCGCCCACACACCGCCAGGCTCCGCCCACACAACACCAGACTCCGCCAGGCTCCGCCCACTCTCCGCCCACAAGCCACACCCACACTCCGCCAGGCTCCGCCCACACACTGTCTTCACATAGACTTCCATGACACACACATTACAAAGAGTCCTTTGGTTCCTCCCATGGGGAATCCTGATTGGTGTTTCCTCAAAATAGAATGGTGAGCATGCCTCTCCTTACATGGAGTGCAGTGGTATTATGGAAATGTCTCTTTTTTTTTTGCTGGCATAATATTTTTTACAGTGCTTTAGTTGGGTCACCTATTTAAGATGCAATGAGAGATAGAGAGAGAGATAGAGAGAGAAACAAAGAGACAGAGAAGATAAACATTTATTTCCCCCAAAGGGAAATTTGCCTTAGATTCAATGCAGCAGCTCATCCCAGTTAATTGAACAGCGATCAATACACAATACAGTTATATCCCACAATTACATACACATTCATTTAATCAATAAATAATTTAGAGAGAGAGAGGAATAGAGAGAGGGAGAGAGAAAGGGAGAGAGGGATAGAGAGAGGGAGCGAGAGAGAGAGGAAGAGAGAGAGAGAGGGAGAGAGAGAGGAAGAGAGAGGGAGAGAAAGAGGGAGAGAGAGTGAGAGATATGAAAAGGAAAGACGTGGGTAGAAGGTCCCATCTATCTAACTTAAGAGAGAGGGTCTACTCTGAAGTGATTGTTGTCCCATCACGATCCATCACCCATCATTCTCCAGACAACAGGGAGGAGCAGAGCTCCCCCCCCCCCACCCGCAAAAAAGAAAGATGTCCGCCGCAGCCTCTAATCCCCCCCCCCACCCCCCAGCGTCAACATGAGTGAAATATCACAGCAACACTGCGTCTCGCTAATGAACAGTGATTAGGACACCCACTTCACCTTCTCCGGGATGAGGGATGGAGGGAGGGAAGGAGAGAGGAAGAGAGGGATGGAGCTCTGGGGAGATGAGGCAGGGGTAGGGAGGTGCTGATGCTAGCAAGTATGAATCACTCTGTTAGCATAGCGAGACGGAGGGAGGGAGGGAGGGAGAGGGAGGGAGGGGTAGCAGGGTAAGAAGAAGGAGGCATTGCTCCCCCTAGCAGGGGCTGGGGTTAGTGGCTGGGCCGGGGGCTGGGCCGGGGCTGGGGTTAGTGGCTGGGCCGGGGCTGGGGTTAGTGGCTGGGGTTAGTGGCTGGGGTTAGTGGCTGGGGTTAGTGGCTGGGCTGGGGAGCAAAAAGGGTTCTTGTTTCCCGAGAACCCGTCTACACTGTCACAATGTTTATTAGCATCATAAAGTTTGCTTTATTATCCTGGTATGCCTGACACACACACACACACACTCCTGTGAGGTCTTACCTTGGATATACTGCTTCTTGGTGATTTGGATTGGCTGTCGAGGGAGCGCCTGGAAGTTCTACAGTCAGACAGAAAAAAACCCACAGAGAGATAATAACCGATCAAAGCAGGAGATAAAGACAGAAACATGAAAGTAAAGAGAGATAATGAGAAAGAGAGAGAGAGACAGAGTGAGAGAGAGAAAGAGAGAGAGGAGGAAGGAAGGAAGCAAACTACCATTTCTTCTCTCCCCTTTAACCAATCAGAGAATACTAGCGCAGTTTGTGTTGTATGACAAAACAGTCGCCTAACCCCTCCCTTGTCATAAAAACACCAGAACCTGTCTTAGTGGGGGGGGGGGGCCAGGGCCATGCAGGCCGGGGGGTCAGGGGGGGTCAGGGGGGGTGAAGGTGGAAGGCAGGCCTGTGTGAGGCCATCCAATCACCTTGTCCTCTGACTCGGCTGTAATTCAGATAAGAGATGCAGCCTGTGTGTACTGTAAGGATCTGATGAGGGGGCAGGGGGACCTCAGTGAGATTACATAGTGATATACTGCCCAGTCAGGAAGAGTGATGTATAGCAGGGAGTTAGCTTTCTGCCATGAGGGCAGAGTACATGTTCTCACACACACACAGTACATGCTCTCTCTGTCACACACACACACACACACACACACACACAGGCCCAGTAGGAAGGTCACCCCTACACGCTCTCTCACTCACACACACACACACACACCCCTCACAGGATTTCATTACAGCTTCAAAGGAGCACGCTGCTTCAAGGCTGACCTTTCTCAGAAACACACACACACACACACCCCATATAAATCACAATGGGCCATCTTTGAGTAGTGTGTTAAGATCAGTGTGAGCGGGGCTTTAACTAAGACTTCCCTCAGGTCTGAGGATGAGGTTTTAAATAGCAGCTTTGCTGATCCCTCCTCCACCTCGAGCTACCCTGCATCGATCTTCTACACCGGCCAGGACCCCTCCCAGCACACACACACACACACATATTGAGACAGGTACACACACACACACACACAGGCACACATATAGGCACACACTTGGACACACAGACAGAAGCACAGGCACACATATACTAACACACACACATACACACACACACACGGAGGCACAAACACACACTTGGACACAAACACACACTCAGGAGGTGGTTGATGTACAGGGAGAGACTAGGGCTGGGCTCAGCATTTCTCTCTAATCCCTGTTAATCCAGACAGCTCCGTGCTGCTCCCATCGCTTTCACACACACACACACACACACACACCTCTCTTTATGACTCACTACAACTTTACAGCAAATACTGCTTAGGGTGTGTTTCTGGGTGGGAGAGGGAGATAGAGATTGAGAGAGAGAGAGAGAGAGAGAGAGAGAGAGAGAGGGGGGGGAGATAGAGAGGGAAGTAACAGAGGAGAGAAACAGTAACATAGACGAAAAGGAGGAGAAAGAGGAAGAGGAGGAGAGAGGAAGAGATAGAGGGAGAGAGTGGTGAAGTGTGAATGCATTGTGCTGATGTAAAGCTGCGGTAGAGTAAGCAGAAGGGAATTATTCCAGGTTCCAGGATTCTTTGCATTAAAAGCCCTATAAAAGCGACACACCTGCAGACAGCAGCATCTTTCACTGCTAGAGCTCAACCATGCGTGCGTGTGCGTGCGTGTGTGTGTGTGTGTTGGACAGAGTCCCCTCCCAGGTGGACTTGGTTAGAAGGACTGTCATCTAAAGAGAACAGCACTCTGCACCTTCTGCTCATCTATTATTCAGTAGAGAGGAAGGGAGATGGAGAGACAAAGACTGAGAGAGAGAGAGAGAGAGAGAGAGAGAGAGAGAGAGAGAGAGAGAGAGAGAGAGAGAGAGAGTGAGAGACAGTGATGCAGAGATAGAGAGACACTGCAGTGAAAGGGTGTGGACAGTTCAGGGTACAAAAAAAACCCCTCATCCCATCTCTCTCAGGGTAGACACACACACACACACACACTCACACACACTCGTTCAGAGATGAGCCACAGTACTACTGCAATAGTTATCCTGTTATCCTGAGCTTTCTAGATACATATACTGGGATTTACATCATGCAGAGTGTCTGTGTGTGTGTGTGTATGTGTGTGCAGTGTGTGTGTGTGTGTTTACCCTGCCATGGAGGGTGATTCACAGTGTCAGATGTGCCAGCTCAGCTTTCCCAACATGCAGTGTGTTCTTCTCAGGACACAACAACAATGCCAAGCAACAACTTGCTGTTTGGCATTCCCACACACATACACACACAGGTTTGCTTGGCAAATCTTGTGGGGATTAATTCGCATTCACTGATTTGCATTCAAAATCCGGATTTCCCTAACTCCAATCGTAACCCTAAATATGACCCGAAACCCCCTAAATGTTTTCACAAACAGGACCAAGAAAAGGTTCCCACAAGTTCCCCTTTAACTATTCTTGAGGGGACTTCTGGTTGCCACAAAGCATAACTAAACACGTCACACACACACACACACACACACACACACACACACACACACACACACAGAGGCGCTGTGGGAGTGAAGCCAGGTTGGCAGAAGGCTGGTTGTTGCTCCTGCTCTCTCCTGCCCCCATGCACCTACACAACATATGCTGAGGCACAGCACCGTGGCCTGGACACACACTCTTACACACACTCTCACAGACACACACACACACTCTCACAGACACAACTATTCACACGCTACATGGACTGTAAACAAAACCTAAAACTGCCAGCGTGTGTGAGAAGAGAGAGAGGGACAGAGAGAGAGAGGGAGAGAGAGAAAGAGGGAGAGAGAGAGAGAGAGAGAGAGGGGGAGAAGGAGGGAGAGAGGGGGGGAGAAGGAAGGAGGAAAGAAGGGAAGTGGAGAGGTGCTCCCAGAGGAAGGAAGCTAGAGAGGAAACGGAGGGAAGACAAGGTCGAAGGAGGTGAAGAGGACAGAAGGGAACGAAAGAATACGAGGGAGGGTAAAGAAGAGGAGAGCAGGGAAGGGAGGATGACAAGCAGGACAGGAGAGAGGGAGAAGGAAAAGAGAGGATGGGAGGAGGAGGAAACAGCAGGGCCTCAGTCGCTCATTAAGGATGATGGATGACTACGGAGCATGCTCAGTACACACCCGCAACCCTGTCATTACAACCCATGGCTCATGGAGTACCTGGGAGTGTGTGTGTGTGTGATCACGTCAATGACTACTGCTTCACTGCGGGTGCAGTTGATGGATGAACAAGCAAAGGCAAAAATAAAGCAGCTTGGGTCAGCTCTATGTTGCTGACAGCACAGCACACACACAGCACAGCACACAGCACAGCACACACACACATCCTCAGGACAGATCGATACCTCTCTATCAAACACAGTCGGTACACTGTCAGCTATACCCTTAACTACCCCTTCCAGGTCTTGACAGCGACTCATAAAAGTTGGCAAATGATAAGCTGGCCCTACATACCCCTCTGAAGTCTTCAAGACACACACACTGTCTGTATTGTATTGTCACATGATAGATTGTTGGACCCAGGAAGAATAGCTTTTAGCTTATGCTGAAGTTAATGGGAATCCAAATAAAAACAAACAAAAAAACCCTCACAAAGCCTTAAGGATACACACACAGCAGTGGGATTCTGCTGTGGTGTGTTTTATTGCTGCAGCAGAAAAGCTTCTACTGTAAGCCCTGTGTGCCTGTTCAGTGTGTGTGTGTGTGTGTGTGCTCTATTCAGCTACAGAAACTTCAGACCACAACACAGCCAGAAAGCAAGGCACACCCTGATCCTCTCTCCCAGTCTCCATCCTGTCCTCACCTGTTCCTCTCCTTCCTCTCCTCCGTTCCTCTCCATTCCTCCCTCTCTGACCCCTCCCTCTTCCCCCAGCACAGTGACACCTGCTGGGCCGCTGTGGAGTCAGACTTGGGAGTCCCACAACTTCACCACACACACACACACACACACACACACACACACACACACACACACACACACACAGGGGCCTCACTCTGCTGATATCCCTTTAAATATTGAAAAAATGTCCCCATTGATGTGCTGCTTTGACAACATACCTTTCAATCATGCCACCGCGGCAACAACAGCGCTGTGGCAACACAGATCAATTGTCACACGGAGGTGTTGACAACGACAAACATGGCACCTGCTACTTGCCTGTTATCAGTTATACTGATCATCAGAGCACAACGGAAGCACACCCACACCACACGCCACAGTATCAGGTCAAGCTCTTATTTCCATTCTAATGCAATAACTTTGGTTAACCCAACTTTAAGCTAGCAAGGCATTGCATCTATTTCCCCATAAACACACACACACACACACACACACACACACACACAAACACACAGCCACGGGCAGCAGAGCAGAACCAAGCCCATTAAGAACAGGTTGTTGTTGTTCTTCTGCTGATTACATCAACTGCTGTGAATAAAATATTGCTGACACACACACTTGTGTCATTCTAGGTGAAACACACACACAGACACGGCACTCCATGTCAAACACACACACATTAGCATACAGTATATTCACACACAAATGCAAGTACGTGCAAAAAAAAGGTTCATTGATTCTGAATGGGCGAGTCTACTGTGATGAGAATGGGCTTGTTTTGTCTCCCCCTCCATACACTGAATGGCACTGGCTTCCTGTGTGTGTGTGCGTGTGTGTGTGCATGTCTATGATCACTTCAACCAACAAAGAACCTGCAAATGCTGTGCCAAGCACCTGTTAGTACTTTTAACCCAAGGGCTTGTTTAGTTAGCGGTTAAATATTCATGCTTCCCTTTATGTGTGTGTGTGTGTGTGTGATGCTTCCTGGTTGCGTTGTAAACACAGTGGTATCATCTCCCTCATGTCACACGTGTGAAATCCTGATCCTGACGAATGGAATGTGAGAGTCATGTAGTACAGTACTGTACGTCTCACCACAACCTGCCCAGTCTCAGCCACCCGTGAGGAGTGTGTGTGTGTGTGTGTGTGTGTGAGACCCAGATGTCCCTTACTGGGTTCTCCATAGGAGGGGAGCTACTGACAAGGGTGGGGGACAAAAAGGGGTGAACACTCCAGAACTCTGGAGAAGGGCTGACACTGTGTGTTTCTCTCTCTCTCTCTCTCTCTCTTTCTCTCTCTCTCTCTCTCTCTCTCTCTCTCTCTCTCTCTCTCTCTCTCTCTCTCTCCACGTTCTCTGTCTCTCTCTCTCAGACCAGGAGACACTGGTCGACAGAGACGCACAGATGAAATGCTCCGGCATGTTCAAGTCTGTGTAAAATCCTTATAAGAAAATCCGTACAGGTAAGTTAGAGAGAAAGAGGGAGGAGCAGAGACAGGAAGACAGAGGAGCAGGAGAGAGAGAGGAGAGAGAGGTAAAGGATGAATGAAGGACAATGGAAGGAGAGAGGAGAGAGAGGGGTAAAGAATGAACGAAGGAGGATGGCAGGAGAGAGTCTCAGGGGATGACCAACAGATGGGGAGGGCTCTGTGCAGCCCATAGTGGAGCGGAGCTGATGTGCAGTTATTCAATCACACTGCACCAACTCAATGACTCATCACACACACACATAAACACACGTACAACTTCCACCACCAGAGCACAAACACACACACACACACACTGTCTACCATTCACCATGGAAATGCCACCACAGAGAGGGGCCGGGGATTAGTGGGCCTGACAAGGAACACCTGTCTCAAACGATCATTCACCTTTCTGCTCTGCTCTCCTCCCCTCTCCACCTCCCTCTCCTCTTCACCTCCCTCTCTGTGTTGATTACAGGATATTTAAAGGGTTCCTCTCTGTTCATCAGCACTACAGCAAAACCCACTCACACAAAGTGGAGGGCAAGGGATATGCGTGTGTGTGTGTTTGGGAAAGGGAGTGTGTGTTAGCAGCACAGCAAGGTAGCTGGGGAACACTGTGTGAAGGTGCCATGAATACTGCTCTCTCTGTGTATGTGTGTGTGTGAGCAAGAGAGATAAAGAGAGATCACTGTATGGGTAGAATCCATTTAAATATGATATATAAAATGCACTTTGGCTTCTTGTTGATGAAAGACAAAAAAACATGTTTGAAATGATGTTTACGGTTTGTGGAAATTATAAAATTATTCATGGCAAAGACCACTTCATCTCTCCGTTTTCAGATCATCAGACAGCGTCTCATCACCACCTCAGAAACACAACAAAACATGAAAGGTTCAAGGAATGTTTCTCTGTCCCTGTAAGACTGTGTGTGTGTGTGTGTGTGTATACTCGCAAGCTTCTAAAGCTTGGCATTGCTGACTAATAATACAGCACAGTGTGAGAGAGTAGAGAGAGAGAAGAGAGAGAGAAGAGAAAGGAGGGAGAGAGAGGAGGGTGGGAGAGAGAGAAAGAAGAGAGAGAGAGAGAGACAGAGAGAGAGAGAGAGAGAGAGAGAGAGAGAGAGAGAGAGAGAGAGAGGGAAGTTTGAAATATACTGCAATAGGGAAGAGCCCGGCAACCTGAATGCTTTGTTGCTGGTGCTGCTCAGTCAAACAGAGGGGGGGGGGGGAGAAAGCAGATTGAGAAAGGAGGAGAGGAAGTTTGATCTCATTTGCCTTCTCTGGTTTCACTGCCAAGGGCATTGGTGTGTCCGAGAGGGTTGTGTGAGTGAGACTGAACGAGCCAGAGAGAGAATGCAAGTTTCAGTGGTTTGTGTTAACCGTCGGCTGCAGAATGGGCGTGTGTGTGTCTGTGAGAGAGTGAGCGAGGGAGTGTGTTTGTGTGTGACAGAGAGAGGAGAGATGACAAGGGAGAAATGAGCGGCCCCTGTTTTGGCAGGAGACCAACTGTGAAGCAGCCTGCCTGGTCCCAGGTATCTGGGCTCTCTGTGTGTGTTTATAGTCGTCCCGCTTTTAAGTACAAAGCTTTGTGTTTGTGTTACAGCAAACCACCTCACCTCACATGAACCCCAAATAAAAGCAAACCCTTCCGCAGTGCTGCTCATTTAAATGCCGGCAAATACAAGCATGTTTGTTGTGTGTGCGTGCATGTGCATGATGAAAGTTGATTTGAAATTGATGAAAATTCCTTCTGAAATTCCTTCTGTTTTGCTTAAGCCCCCCACCCCCCTTCCGCCCCACACTCCCCCCCCCGCCCCCACCACCCCCGCCCACTCCCTTTACATCAGCGGGGTACATGCACAGAGCAGCTCTCTTCCAATGCTGCAGAACCTTCTAGAAGAGACTGTTCTATTGTTACGTCACTACAGCAACACGACTGGTCTCGGTAGGAAAGGCAGCGACTGAATGACGCATAGTCTACGCACGTGTGTGTGTGTGTGTGCACATCGGGAGTTCCATCTTTAGTGAACAGTACCCTAGGTTACCATAGGTTCCTTACACACACACACATTATCTGTCTATTTATTCCTCATACATACACACACAGACAGAAGGGGGATCAAAACAGAAGATGGAAAGAGACAGATAAGGGGAAGACAGGAGAGAGGTGGAGGACAGGGGAACAGGAGAGAGGTGGAGGACAGGGGAACAGGAGAGAGGTGGAGGACAGGGGAACAGGAGAGGTGGAGGACAGGAGAACAGGAGAGAGGTGGAGGACAGGGGAACAGGAGAGAGGTGGAGGACAGGGGAACAGGAGAGAGGTGGAGGACAGGGGAACAGGAGAGAGGTGGAGGACAGGGGAACAGGAGAGAGGTGGAGGACAGGGGAACAGGAGAGAGGTGGAGGACAGGGGAACAGGAGAGAGGTGGAGGACAGGGGAACAGGAGAGAGGTGGAGGACAGGGGAACAGGAGAGAGGTGGAGGACAGGGGAACAGGAGAGAGGTGGAGGACAGGGGAACAGGAGAGAGGTGGAGGACAGGAGAACAGGAGAGAGGTGGAGGACAGGAGAGGTGGAGGACAGGGGAACAGGAGAGAGGTGGAGGACAGGGGAACAGGAGAGAGGTGGAGGACAGGAGAACAGGAGAGAGGTGGAGGACAGGAGAGGTGGAGGACAGGGGAACAGGAGAGAGGTGGAGGACAGGAGAGGTGGAGGACAGGGGAACAGGAGAGAGGTGGAGGACAGGAGAGGTGGAGGACAGGGGAACAGGAGAGAGGTGGAGGACAGGGGAACAGGAGAGAGGTGGAGGACAGGAGAGGTGGAGGACAGGAGAGGTGGAGGACAGGGGAACAGGAGAGAGGTGGAGGACAGGGGAACAGGAGAGAGGTGGAGGACAGGGGAACAGGAGAGAGGTGGAGGACAGGAGAGGTGGAGGACAGGAGAGGTGGAGGACAGGGGAACAGGAGAGAGGTGGAGGACAGGAGAGGTGGAGGACAGGGGAACAGGAGAGAGGTGGAGGACAGGAGAGGTGGAGGACAGGGGAACAGGAGAGAGGTGGAGGACAGGAGAACAGGAGAGAGGTGGAGGACAGGGGAACAGGAGAGAGGTGGAGGACAGGAGAGGTGGAGGACAGGGGAACAGGAGAGAGGTGGAGGACAGGGGAACAGGAGAGAGGTGGAGGACAGGGGAACAGGAGAGAGGTGGAGGACAGGAGAGGTGGAGGACAGGAGAGGTGGAGGACACGGGAACAGGAGAGAGGTGGAGGACAGGGGAACAGGAGAGAGGTGGAGGACAGGGGAACAGGAGAGAGGTGGAGGACAGGAGAACAGGAGAGAGGTGGAGGACAGGAGAGGTGGAGGACAGGGGAACAGGAGAGAGGTGGAGGACAGGAGAGGTGGAGGACAGGGGAACAGGAGAGAGGTGGAGGACAGGAGAACAGGAGAGAGGTGGAGGACAGGGGAACAGGAGAGAGGTGGAGGACAGGAGAGGTGGAGGACAGGGGAACAGGAGAGAGGTGGAGGACAGGGGAACAGGAGAGAGGTGGAGGACAGGGGAACAGGAGAGAGGTGGAGGACAGGAGAACAGGAGAGAGGTGGAGGACAGGAGAGGTGGAGGACAGGAGAGGTGGAGGACAGGGGAACAGGAGAGAGGTGGAGGACAGGGGAACAGGAGAGAGGTGGAGGACAGGGGAACAGGAGAGAGGTGGAGGACAGGAGAACAGGAGAGAGGTGGAGGACAGGAGAGGTGGAGGACAGGAGAGGTGGAGGACAGGGGAACAGGAGAGAGGTGGAGGACAGGGGAACAGGAGAGAGGTGGAGGACAGGGGAACAGGAGAGAGGTGGAGGACAGGAGAACAGGAGAGAGGTGGAGGACAGGAGAGAGGTGGAGGACAGGGGAACAGGAGAGAGGTGGAGGACAGGGGAACAGGAGAGAGGTGGAGGACAGGGGAACAGGAGAGAGGTGGAGGACAGGGGAACAGGAGAGAGGTGGAGGACAGGAGAACAGGAGAGAGGTGGAGGACAGGAGAGAGGTGGAGGACAGGGGAACAGGAGAGAGGTGGAGGACAGGGGAACAGGAGAGAGGTGGAGGACAGGAGAACAGGAGAGAGGTGGAGGACAGGAGAGAGGTGGAGGACAGGGGAACAGGAGAGAGGTGGAGGACAGGGGAACAGGAGAGAGGTGGAGGACAGGGGAACAGGAGAGAGGTGGAGGACAGGGGAACAGGAGAGAGGTGGAGGACAGGGGAACAGGAGAGAGGTGGAGGACAGGGGAACAGGAGAGAGGTGGAGGACAGGGGAACAGGAGAGAGGTGGAGGACAGGGGAACAGGAGAGAGGTGGAGGACAGGAGAGGTGGAGGACAGGGGAACAGGAGAGAGGTGGAGGACAGGGGAACAGGAGAGAGGTGGAGGACAGGAGAGGTGGAGGACAGGAGAGGTGGAGGACAGGGGAACAGGAGAGAGGTGGAGGACAGGAGAGGTGGAGGACAGGAGAGGTGGAGGACAGGGGAACAGGAGAGAGGTGGAGGACAGGGGAACAGGAGAGGTGGAGGACAGGGGAACAGGAGAGAGGTGGAGGACAGGAGAGGTGGAGGACAGGAGAGGTGGAGGACAGGGGAACAGGAGAGAGGTGGAGGACAGGGGAACAGGAGAGAGGTGGAGGACAGGAGAACAGGAGAGAGGTGGAGGACAGGGGAACAGGAGAGAGGTGGAGGACAGGGGAACAGGAGAGAGGTGGAGGACAGGGGAACAGGAGAGAGGTGGAGGACAGGAGAACAGGAGAGAGGTGGAGGACAGGGGAACAGGAGAGAGGTGGAGGACAGGAGAGGTGGAGGACAGGGGAACAGGAGAGAGGTGGAGGACAGGGGAACAGGAGAGAGGTGGAGGACAGGGGAACAGGAGAGAGGTGGAGGACAGGGGAACAGGAGAGAGGTGGAGGACAGGGGAACAGGAGAGAGGTGGAGGACAGGGGAACAGGAGAGAGGTGGAGGACAGAGACAGGACACTCCTGATGTTTTCCTCTCTAAAGATTTGAGTGTTTCTGTGTGATTCTGTGTGTGAGGAAGAAATAGACATTGTGTGTGTGTGTGTGTGTGTGACAGAGTGCACAACTTTACCACTGTCTGCTTCCTATATTTGAATTAGTGTGTGTGTGTGTGTCAGAGACCTATGAATATTTCAGTAGCACTCCTTTACTGACTCCACAAAGTTGCTCAAAGCGTGACTAAAGGCTTTATGCTACTCAATCACCCTCTCTGTCTGTCACACACACACTTTCTCTCTCACTCCATATTCACACAAACACTCTCACTAACATACACAGAGACTGCTGTGTCAAGCCCCAGACAGCTCTTAGTCTCTTTTGTCTGAAATAAAAACCAGAAGGAGAGCTTCAAGCTGGGCAAGAGAGAGATTTTGCTTTGTCGTTCGTACTGTAGTGTGTGTGTGTGTGTGTGTGTGTGTGTGTAGGAGCGAGCTAAGGAGAGCAGCCTCTGACTAAGTAAAAATAAACCTGAGCTTTTCTCTGCACACAAAGGGGATTTATTTCTGTGCCACCGTATTTGTACGTGTGTGTGTGTGTGTACGTGTCTCTGTGTGTGTTGCTGAGTGTGTGTCTGTTTGCCAGTGAGTGTGTGTGTGTAATTTGTAAGGAAGAACAAGAGAAGCTGTGTTGTCCTGAAGGACACAGCAGAGGGGAGAGGAGAGAGGGACGAGCTGAGAGATATGACCCTGGAGTGAAGGGATACAAGAGAGAGGGAGTGAGAGAGAGAGACAGAGAGAGAGACAGAGAGAGAGAGAGTGAGGGAGAGAGAGAGAGAGAGAGAGAGAGAGAGAGAGAGAGAGAGAGAGAGAGAGAGAGGGAGAGGGAGACAGAGAGAGACAGAGAGAGAGAGAGAGAGAGAGAGGGAGGGAGAGAGAGAGAGGGAGAGAGAGGGAGAGGGAGACAGAGAGAGACAGAGAGAGAGAGAGAGAGAGAGAGAGAGAGAGAGAGAGGGAGAGAGAGAGAGAGAGGAGAGAGAGAGAGAGAGAGAGAGGGAGAGAGAGAGAGAGAGGGAGAGAGAGGGAGACAGAGAGAGACAGAGAGAGAGAGAGAGAGAGAGAGAGAGGGAGAGAGAGAGAGAGAGAGAGAGAGAGAGAGAGAGAGAGAGAGAGAGAGAGAGAGAGAGAGAGAGAGAGAGAAATGATTGGATGGACTTACTGGGTTTTTAGCAGTGATTCTACCAGTCACAGCACTAGTCTGGTGCCATGTCGAGGAGATCAAGTTCTGATGGAAAGAGACAGAAAAGAGACGAAGACAGATAGAGTCTGAGAGTGAACCTAAACATGGTTTAGTAGTAGCAGTACTAGTAGCAGTACTAGTAGCAGTACTAGTAGCAGTACAAGTAGCAGTACTAGTAGCAGTCCACTTCATTGGTCCACAAAAGGAAATGTAGGACGTTGCAGCATATAAAAATACAAAATACCCGATACCAAAACACACAGGGCTTTACAGATGTTAAAACACAGGGTTAAATAACAGGGTGATGCACGAATATACAAAACAATGTAATGCCGGTGATGCCACGCGAGTAATACACATACGCTAGGTACAAAACGACTCCAACAAACAGTTGAACTCAGGTGACACACAGGGACACGCGGGTGACATCAGGCCGTTTCACCAGAGTAACAAGGGCAGCCCGTCCGCCCTTCGCTGCCCCCTGGTGTCAGAGAGGACCAACAGCAGCATGTCTCACCTTGCTCACCATGCAGGACAGGATCCCGTCAACAAACGTGGACTTGACCTTGTGAATCTGAGGGCAGCACACACACATGGACACACACACGGACACACACACGGACACACACACAGATATACACACTCTCCTTTAGGACATGCTGCTTGTGAAGAGGTTTTTATTTCCAAAGCGTATTCATGTTTCTTTGGTTGGTGGACTGGTTTGCTTGTGGATAAACATTTTGGGCATTCTGGAACCTTTATAGCATGAATAAACTGATACATATGTAATGTAATTTTTTAAAGGAGGTAGTTCTTATTATAAAGAGGTATAAAGGAACACATATTTCAAGGTGTGTGTGTTCAGAAATGTGTTTCATTAATGGAGGATGTTTTAACAGGAGGGGGGGGATGTTGAGTGGGGGGGGTATCTTACCTGTCTGTACTCCAGGATAATTTTAGGCAAGGGGTGCAGGTCCTGGAGCAACAACAGCTTACACACACACATGTACACACACACATATACTCAGTCACACAGAGATACCATGTTAGGCTGACCTTTCAATGGATCTAAAGTGTGTATATACGTGTGGGTGTGTTTGTGTGTGCACAGGAGTGTGTGTGCATGAGTGTGTGGGAATAGGAGTGTGTGTGTGTGAGTGAGTGAGTGTCTCACCGCTGCCTCTGATGTTGACTGCTGTTGTGTGAGCAGTGTCTTGGGGAGCTTCTTGTTGTCACAGCGATCATGCAGACGCAGCTTGTCAAACAGAACCTGCACACAGAGAGACTCAGAGAGGAAACACACACAGAGAGACTCAGAGAGGAAACACACACAGGGAAACTCAGAGAGGAAACACACACAGAGAGACTCAGAGAGGAAACACACACAGAGAGACTCAGAGAGGAAACACACACAGAGAAACTCAGAGGAAACACACACAGAGACTCAGAGAGGAAACACACACATACACTCCTGTTAGCCCACACACACTCCTTCCCCTACAGGTGTGTGGTGACTGACCGTTCTGAGCTGGGTGCAGCTGGACACCAGGAACATCTGACCTGCTGCCTGGTGGGCCTCCTGCTCCAACTGCTTCAGCTTAGTCTGAGGGGGGGGGGAGGGAGGGCAGAGAGAGAGGTGGGGGGGAGGGTAGAGAGAGAGGGGTGGGAGGAGGAGGAGGGCAGAGAGAGAGGGGTGGGAGAAGGAGGAGGGCAGAGAGAGAGGGGTGGGAGGAGGTGGAGGGCAGAGAGAGAGGGGTGGGAGGAGGGCAGAGAGAGAGGGGTGGGAGGAGGAGGAGGGCAGAGAGAGAGGGGTGGGAGGAGGAGGAGGGCAGAGAGAGAGGGGTGGGAGGAGGAGGAGGGCAGAGAGAGAGGGGTGGGAGGAGGAGGAGGGCAGAGAGAGAGGGGTGGGAGGAGGAGGAGGGCAGAGAGAGAGGGGTGGGAGGAGGAGGAGGGCAGAGAGAGAGGGGTGGGAGGAGGAGGAGGGCAGAGAGAGAGGGGTGGGAGGAGGGCAGGGGGAGAGGGGGAGGGCAAGGGGAGAGGGGGAGGGAGAGAGAGAGAAAGGGGAGGGCAGGGGGAGAGGGGGAGGGCAGAGGGAGAGGGGGAGGGAGAGAGAGAAAGGGGAGGGAGAGAGAGAAAGGGGAGGGAGAGAGAGAAAGAGGAGAAAGAGATAGGGAAAGATGAGAGAGCAAGAGAATTGATGTGAATCCCGATCAATAGATGTGCGTGACCATGCGTTTATGCCTGTGTGGTTGTGTGTGAGAGTGATGTTTGTGTGCAGGCTCATGGTAATCCCGTGACAGCATTGGCATGCTCTCTACAAGTCAGGCTCTAATAGAAGCTGGGAGAATCCTGCAGAAAGAGTCCTGTCGCCCCTGGCCCACACAGCATGCATAACAAGGAGACAGAGGAGAGGGGGAAGAAGAGAGAGAGGGAGCGATGAGGAGGGCGTGTGGAGGAATAGTTTGGGGGGGGAGTTAAAAGAGGATTAGAGATTAAGGAAGGAGGAGGAGGTGAAAGAGAGGAGGGAGGGTGAATGGAAGAAAAGCTGAAAGGAGGATATGAGGTGGGTGAGTAGAGAGGGAGAGAGGGAAGGAGGGAGGGAAGGAGGGAGAGACCAGGGTGAGGGTTGATACGAGGAGAGGGAGGGAGGGAGGGAGGGAGGGAGGGAGGGAAGGAGGGAGGGAGGGAGGGAGGGAGGGAGGGAGGGAGGGAGGGAGGGAGGGAGGGAGGGAGGGAGGGAGGGAGGGAGGGAGGGAGGGAGGGAGGGAGGGAGGGAAGTTCTGATCCTGTTTTGCGGCAGGGTGTTTGGATGGACTTTAACACAACAGAACTGTACAGACTGGGGCTCGGCTCTAACACACCCTGAAGAGGAATGGAGAAAAATACAGCACAGATGGAGAGAGGGGAGAGAGAAAGATATGGAGACAGAGGGGAGAGAGAGAGAAAGGGAGGGGAGAGAGATGGAGGAGGCCGACGGATGAGGACCCTGATGTCTCTGCCAATGAGCCTCCAGACCATCTCATCAATATGACATGTACCCCCTCAGCACACACACACTCTCACACACACTCTTACACACTCTCACACACACGTACTCTCACACACACGTACTCTCACACACACACACACACTCCCTCTCACACACACATACTCTCACACACACATACTCTCACACACACATTCTCTCACACACACATACTCTCTCTCTCTCACACACACACACACACACACACACAGTGAACCGTGCTATAATCCTACAAAAACCTGAACTTCTGAGAAGTTTGTGTGTATGGGAATAAACAACTTTGTGTGTGTGTGCGTGTGTTCCACCTGTACATCGAGGATAGGGTCCCTTCTGTGTGGTGTGCTGGGACACAGACCCGGGGGGGGGGGGGAACGGAACCTCCCAGAGGAGGTTCCGTTACAGAACGCTATAGTCATCACAGGACACTGATACTGCTTCCCAGTGTGGCAGCAGAACACACAGCTGCACACCACACACATTTCCATATGCTTTGAAGCCACAGAGAATGCCCCCTCCCTCGCACACACACACACACACAGTGCCACAGTAGCAGACTTCAAAGCCGTGGGGAGATTATTTGTTAGATGTTGTTCTATCGATGCAATGAGTTCAACAGGGGACTCCTACAGTAGGAGAAGACAAATGCTTTCTGCTGCAGGCCCTGTCTGTCACTAACCTGCATGCTTCAGAGGAAATAGGTGTGTGTGTGTGTGTGACTGTAGATGTGCGTGTGCATGTGTGTAGGTGTGTATGTGTGTGATGATCTTTCCTGCGGCAACACTCTCAAGGAGGACGGACAGAAGCTCAATTCTATTTTTAGACACACAGCAAGGCCACTACCCCATGCTGCTGTCAGCATCTTTAAGTGTGTGTGTGTGTGTGTGTGTCTTTGTGTGTGTGTGTGTCTGTGTGTGTGTCTGTGTGTGCCATGCATTCCAAAATGTGTCTGTCTATATGTAAGAGTGTGCCCGTGTCTGTGTGTGTGTGTGTGTGAGAGAGATAGAGAGCGAGAGAGGGAGATTGACACCACCATCTAAAAGCCTCTCTCTGGTCCTGTCTGCACTGTATTGGTCAGAGCCGTCTGCCCCCCAGTACAGTAATCCTGTTCCTCCCTTTCTCTCAGTAGATCCCATCATCCATTATTTTGTCTTTTATCTGTCATCATAACCATCCTATTGAACGTGCAGCCATTTTCACTGACAAAACCAAGGGTTCCGGGCCAGATGCCGGTAGTTTTGGTCAATAAATGATAGGATCACAGACTTGCACAGGCAGCTACACTTGTAATAGGTACTAAGGAATTGTATCAGTTTATCAGAACCACAAGTACGAGATGTGGTGTGTGTGTGTCTCACCCCCAGCATTTCCGAGGTCCTCTTCAAAGCCTCCTTGTCCACATGGATCCTGTGGCTCTCCATGGCTGGAACAACCATAACCAGATCCTTTAACCACATCCTTTAACCACACCCATAACCACATCCTTTAACCACACCCATAACCACATCCTTTAACCACACCCATAACCACATCCTTTAACCACACCCATAACCACATCCTTTAACCACACCCATAACCACATCCTTTAACCACACCCATAACCACATCCTTTAACCACACCCATAACCACATCCTTTAACCACATCCCTAACCACATCTATGACCTCATCTATGACCTCATCCATGACAGGAGAAGGTAGTCAAGGACATGACTGTACTCTTAACAATGTCTGTACAGACATGCACACACACTTGTACACAGCCCGTGGTAAAACCAGCATTCATATTCAACTCCCAACGGAGGCCAAGTCACTCTGAGCCATATGCTGTGTACTTGACCTTTGTAAAGGACCTTAGATCTCTCTCCTTCCATCCCTCCTATTCCTTTCCTCTCTCCCTCCCCATCCCACTCTCCCTCTTCCCCTCCTCCTCTCTCCCACTCCATCCCTTTCCCTCCCTCCCTCCCTCCCTCCCTCCCCTCTCTCTGTCTCTCTCCTCACCTGCTAGGACAGGGATCATGCTGATCTCCATGTTAGTGTACAGTGTCCACAGCCCCTGGGCCTGGAGGAAGAGAGGCACGGTCACACGTGTGTGTGTATGTGCATGCGGATGTGTATTTGTGTGTGTAGGTGTGTGTGTGTGTGTATTTGTGTGTGTATTTGTGTGTGTAGGTGTGTGTGTGTGTGTGATTAAACCTTCAGCTTGGAGCGCAGCTCTGTGTTGAGCTTGTAAAGCAGATTCAGACTGGCGATTACTAGAGACACCTAAGAGAGACAGAGAGAGAGACAGAGAGAGAGAGACTGAAGGAGCATAGTCATTGAGATGTTCGATAGGTGTGTGTATGTGTCAGTGTGTGAGCATGTGTGTGTGTGTGTGTGAGTACACACCTTCCTGGTCCCGAGGGCGGGGGCGGAGTGTGTGTGGGCTCTGACCCGGCAGTGTCTGGAGAGCAGGTCCTGGTAGCAGGAGGCGGGGTCTGCAGGGTCCAACAGCCAGGCACACACCTGGGGGTCCTGCACACGACACCCCCACACTGGGACAGAGGGGGTCTGGTCAGTGTCTCAGACTGGGGGGCGGGGGGGTGTCTGGTCAGTGTCTCAGACTGGGGGGCGGGGGGGTGTCTGGTCAGTGTCTCAGACTGGGGGGCGGGGGGGTGTCTGGTCAGTGTCTCAGACTGGGGGGCGGGGGGGTGTCTGGTCAGTGTCTCAGACTGGGGGGCGGGGGGGTGTCTGGTCAGTGTCTCAGACTGGGGGGCGGGGGGGGGTCTGGTCAGTGTCTCAGACTGGGGGGCGGGGGGGTGTCTGGTCAGTGTCTCAGACTGGGGGGCGGGGGGGGTCTGGTCAGTGTCTCAGACTGGGGGGCGGGGGGGTGTCTGGTCAGTGTCTCAGACTGGGGGGCGGGGGGGTGTCTGGTCAGTCTCTCAGACTGGGGGGCAGGGGGGTGGGGAGGGAGGGTCAGTGTCTTACACCAGGGGTGGTCTCTAGTGTCTTGGGGGGGGGGGGGGGGGATTGCAAGAAGCCGCTATCTGATGATCATGTTTCAAAAACGACGGCCAACAGAAGAGAGACAGAATAGGAAAGTGAGAAAAGGCCTGTGTGTATGTGTGTGTGTGTGTTACCCTGTTTCCAGCTGAGGTGTGCTCTGTAGTGCTGCAGCACGGTGCGGAGGAAGTCCTTAGTCTTATAACACACCACCAGCTGAGCTCCGGATACCACCTGCAACAGCAGCTCTCTACGACACGCACACACAGTACACACAATACACACAGACAGTTATCGTGTAGACACCCTGAGACACTAACACACACACACACACACACACTCATGGGCAGACACACACACAGACCTGGTGAAGAGGTCCAGGGTGTGGTCCTGGTGCTGCTGGGCCCAGGCTGGGGTGTGCTCCAGCCTGAGGTACAGCACGCTGTCCTGGGGCCCTACACACTCCTCCGGTCCCCTCTGCTCCAGGTCTGCCCTCATCAGAACCAGGAGCCCACACACTGGGGGACTGGACTTCTACACACACACACACACACGTCCACCCACCAACACAGATGCATAACACACACAGGTGCACGCACAAAACACACACTCACCCACCCCCACACACAGGACATACTACCACGCCATCTGGCAGAGTCATCGTGGGCGTGGCTAACCTGTTCTGGGTCCAGCTGAGTGCTCCCATCCTGGAACACCATGGTCAGAACCAACGCCCGGGCCCGCCTCGCTTCCTCGAGAACCCTGCCCCTCTCCTCTGGGCCCAGCTTCCCAGCATCCTTCACTCTGGGGTCACAGGTCAGGGCGGTGGTCAGGCAGACTTTGGACTGGGCTCTGGGGTCACCGCTGGTGTTCTCTGGCCTTAGTTTGGCCGGTTTGAGCTTGGAGGTCTTGGGTGTTTTGGAGGGTCTTGTGGAGTCAGTCCCATTTTGGTTCGACCCGCACTCCCTCTCCATGACCTGCCTGTCCTCTGACCCCCTCTGCATGGCTGGGGGGCGTTTTATGGGGTTAGGGGGTGAGGTTTGGACTCTCTTAGGGCCCCCAGTGTTGCAGGGGGTCTTGGTCTGGTTCTGGGGGCCTCTGATAGAGGCTGGAGTGAGGTCGGGGTGTTTGGGAGTGGAGGTCAGGACTCTGCCCCCGTCCTGCCCCTCCCCAACCCTGGTCTGGGAGGGGCCAGGGGGCTCCCACCTCACCAGAGCCCGCCTGGGGAGGGAGATCTTGGGAGGGGGGCCGCAGGGTTTGGACGAGGGGTCGTGGTGCTTCCTCTTGAGGGTGAGGGTGGGATGCTGTTGGGGGGTGAGGTTGGGAGTGAGGGTGGGGGTGAAGATGGGGTGTTGTTGGGGGGTGAGGTTGGGGGTGAGGGTGGGATGTTGTTGGGGGGTGAGGTTGGGGGTGAGGGTGGGATGTTGTTGGGGGGTCAGGTTGGGGGTGAGGGTGGGATGCTGTTGGGGGGTGAGGTTGGGGGTGAGGGTGGGATGCTGTTGGGGGGTGAGGTGGCAGGAAGACAGGTGACGGGGCAGCAGGGGCGGAGGGATGACCCCGTCCTGCCGCAGTGACGCCGTGGAGCCGTAATCACTGTCCTGGAGGAACGAGAGAAAAACAGGGAGAGACAGACATGAAAAGAGAGTGGGAGATGACATAGAGACACACACAGACAGAGGTGACCCCACACTAAATCAGGGAGGATTCCCCCACCCGCCCCCGCCTCCTCCTTCTACCGTCTGAACCCGTTTTAGCAAAGAGCCGCTCAAGTGGCTCCAGCACAATGACCTCTGACCTCTTCTGGGATTCAGACCGGATCCGTCCCGTCCTCTGCATGGAACTACTTCTGATTCTAAGTGAAGAGTGTCTGAGAGAGCCTGGACTGTCAGGCTCATTAGAGGCAGCAGACGGCTCTCTGCCTCTCTCTCTCTCTGCTTTCTCTCTGCCTCTCTCTCTCTGCCTCTTTTTCTCTGCTCTCTCTTTGCCTCTCTGTTCTCTGCCTCTCTCTCTCCGCTCTCTGCCTCTCTCTCTGCCTCTCTCTCTCTTCTCTCTGCCTCTCTCTCTCTGCCTCTCTCTCTCTTCTCTCTGCCTCTCTCTCTCTGCCTCTCTCTCTCTCTGCCTCTCTCTCTCTGCTCTCTGCCTCTCTCTCTTTCTCTGGCTGTCTGCAGACAGTGTCCCAGACAGAATCTCACCCTCGCACACACACACACACACGAGACAAACTTCCACCAGCTCACACACACACGCACTCACCACTAGACAATCTCTCTCTCACACACACACACACACACACACAGAACTCCTAGACGGACAGACAGAGCGTGGAGTTTCCAGAGTGCAGCCTTACCGCTCGGTAACCTTCCCAGTGTCCTCGTACAGAACACTCTGCACCACACCAGCTCCATAATTCATAACTACCACCACTTTATTTATGCAAAGCGAGGATTTTTCAGCTTCGAAATGTGTGTGTGTGTGTGTGTGCACACGCAAGAGAGTGTTTTTGTGTATCCACATGTCTGAGTGTCTGTGTGTGTGAGAAGGTATGAGTGGGCATGTGCAGGTGTGTGTATGTGTGCATCTGAGTATGCACGTGTGTGTGTGTGTGACAGAACACTCCCTCTCCAGCAACCCTGGCATCAACAGGAGAGGAAAGCATCCAACGATTCAGCTCTCTAGGGAAGCAGAGCTGATCCATTTGTAAACACAGAGGTTATGTTCTTCCTGCTGACCGCCTCTAAACCCTCCCCAGAGGGCTGGGCGCTACAGAGCTGTGGGCTATAGCAGCTTTAGGAGTGACGGGCAGGGTCAGGGTTATGGCCCACGGCCAGGAGGGTGGTGGTGAGGGGGGGGGGGGGCATGGTCCTATACGGGGAGGGAGGGGGGAGGGTCGCTAGTAGGATCTCCATCTCATCTACTGCAGTGCTGGAGTCAGCAGCAACTTAAGGCAGTGTCTGCAGCTTTCACAACCTCCCCTCCCTCCCCCCACCCTCCCCCCACCCCTCTTAGCGTATCTGCGTCTCTTCACACCTCCCTCCCCTTCTCTGCGCCTCCCAGCCTCTCTCACCCCCCCCCCCTCCCATTACCTGTGGGTTCTCATGGGTGGTTCTCGCTGGGGGGGGCGTGGGAGGAGAGTGGGCTCCGAGTGCTTCCCCCCCCTCCTGGGGAAGCTTCATGGGGGGAGCACGTGCGGCTGGTGCTACTGGGGAGGAGAAAACAACCATTTAGGGAGGGTTGCGTATTTGTGTGTGTTTGTTTGTGTATATTTGTGTGTGTATGTGTGTGTGGACCCAATGTTCTGACAGAGGTCAGCAAGGCTGATGTGAGCAAAGCTGAGGTCTTCCATTCTGTCACTACGCAGCGCTTGACTCAGCACTGTCTTGGAAAACGCAGCGTGTCACGTGAGAGCGGAACAGGCGCGAGGAGCGAGGGATGAAGGGAGGAGAGGAGGGGGAAGGAAAGAGGACGTGGGGGGGGGGGGGCAGGATCCTCTTGTCAGCGAGTCCAGTGAATTCTAATCGCTGTCTCCGGCCCTGAGACACACCTTTTCAATTTCATTATCAGTGATATAGGAGAAGCCTGGCAGAGCTCCCAAGGGTTTCGGTACCACTCCTTTAGGGCTGCAGTCTGGAGGACACTGCCCTCTAGTGGTGGGAACATCTCAGAGAGAGATGCTGTTCATTTATTGTGCATATTCACATTATAAATCACCTGGCACCACACCACCTGAGCCCTGCACGCACCTGTATCCCCCGTGTTCCACTCTGCAGCTGGTGTCACCGACGTGTTGTCTCTCCTCTGCTCCTGCACCCTCATCTCCTCTTTCCTCCCCTGGCTCTCTTTCCTTCCCTCCGTCTGGCTCTCCTCTCTCCTCCCCGCTCCCTCTATGGCTTCCCCTCCCTCCATCTCAAGGATCCTCCCTTCCTTTGGGTCCCCTGTTCCCTCCATCTCAAACTCCTCCCTCCCCGTCCTCTCCTCCGTCGGCCCGGTCAGGGAGGTGATGGTGGTGTCCCCGAAGAGCAGGTCTCTCTGGGCCAGGTGTCTCTCCGTTTGCTGGTGTCTCTCCATCTCCCCAGGCTTTGACAGACGCCCTCTCTCGGGCTGATGTGCCACCTGGTGGCCACTCTTTGTAACTACAGCGTATGTTCTGTCACTGTTGAGGCTGGGTTTGTGAGTCACTGCGTCCTCTGTCAAACTAGTGTTGTTGTTGTTGTTAAGGCTGTTGTTAGTTGAGCTCCAAAAGCCCTCATTGGGTATTTGTCCTAACTTGAAGATCTGTGATTGGTCTGTCACCTTGTCCAGATCTGATTCAGGAAATCTCTCCCTCTCTTGTCCTGCCTCTTCATTGGGTTCTCTGGTCAGATCCTGTCCAATCCAATGAGCGGATCCCGTGACAGTGTTGTCCAAGGCTAAGGCTCTATCCCCGTCCTCTATATCTGGCCATGCATCTCCAACAAAGTTTGAACTTTGTTGCATTCTGTTATATACCTTCCTTCCACTTTCTATTCTTGCTCCTCTTTCCCCACCCATGCCTCTCTCGACACCTACCCTCCTCCCCGCCCCAAACTCTCCTTCTTGTCCTCTCATTGGTCCACGGCCATGTCTATCACAGCCTGCCTCCATTCTTGTCAGGTGACCCATATGAGGGAGCAGTAGGCTTCCGAACTTGTGCTGCTTGGCGACGCCTCCAGAGGACCCACCATTCCCAGAACCCTCCTCCCCGACAGACACCTCCTCTCTGGGGTCGGATCCAGACGTACGCTCCCTCTGGTTCTCCTGATCTACAGTGCATTCGAACCATGGTTGGGGTTCACGCCAGGGTCCGTCCCCCGCCTCCATCAATGCGTGCCTTCCTCCTCTCTGTAGCTCTGGGTCTGGTTTGTAACTCTCTGATGCTAAGCTAACGCTAGCCCTGGAGGGTCCAGGTTCACAGGGACGAACTGGGCTCTCTCTCTGGGGCTCAAGGAGCTCCGTCCCTGGGAAGGCTGGCCTGGCAGGGTCCTCTTCATCTTCCATGGGGAAATGGAGGGTGAAGGTGGGCTCTATCTCATCCGGAAACCTGCTATAAGAGATCATACCATTTGAATCACACATCAAAACAGTAGAAACGGTCAAATGATAATTGTCCAAAAGTCAAAGTAATTTAACATAAAAACTAGATGGCAGTGATCAATGCTATGTGTTGTTAGCTACTGGATATACTGCCTATGTGGCACTGGCTCTCTCCAGTGGGTCTCCTGGGTGGGTGTGTGGAGGGCCAGGGTGCATCCGTCCTTGGAGACAGAGGGGCTTGATTCCTGGGAGGGCTGGGTTAGGGGGCCCTCTCTCTGGGATGAAGAGAAGGCCTGGGGTGGGGAGCTCCAGGAGAATCTCTCCCTCTGGGACGAGGGAGCCCAGGCAGACCCAGAGGAGGACGATCGGGGTCTGGACCAAGGGCTGACACGCCGTTAGGGACAACAGAGTAGGAGAACTTCTCCTACACAAACCGAGCTTTCATCGTGATTTTATACATGGCTCTTGACTGCAACTGCTGATATATATATACGACTATATATATATAGTCATGGTACTTTTCAAGACGGCAGACATATCCAACCCTTTCTTCCTTGACACTATGCCTTAAACCTGGGGTCCCCAAACTACGGCCCGCATTTTTATTTTTTTTATCAAAGTTTAATCAGTTTGCCCTGAGTAATATGTAAGTAAGTAAATGTTTTGATTTCAAATGGAATGAATATGAAAAAAGGTAATTACGATATTAATAATGCTCTTTTAACAGGCTATTTATCCCTTGATATGTACGGATGTACGGTGCATAAAAAAATTATAAACTAATCTAGCATAATACATTTTAAATCATAATAACATCTCCACAATAATACTGGTAGTCACTCCAGCCCATGTATTTTTCTGTTACAGACCGACCTGGCCCCACAAGAAAGGAAAAATTATCTGGCCCTCGCAGAAAAAAGTTTGGGGACCCGTGCCTTAAGCAAACTCTTTCTATTGATTGCAGCCTCGACATTCCTACAGAGTACTTTGGCTGAACTGCACCATGCCTTTGTGAGTGGGCCAGAGCACGTCAGCTTTGCAGTACATCTGAACTAACCCGCAGCTCTGCCAGTCTGACTCACCCCCCTGTCCACTCCTCCACAGCTCTGCCAGTCTGACTCACCCCCCTGTCTTCTCCTCCACAGCTCTGCCAGTCTGACTCACCCCCCTGTCTTCTCCTCCACAGCTCTGCCAGTCTGACTCAACCCCTGTCCACTCCTCCACGGCTCTGTCTGACTCACCCCCCTGTCCTCTCCTCCACAGCTGTCTGACTCACCCCCCTGTCCTCTCCTCCACAGCTGTCTGACTCACCCCCCTGTCCACTCCTCCACAGCCGTCTGACTCACCCCCCTGTCCACTCCTCCACAGCCGTCTGACTCACCCCCCTGTCCACTCCTCCACAGCTGTCTGACTCACCCCCCTGTCCACTCCTCCACAGCCGTCTGACTCACCCCCGTCCACTCCTCCACAGCTGTCTGACTCACCCCCCTGTCCTCTCCTCCACAGCTCTGCTCCAGCCGCCCTGAGACTCCTCCAGGCTCTCCCTCCATCTGCCGTTGTGCCCCTTAGCTGACACGGAACACAAACAACATGGCTGCCACTGCCGTCTCCACAGACAAGCATGTCTGTGCCTGTTTGGATCAGGACATCCCCCTCAAGTCTTCAAAGACTTGTAGAATACACAATGATCTTGCTTGTTTCATGGTGGGGCTTACAATTATTGATGTGGCTGGAGTAAAAACATTTCTAAAGGTTAGATTTTTTTCCTTTTTTTAAAGGTTTTTTTCACAAATAGGTTTGCATCCTTGAGTGCTTGATGAGGACTCTACTGCACTCTACTGCACTCTACTGCACTCTACTGCACTCTACTGCACTCTACTGCACTCTACTGCACTCTACTGCACTCTACTGCACTCTACTGCACTCTACTGCACTCTACTGCACTCTACTGCACTCTACTGCACTCTACTGCACTCTACTGCACTCTACTGCACTCTACTGCACTCTACTGCACTCTACTGCACTATCCCCTCTCACTGTGTGAAAAATATTTTAGACAGTTTTGAAAGGTTGAAAAGAATATCTGCGATTTCTTTTCAAAAATAGGTTTGCGTCATTGATGACGACTCTACTAAACTCTCCTGTACTCTATGGTTCAACATACTAGATATGGCCTCAGCGTCTTGGCTTCAATAAAGTCATAAAACTACAAATCCCTTCATCGTTCTCCATCTTGCCCTGTTCTGTCCCCACACTCACATGTTGTGTTGTTGTAGTTCCTGGCTGAGAGTTGACTCTGGGCCCTGAGAGCAGCCAGGATCCTTTGGGCGGAGGAGGACAGAGGGCCAGAGCACAGCCTATGGTTACTGCTGTATCCCTCCATCTTTACCTGCTAATCCTCCTCTTTCTGCCTGCCTGTCTTTCTGCTACCTCCCTAGACACACACACAACCAAGAGAAGTGAATGTTGGTATAACACAGTAACACATGATTTGGTGGCCAAAACAATATAACGAAAACAAGAAACAAAACTAACAAGATTTTATTTACAATACTTTACATTGTGAATTAGAAACAAATATTAAAGTTAGTAATTATTTTTCCCCCCCTCAGGTGTAGAAGAGTTTTGCTATGGAAAGCTGTGCCACCATAAGCAACTGAACAGGATCAACTTAACACAAACAAACATCCTATTCTTCCATAACGGAACTGACAAACAATGATCACGATACCAACGGAACAGAAGAATCATATTATTTGGTGGGTTGAACTAAGGGACTGAAATCCCACTACAGGTAGATCAAACGAGTCCAAAGCGAGGCACAACAGAGTGTTTCTAGAGTGTTTCTATGACGCTGTGCTACTATGACGACACACTTCCTGTGTCGTCACGTTGAAGTGCACCCAGGATGGACAAGCAGGAACAAGCTGGTGTGTGTTGATGATCTCCATGGAGACAAATCAGGTGGGCAGGAGGATGGGGGGAGGCGGGGTGTCTACTGGTCCACGAGCAGGGTGTTTTGCTGTCAGACAGGCATAAGCAGAGCTCACGAGACTGGAGCTGAGGGAGATGTGAGACTGACTTGGCAAGACTGATGGAGTGATGGAGACTGGTCTCTGGAGGGGCCTGGTTTTCTGGGAGAGAGCCCAGGCTAGGAGACCCTCTGTCGGGGATGAAGAGGAGAGAGGCTGGGGGGCTGGGGGTGAGGAGCTCCAGGGAGGAGATGCGAGGAAGGCCGGAGCCTGGGGCAAAGCTGGGGCGAAACAGTCTTCATGTTTGCTCCTTCCTGGCGCCAGCAGCCATCTTGCCCTCCAGGTCCTCCACAGTCTTCCTCAGCCGCCTGGGGTCCAGGTGGAAGTAGACGTACAGTTCCCTCTCCTGCCTGAGGAGGGCGCTGTGCTCCAGCTGAGAGCGTTTCTTGCGCACATCGCCCATGACTTCCTGCATGAGGCGGTACAGGGAGTTCAGCTGGGCCTCTACGTCTGTCAGGCGCACCGTCAACTCCTGGAGAGGAGGAGGGAGGGGTGAGAGAGGAGGGAGGGGTGAGAGAGGAGGAGGGAGTGGGAGAAAGAGAGTCCATTAGTTTCCATCTAGCTATATAATTAAAGTCTGGTGACTAATCAAAACTTTAGCTACACACTCACTGGTGACAGTTTTAAGAAAATGCCATAACAATTTGTATTAAACTGGATGAATGATGTGTGAATGTATACAGATGTTTCTCTGGACCCCTGTGGAGGTCAAACATGGCATTAATACAGAGCTGCTTCAGATGAAGAGGACAGAATAAGGAAGGGTCCTGCACCAATCACCTGGAAATGGATGTGAACCATGCAACACAATACCGGGAGAGCAGACACACCCAGTCTACTAAGCACTGGATGGATGGAGGTCTTACATCCATACAGTGCTCTAAAAACCAACACAACCACCAGTGTACAGAGATCACCTCAGACACAAAGACCCTACTGTGTGCTACCTCTCTCTCTCCCCCCCCCCCTCCACATCTCCCCTCTCCCCATGGTGCCTAGCAACAGCACTCCCAAACAACAGCTCACTCACGATACCAGGGGCACATTCCTAATGCCATCTCTCACAGATGATGAAGATGATGATGAAGAGCGATCGGACACATACCTGTGCGTTGGGGCAGAGCTCCTGGTCGGCGGTTGCCGTGGGACATACCTGCGGCGCCAAGACCAGCTGCTGCAGCTCTGAGAACGTCGCCCCGTGCAACGCCTCGCAGTCGCCGCGGAGACGGGCGGCGGTGTAGCCCTGCTGGCGCGCCTCCCCGGCCGCGGCCTTGCGGGCCGACCGCAGCTCCGCCTGGAGGGAGCGCGCGGAACGTTCTAGAACCTCGTAGGTCCGAAAGGGCTCGTGGCGGCTCTGTCCAGACTCTTGACCCAACTCCAGGATCTGGAACAGTCTGGGAGAGACAGACAGACAGGTGGGTCTGGTCACCTGAGTTTGATTTTGTATATCTCGACACCGCCTTTAAATCGCAAATATTTTAACTGGAGAAAATGGTAACTAGTCATCTCTTTCTGTCAGCTATAGCTACCTGGATATTTAGTCTGGCTTTCGGCAGCAAACGTTAGTTAGCTAGCTACCCATATGACTAACAGGTTGTATAGTCTTTAGTTTACATTAAAAGGACAAAAGGCAGACACAAAGCAATGTTTCCTATCACGAGAACATCAGTGAATTTCTACAATCTCCCTGGGTGCTGTACATCTCTTAACTGTACCTGCTGAAGGCCGCGTCCTTGGAGCAGATGACAGGGCCCAGCTTGGGGTTGATGGCCAGTTCGGGCTGGGCCAAGGCCTGGATCCTGAGGTTGGTGTCCTGTCCTCTCTTGCCCAGCCTGGAGGCCACATCCCCCAAACACAGCTGCATCTGCCTCCCCCTGCGCAGCTCCAGCTCATGGGCCAGCAGCAGCAGCTCGAAGGAAGCCTTCTGACGGAGCAGGTGGTCCCTGACCTGGAAGGACGGAGGAGATGGAAGAAATAACAGATTTAGTTCATGCTGTATGCCGTTGATATGGGTTAAAATGAGTTTGGCATTGTGGATCATCACTGGCATGACTTCTATCACATGTAACAACACGAAACATAAAAAGACAACCTGATTTCACCAGATTGATTAGGCCAGGTGAGGCTCCTCACCTGTTCCTGCCTGGAGGTGTAGTAATCCTGCCTGGCCAGCTGCAAGGCCAAGTCCCCCCTCACCACGGGCACATTGAGCAGCCTGGCCCCCTCCCTGAGGGCTGCAGGGACCGGTCCCTGGAGAAGGGCCTCCAGCTCAGCCCTCGCTGTCTGCAGCTCACTCCTGCACACAGCCTCCTGCGCCGGGGTGGAAAAGATGGAGGACTGGCTCTGGAGGGTGGAGAGGCGGGAAACAGGCGACAGAGGGGAAGAGAGAGTAGGGAGGAGAGGGAACAGGAGATGATGATACGTTGAAATAATACAAAAAGAAAGAGCTAGTTCATGAATATAATAAATAATATGAAAAGAATATAATAATAATGTTTTGTTACTGCCAAGTCCCACGAGGACCCCCCTCACCTTCGACAGTGATCGCTGCTTCTCCATAAGCCAGTCCAGCCCGGCCCTGGCCCCCTTCTCCTGGGCCCTGGCCATCAGTAGCTGGTGCTGGGCCACAATGTGAGCCCACTGCAGCCTCGCCATCTCCTTCCTCCTCCTCTCCACCACCCTCTCCGCCACAACTCCCCCCTTTATCTTCTTTGTCTTCATCTTTTCCTTCCCCTCCCCTTCCTCTTCCTCTTCCTCCTCCACCACATCCCTGTCTTCACAGTAGCTGAGGTCCAGGAGCTGGAAGCGTTCCGAGCAGGAGGTCTCCACCAGGTCTGAGATGCCATGGAAGAACTGCTTCTGGGTGAGGTTGGCCAGAGCTTTGGTGTTCAGCTCCACCTGGTGCAGGTAGGGCTCCAGGGGCAACTGAGACACCAGGACTGGGGGTCCTGGAGGGCTCGTAAGGGCTCCAGGCTTGGCCTCGCCCCCCTCCTGGGGCTTGGGCTCGGGGTCGAGGCGGACGCAGGACGCCAGCCTCCTCACCTCGTCCGTCAGGGCCTGCAAGGCGGCGTTGGTCCCTGCGTTCTCCGCGGCGAGCGCCCCGGTGACGTCCTTCAGCCGGTCGGAGGCGGTGCCCTGGCGCGCCTCGAGGCGGAGGGCGGAGTCGGCCCGGGCGGAGGTCATGACCTGCAGCTTCTTGAAACGTTGTTGTTTCAGCTTCTGCTCCTCCAGTAAACACTGCAGCTCCACCTCCAGGTCCTCCAAGCTAACATCCCCCTCCGCCCCGAAGGACGAGGATGACGACGGCCCTCCGCCCACACCTCCATCTCCTCCCTCCCTCGGCCCACAGGTCCGGAGGACCTCATCCAGGGCCGACTCATCCAGAATGGCCTTGCCAGAGTCGCGAAGCGTCCTGAAGGCACGCACCTCCTCCGGGGTTAGGACGTTGCTCTGGTTGAGGGTGCGGCAGACGAAACGCAGGAAATGGAGGTTTTCAGGGGCGCAGTCGAAAAGCCAGTCGAACTCCGAGGCCTTTAGCGACGAGGCGCCGGGGTAACCAAGGCGACCCAGCGCCTTCACAAACTGATCACCGTCTAACATTGCAGCTGTTGTCACCACAGCCTGTGTTAACTTACACAGGCAATGGACAACTGTCTGAATCTGAAGTGGAGGTTTGGGAGGCAGTAGTTGAGGGTGAGAACTGACATTTAAATTATTTAGAAATGGCTCTTTTGATTCTCTTGTGTACGAAGCTTTTGTATCCCGTTTTGTGTTATGTAATTGTAATTGACAAAGGAAGTTTAAGAATCAATGTTACCAGATAGTTCTGAAGAAAACTATATACTGGTTGGCCAAACTCGCTGCATCTTCTAATCTGAATAAATGACAAGAATGCCTTCAGGTCAAAGTAAGGGCGGCACTGTCAGAACTCAAACCGTGCGTAGACCAACTTATGTTTATTTCTACATGCAGTAGCTAGCTAGCCACATAAAACTATTACATATTATAGCTTACAATACGGTATGTATCAGCGGAAATACAATATGTTCTACAGTACTAAACATTCGTTTATACGTTTCTTGAAAAAACACTCAGAACTGCATAAATCATGTCAATAAGTTAGTTTGTACTGTGGTACTGGTCTAAACAGACCTAGCTACAGCTAGCCAGTTCTAGGCTAGCTAGCTAGTTAAAGTCGTTAGCCAAACCCAAAGTAAAAAGAAAACGTGACGAAAAAATACGTGACTTATAAAGCACATTCGGTTCACAACTATGATTTCTCTTACCGGAAAGATCCGAAGAGGTAATGGCTTATGGTGGCAGTTTTCAAAAGTTTTAGAACAATTCGCTTGCTTGTTGATGACCAACTTTTAGCAAGCCTTCTTGAGCGCGCGCTACATCCAAACGCACGCACGCTCAATACCGCGAAATGACGACAGACGTAAACTTACGTTTTTTTTAACCTTATAACCAATAGTCAAGCCCGCCCACAAACGTTAAAGTCCTATCTCGTCTCGCCAGTCTAATTCAATAGATCATCATCACTGCAAGAAGAACGGTTATCCGTAAGTATGCAATGGTCTGTTTATGGTCTTGGTCTAGGAAAAATGTTTTGCGGTGGCATGAAGTTTGACTCTGAAAAGTATGCATGAATATATTCATTTTCCTCATATCAACAACGTCACGTATTTAGCGAAAAGCGTGGTTTTGTTATGTGTCGCACATCACGTCTCGAAACAGACTCCGAAATGGGGAAATGTAAATTTGCGGAGTCCTGTTTGGAGAAGGATGAGTTTATGCAATGGCTGAAGCCTGTCGCTGAAAACAACCAAGGCAAATGAACTGAACGCTGAACATCAAATGAACTGAGGTACATGTCAGGAGTTTGAATCGGTAATTTATTCACCACGTTGGTGAATGAGTGTTGCTCTTTGTTAATGCAGATTAGAACTTGAAGTAGCGATGAGGTCTTAAAATATTTGGAGAAGGTCTTTAAAGAAAAGTCTTTAACAATAGTCTTTAACAGGATGAGAGAGATTGGGGGGGGGTTGGGGTTAGGGTTATTGGGGGGGGGGGGGGCATCTCTGCCCCTTCTCCGCCTTCACGCCCTACACCCTCCTTCCAACAACCCCAAACTGACAAAGACACATCCGTTTTGTGGCGGGCTTAAATCGATACGTTGTCAATTTAAATATGCCATGGATTTGGCAGTGCCTCCCATCCGATATACTTTTGTTCTTTCGTGTAAGCTTTTATTTTAAAGGGGTTGTTGACTGATTGTATATGGTATTTCACACTGTTCCTTAAGGTCTCCGAATAGGGGTATGTATCATTGATTTGGCTGAAAATGGGCCGGGTGCTGTTCTATGCGCCCTAATGCAACCATTGCCAATAAACTAAATCATCACACAATCTACATATGCTAGATACAGGATACATTAGCATTGCTGATAACTGTTAGTGACAAAATCATACTTACAGCTTTCGATTGTTGTGATGAGCATACGGTCGGATGTGTATGTCAATTTTGGGGAGTGACAAAGGTACAGACCAGAGCCAACAAAGGTTGAATGGTGGCTTTTTAGAAACCGACAGTTTTGCAGCGTCAGTTTCAAATTGTGAGATTTGATTTGCATTTGCATTTTCCTATTGCATTTGCATAGGAAAGAGGTGTCAATGGGACCTGAGGGTCAGTGTTTGTACATTTTACCCACCGAACTGTAGTTATTCAACTGTGCCAAGGTAAACTCGGTTTTGCAGTGAATTACCCCTTTAAGGTATCACCTTGATATATTCGGTATTTTTGTGAATCTGTACCAGGTTGCATGACAGGCTACTGTTTTGTCCATTCCTGCGCTACCAGTTTACCAACACCCTTGGCAACTTCCTTGATCAGTCTCACACCTTCCTGCATGCACGTGTTCTAAGGGCGGGCATATGTCACTCGTCTAATTCTGAGAGCCAAAACACTTATTATGCTATTACTGTACAAATAATCATACACAAAATCAAAATATAAATGAGACATCCAGTCACTGGTGCCTGGGTTTGAAACAAATACATTCACTAATAGACTTGATCGATTTACAGTTGTCCTAAACAGAGAACAATGGTTCAAGCAAAGACTTGGGTTCTGACGGAGCGTTTTGAGGGCTTCCCCAAGGACAGCAACTTCAGACTGCAGCTGGAACAGCTTCCTGACCCAAAAGATGGAGGTATATAACATTATTACGTTACCTACCATTGTGACCTGTACCAATGGTCCCGCCTGATCTGTACTTGTGATATCATGTCTAAATAGATCTTTGTCTGGTTGTCTTTTTCAGAGATGCTCCTGGAAGCTTTGTTTCTCAGTGTAGACCCTTACATGAGGTAAGGGGATTTAAAATAAGACACCAGCCAATTCTCCCTTCACGTAACATTTCTAGTCACCTGCTATGTCAGTATGGCTGATTGCTACAGAGATTTTGAAAGTTTTCACATGTCCGTGATTTTACCCGGGTGTTTACTGGCCTTGGTCTAGGACCATGGAACGCCTCTGATTGTTGTCTTCTCATGTTCATCTGCCCGGTCCCTTCTCATGTTCATCTGCCCGGTCCCTTCTCATGTTCATCTGCCCGGTCCCTTCTCATGTTCATCTGCCCGGTCCTCAGAGCGTATGTAATGCGCATACAGCCTGGAGAGGTGATGATGGGAACTCAAGTGGCCAAGTGAGTTCTGCACTGTCACTCTTACAAACAAACACACACCCTCTCTCACACACAGTCAGTCACACATTGACACACACACACAATATACCACACACTGTTTCTCCAATCTCAACCATGGCCGAGGTTTACTGGAACCAGAATGTAATGTTTGACCACAGAATGTTCATCTGTGGTCAATTAGACTGTTCTCCTGGGCTTGGGTTGAAAGAAACCACATTTGTACACACTTGGCTGGATGAAGAAACAGTATGTTCCGTATGTTACCAGTAAAGTCCTTGCTGATATGCCTTGATAAACACATTCTGGAATGTGCCCTGATTAAACCTGGCCTGGGCGGTCCATATAAATTGCTTCTTTGTAGTTCAGTTCCAAAGTCAATTGTTTGCAAACAGTGCACCCACTCTCCTTAACACAATAACCACTCTGACCGCACCCGGTCTGTGTCCTCGATTCACTTTTTCTTACTAGCGTTCACGCACGTTGACTGGTTCTGCTGATACGATGCACTGTTTTTGATCTGTGTAAATGATGTAGTTGCGTTTTCCTGTCCAGGGTGATCAAGAGCCACAACCCCTCCTTCCCGGTGGGAAGCCATGTGGTGGGCCGGTGTGGCTGGAGGACCCACAGCCTGTCTGACGGAGCCGGCCTGACCCTCCTGCAGGCAGACTGGCCCCAGGAGGTCTCCCTGTCCCAGGCTCTAGGCGGCATCGGCATGCCCGGGTGAGGAGAGATGCAGGATATGTTGTGACTGCGTCCCCTGGAAACATCATGGTTGTCCGTGATCGAGTCCTCCAGGCGTATGTCAGGGAAAGTAACTGACATAAGCCTGGCTTACTCAATAACCTCGCTTTATGCAACTGGCCCCTGGTTTGGCTCCAGGGTTTTTAGTTAGTGGTTTGTGTGTCCAAGGTAGACTCCCCAATACATTTACACAAAGGCCTATTCATTTATGAAATTCACACCTAAATGTAACCTCCTAACGCTCTTAATCTTGAAGAAAATTCTATATTTACTAGTTGGAAGCAATTTCCCTTTTATAAGCACCATATTAGTAATAAAAACGTTTACAGCGTTGTCATAGCAAACTTTGCCCCCCCCCCTTCCCTCTGTGTCCCTCCAGGCTAACAGCCCTGTATGGGCTGGAGGAAGTGCTGGACCTTAAGGAAGGAGAGACCCTGCTGGTGAACGCAGCGGCAGGAGCGGTGGGCTCTGTGGTGGGCCAGATCGCCAAGATCAAGGGCTGTAAGGTGGTGGGCTCGGCAGGCTCCGACGCCAAGGTAGCCTTCCTCAAGGACCTGGGCTTCGACCAGGCCTTCAACTACAAAACCATCACGTCGCTGGAGGAAACTTTGAAGGCCGCTTCGCCAGATGGATACGACTGCTTCTTTGAAAACGTGAGCCGGGTTTTGATCGAATGCTGAATCGTCTTGTGTGTTTAGTGTATATGCATTCGTTTAGCTGGACGCTTTCATCCAAAGTGACAAATAATGCATAGTTACAGCAGTATAACTATCCAACTTACTAGTGTGTTAGCAAGTAAAGTTCATTTGTATAGCACCTTTCACAGATAAAAATCACAAAGTGCTTCACAACAAAATTCAATACAACACCACAAATTAAGATACAAGAACATTTTAAATAGAAACATAACAACCATTATTTTTATTTTTTTTTACTAACTAAAATCCCGCTTGAATAGCTGATCCATAAATCGCTTTTTAAAAGATTAGACATCAGTCACACAACATAGAACAGGAGGCATGCCACAGCCAAAGAGCCACTTCTCGGAATGATCGAGCCCCTCTAGTCTACAGGTTCTGCGTGTTCTAACAGTTACAGTGGTCAATGCCAAGGATATGTTTGTTACGAAACACAACATCTCAACGTTGCGTAACTTCTCATAACTTCCTGGCTGGCGAAAGGTTTTTAGTGTTTTTGATGAGAGGGTAAGAATCATCTGAAGTTAGCAGTACTTTAAATTGGTTCTCTTTGCTAGGTTGGAGGCCCGTTTTTCAATGTTGCCTTACCCCAGATGAAGCAGTTTGGAAGGATAGCAATGTGCGGAGGAATTTCATTGTATAATGATACCACACCACAGACAGGTATGTGAATTTCCTTTGGGATTTATAAAACAAATTCAATTGGAATTTTCTTTGGTATTTAAAACATGAATTTAATGGAAATTCAGTCGTTAGGTGTTGTAGGGACTGAAAACGGCCACTAGGTGGTGGTGTTGGCCAGTTCTTCACTCAACATTGCTCATTTTGCTATCTCTTTGTTTTTAAGGGTCATACCCTCACATGAGCATGGTGTTCAAGCAGCTGAAGATGGAGGGCTTCCTGGTGAATAGGTGGCAGCACAAGAACCCAGAGGGCATCCGAAGGCTGCTGGCCTGGGCCAAAGAGGCAAGTAAAACCTGGAATGCATTGTCATTTATCCAGATGAATATCCATTCAAAATGGGCTGGATGTGATCTGACTTTATCCGTTTGAGAGCTGACAAGGTACATCGATAATAACAAGAGAGGGGATCCTTCTATAAAGAGCCTAAATATAACGATCATCTTTTCTATTTTCTTTTTGCATCCTTAGGGGAAACTGCACTGTCGGGAACATGTGACGGAAGGCTTTGAGAACATGCCCTCGGCCTTTATGGGGATGCTGAACGGAGAGAACATTGGGAAGGCCGTTATAAAAGTGTAAGGTGGAACATGTTGTGTCCCAACGACACCCATTCTGGAATTCCTATTGCTACTCCAGATCCGATTTTTCTATCCTGTAAAGCCTCCGTGATCTGTTGTTGTTACAGATCTTAGTGATTACCATGATGTTTATGAAATGGAATATGTAAATGTTACTCTGCCCAATAGCAGGCTATGATCCAGCTTGTACTAAGCTAAAATAACATGCGTCATACAAACGCAACCTGAATATTCATGTACTTATTGCATTCTGTAAAATTGAATCTTTTTTACTTTGTAATAAATCAGTTTTCTGGCTTTCGTGAAATCTTTGCTGACTTGAGTGTTGGAAATATAATTTAAATGCTTCACACAAGTGTCCAACGTGCATGCCATAGTAAGTCGTTCCAAGAATCTCTTCAACCTACAAGTAAATTAGAAGTCTCTGTTGTATTTTAGTGGGCTAGCCGCTAGGTAATTAAAACAAGCCGCTTGTCATGGATGCTAATCAGGTACTTGAGAGCGGTTAGAAGAACCCTTTGAAGATCCTTAAAGAACCTTCTTTACAAGACTCCAAAATAATAGAGCAAGACTCAAGCACCAACACAGGCTGTTGAGTTCAACCTTTTGTTGAATTGAAAGAACTGGCTGTATTTTTAGATCCTGATTCGAATTTCATTACGCTGTTTGAATGATGACAAGAAGCTTGTTTCCATGGTTAGGGGCTTGTTTCTCACTCTGCTATGGGGCTAGATTCATGGTTAGGCTTAAGCACATTTATATGAAGAACGAAAACCAGTTTAATTCAGACCTTTTAACAGATAATGAACCCAGAAGTGCTGACTGGACTGTAGTAGGTAGGCCTATATAAATGTAGCCTACTATAGCCTATGACACTTTGTAAATTATATTTAGCAATATACATTATATTTTCTGAGCATGAATTCCTATATATATATATATATATATATAAACGTTTTGGGGAATTCATTGTCAGGAAATCATATTTCCGTCAGGTCACGCCCAGCTCTTGGCACTATGTTACGTTACGTTTCTTTTTGACTCACCGCCTCGGCGTCTCACCCAATCCCATGCACGTAGTAAGCCGACAATTTGTCAAGTCACTGTGACTCGTGGTTACAAAATTAACGGACAGTAAATACAGACCTACTATAAATATAATTGTATCATAAAGCTTTAATGCCAGTAATTAAACAAGTGAACCGGCGTAACCTAGTCAGACAACAGACTCGATGTGTTGGTTTCTATGTTTATGAAAATATAAATCTACAACGAATAAAGGCTAGGCTACTATCATGCAACAGATAATTCGCATAAATACAGATTATAGGCTGTATATTTATCATGCAAGTCCAGTCCGGTGTGTTACCAAACAGTCCTATATATTGTTAGGAACAGGTCAATTCCACAGGAGATGCATGATCAAATGATAGACCGACCCTCTCTTCTCCAAAGGCTAGTTTTACTTGTAGCCCAAGTCAACACGTTTTATGTGCATTCCTGCGATACGTTACGTTACTTGCTCGTTTCCGGAAAGTCACTGGGGGCAGGGCTTTCGAGCGGAATGTTATAAACCTGCCGACAGCGTGTCCCGGTTGTAGCCTACTGTCATTTTGTGGAGCTCTCGCATCCTTAGGTACTAGTTGCGGAATATAGGCCATTAAACCCGCTATCAACCATGATTATCGAAATTGAAGATCTGGTAAGAAATGTTTTATTCATTCATTTAGACTTATGCATTCGATGTGTGATTGAGTTGTGTTGGAGGACATCGCGCGGTTTCACTCCTACTGTACTTGTTAGCCTAAATATCAGTGTCAAGTTTCCATCGTTATAATTTGTATTATTTAAAAGCCGTTAATATAGCTTTAACACTTTTAAAAATATCGGTTGAGTTGAGTTCCTCAATTTGCTACTCATTTAATAGATGGATCGTAATTTGGGGAAGCCTAGATGTCATCATACTATACCAAGCTAGCACTCAGCCAGGCTAGCTAGGGAAGGCTAACTACTCTCACCTGGGCTGATTGGACACCGGTTAAACAGGAGTCTTTCTCCAGTGAAGGTGGATATCAGGTTCTCCGCTTTTCAGTTAACATACGTCAATTTATCATTATAGAGTAGGCTATGAATAATAACTTGTCGCTAAAAAACTAGCGTTAGATTAATGAGCAGCTCGCTCAGTACCGTATGAGTGACGTATTGAATTATACAACCTCAAAACAAGTAACATCAGTGTGGTTCAGAACACAATCACCCGTTAGAAAGAAGCCATTTTAAAGTTGTATTTTTCCTCTTCCTCCATTCGTGCATTCCTTCTCTTTCGCTTTCTCTTGCACTAGGATACCTTCTTGGCCACCCTTAAAGAGGCTGGTGACAAGCTTGTGGTGGTGGACTTCACGGCTACGTGGTGTGGCCCCTGCAAGAATATTGCTCCCCGTTTCAAGGTGAGTGTCTCTCCTCCAACAACAGACAACCCTCTCTTTTGTGGTCAAAAGAAAAAGATGCATCTTTCACCCAAAGGACCAGACTTAAACTCCTACAAGAATGTACATTCATCCAGAAGGTGGATCTTGTTGCGTCAGCCTGATTTAGGGTCTAGTTTGGGTCATAGGTCAACATAAACACATTGAGTCTCTTAAGAGTAGAAATCCATCGATGTATTGACTAATCTAGCCTTTGTTTATCTGACCTCCTAATTGGATTGTAAGGCTGGTTTCAACACAGTCCTGGTTAACACTGCCAGCAGACCTACTCTACAGTATAGGCCCTCTTCAGATGCACAAAGCCCTCAGTCTAGTTTATATTCATCATGTTAGCTGCTGTTGTCAGGTCGGTAATGAGGACCTCCTCCTGTTTGGAGAGTCTGTCTGTCTTCTGTCTGACCCTAGAGTCTGACTAGCCTCCGTTGGGTGTTGTTGTAATAGTTGTTGCCCTGGCAACCACATCTGCTAGGATGGCCTGCTCGAGATTCTGAAACTAGGATACAAATGAATGACGGGCACACTACTTGGGCCACAGCCTAGGTCAACAACAAGCTGTCTGTTTTAGCACAGTTCATGAAGCGCAGATAAACGTCAACTTCTGGCCACATAAGCTGTGAAATAAGTCCAAACAGGCAATCTCTTGAATTCGTAAGTACGATGAGGTCTTCAGTATAGGGCTGTTGAAGCCCTGTCAGCTGATTGGTTGATCAGCCATGTGGCGACAACGCTCTGTCCTCCTGGCTTTATATTGTATTGAAACTGCTGATGCTTCTTTCTCTTTTTTTTCTCTGACAGGAACTATCAGACAAACCAGACAACAAGAATGTGGTGTTCCTGAAGGTGGACGTGGATGAGGCTGAGGTGGGTTCTGAGGTTTATTGAGACTGTGTGCGTGCGTGCCCACACAGGGGCATGTTTCTGTTATCTTGCTTCACAGAAAGTTTGTCTCTCTTTCTGTTTATCGTTGTGTACTCACTCCCTCCCTTGGTTTCTCTCCCTCTCTCCGTCTCCCTCTCTCTCTCTCCACAGGAAGTGGCTAAGCACTGTGACATCAAATGCATGCCCACATTCCACTTCTACAGGAATGCAGAGAAGGTGAGTTTTAGATTCATGCAGTGGACAATTTGGGACCTTGTCACAGTGTATAACAAGATACCCAGAAATCATGTTGGCAAGGAACGAAAGTAATCAAATTATATTGTATTTGTAGGTAGAAGTATTTATTCATAAGGATTTGAATGAATTAGAAAACAAACTATGTATTTTGTTTCAGGTGGACGAATTTGCTGGTGCTAACTATCCTAAGTTGGAGGAGAAGGTTTATGCTCTGAAGGCACAGAGCTAATACAAACCTGTCTACACACACACACACTTTACATTCTATTGTTACCACGGTGACCCAATTTTACTGTTACCACGGTGACCCCACCACCACACTGGCAAACCATTATGTACAATAAATACCTTTCCTTTCGAAACTGCAATAATCCATCATTTGGTTGTTGTAGGTCAAAGCATTCCATTTAATTATTGACCACAATTAAATCATTTCCATATACTCATGTTTTTAATATATTATCGCAAAGTATGCTGTTGAATTTTGATATTGTTTTTGAATGGGTGGTTCAAATAAAAAATGACTAAGCTTTTGGAGTGTTTGGTTCTTGACCTGAGAACCTTTCGAGTTGTTGTTCCAGGTGACACAGATGAGCAACTCAAAGCTGATGTGCGCATCCTCAATGAGCATTTAGAAGGTAAACATTTTCAGTTGTATTTTATGCTTTAATAAGAAACTTGAGAATAGTTTACACATATACATTGGGCACATCACAACATCGTTTTTACACATCGTACAAGTATATAGCAGCATATATTTAATACTGTTTGATTTTCTATATGAAAAAATACAGCTTTATTTTACAAAATGTTTGTCTCCTTGGGGTGAGAACATGGTTGATAGTGAAATAATTATACCAGATTCCTCAGAACTGGGGAGTGAGTGGCTTCTTAGAAATGATAGTATGGAGATTTTCTTTTCCTGACGAGAGAGGGAGAGAAAGCAATTAGATAAAAGGATTTTTGGCAGTGTCTCTTATCTAGTCATGGCTTTAACAAACTGTATCGACACATGCATACATATAAGCTGTCTGTTTAACCAGAAGCCCATTTAAGCTAATGGTTGTGAAACTATTGGAAAAGCAAAAGTGGCTTACGTTCACTTTCAGTTGAGAGAGTGAAATAGGATATCCATGTAGTACAGTCTGATCATAATAGCTACATCAAAGATAGTAAATTATTTAGCTGCCTGCACCTAAGGACTGAACAAAATACTAAAAAAGTACGGTTCAAAGAACCCCTGGCAGTTCTAATTCCAGGGTTCCACATACTTCAATTTGCTGAATTGGCTGTGTGTGCCAACGCACGCACCCTGACCTGCCTTTAACAGTATTTTTGCCCTTATTTGTGGCTTTCAAAACTGGTAACATTTCTTTGCCAGCTACGTAGCTGTTGCTTGCCATGTGTCCTAAGAATTGTTTTGTTCGGAATGACCTTTGTTTTATACTGTGCGCTTGATGAATGACCCTGACTTTGGAAGTGTGGGGCATTGTCAAACGCTGTTCTTGGGTGTGTCCTAATAACCACACACACAAAGCCATGTTCAAGGAAATAAGTGAACATGTGTGAGTGTGTGTGTGTGTGTTACCTTGAGCAGTCGTGTCCGCTCCAGCCCTGACTGCAGTGACACCTGTTTGGTCTGATGCACCTGCCACCATTCAGACAGGGAGACGAACACACGGCTGTGGACACACACCAACAAACGTCATGGTTACACGTCATGGTTATTACCACAAAAACAAGATTATTCATGTGAAGTCCTCTAGAGAGCGATGAGGACTTGGGCCACTTGACTTGAGATTTCCCAGATAGTGAGAAGATTTGACAGCACTGAATTCAATGTTAAAAAGGAGAGGGGTATTGTTTGTCCCAGGGAAAAGTATGTCAACATTGACATGGTTGAAAGTACAGGTGCTGGCTTTAGTACGTTCAGCTGTAATGTTTAATGTTTAAGCTTGAATATAGATCGATATTCTGTGTTCTGAACAATGGACAACATTGCCACAGACAGAGTTCAGAGAAAAAGTCGGTAGTTAAATGAAAGAGTCAGAATGAGGGTAAAGTCTGGGTGTGTGTTTGATTTAGCCATTGAGGAAATGCGCCTGGCTGACTGAGCATAGCCGATGGTCGTCAGGGCAGCAACGTCACTATGGCAACAGCACATCCCTGACAGTAAAACGATCAACTAGAGCTCTTACTGTACCCAGTGATGCAGAGTGAATAAGCACCACCTGTCTCCATGACGTCATCAACACTTGTATGACGTCACGGGCAGGACATACAACCTGAATGCAGTCGGTATGTCAAGTAGCACAAAGACTTCAACGGTCAGTCCAGGTGCGTGCTTCATGTAACTACACACACACAAACATGCATCCGTAAGCACATACATGGACACACTCACCGCTGTGACAGCGAGTCCCTGTCCAGCCCGTGGGACAGTCGCACTGGTAGGGCGCCACGCAGCGGCCGCCGTTTAGGCACGGCAGGATGCAGATCGCTGTGATTGGACAAGAGAGACCAGCTTACATATCATGTTAACTGAGGACAGGGCCTTCCTGAGGACAGGGCTTCCCTGAGGACAGGGCCTCCCTGAGGACAGGGGGTCCCTGAGGACAGGGCCTCCCTGAGGACAGGGGGTCCCTGAGGACAGGGCTTCCCCGAGGACAGGGGGTCCCTGAGGACAGGGCCTCCCCGAGGACAGGGGGTCCCTGAGGACAGGGCTTCCCCGAGGACAGGGGGTCCCTGAGGACAGGGCTTCCCCGAGGACAGGGGGTCCCTGAGGACAGGGCCTCCCTGAGGACAGGGCTTCCCCGAGGACAGGGGGTCCCTGAGGACAGGGCTTCCCCGAGGACAGGGGGTCCCTGAGGACAGGGCCTCCCCGAGGACAGGGGGTCCCTGAGGACAGGGCCTCCCCGAGGACAGGGGGTCCCTGAGGACAGGGCCTCCCCGAGGACAGGGGGTCCCTGAGGACAGGGCCTCCCCGAGGACAGGGGGTCCCTGAGGACAGGGCCTCCCTGAGGACAGGGCGTCCCTGAGGACAGGGTTAAGAACCACTGATAAATTATATATCAAGATGAACTATGATGTCTTCAGGTCACTCACGTTCCTCACACAGCCGGCCCATCCAGCCCTCAGGGCAGGAACAGGTGTTGGGCCTCTGACACGCTCCTCCATTCTGACACTTCAGCCAACAGATAGCTAGGAGACACACACACACACATACTTCATTATGTGCCTAGTTACCACATTGTTCTGAAGACTTCAAACACATTTGTTTCTGACCGACTTACTGATCGGTGTGTTAAGACAAGCATTCTTGTAAGCCATGCAAACAAACAGGCCACAGCCATGCACAAGTGAGCATTCCAACCTGTAAGGTGACACAAGTAAACGTGACAGACAGGCATTCAGACACGGGATCTGCTCCCTGAACAGGTTTGGGAAGTTCGGGAGTGGTGTGCACGTGCAGCCCTCCAGGAACAAGACCAGCAGGGGAGTGACGTAACCACAGCGTGAGCAGGCATTCATTAGAAAAATAAGAAATTCCTCCCTTCTTCTTAGGTCAAAGGGTTGGACAATCAGACGCTTTGCCCCCTGAGATAAGAGAGGTGGTGGTGGTGGGGGGGGGGGGGTCTCTCTACCTCTGCAGGTTGGAGGGGGTGTCCAGGTGCCATTCTCCAGACACAGGCTCTTCCCAACGCCCTCCATGGCGTAGCCCCCGAAACACGAGTACACGGCCACGTCCCCGAACTGGAACACAGCCCCCCGCACCACCCCGTGGGTCACGTGGAGAGGAGGGCCGCAGGACACCCCTATAGACAGGCCCAGATGGTACGGCCCATTGGTTACTGAGTGCGAAGGGGTGACTTCATGTCGACCTCGGTTCAGGGGTGTCAGATTAACACGTCACTATTTGAACTTTCTGAAATGTTTGGGTTCAGCTTGTATTTTTTTATTTCTTTCAATAGGTAGTTATTTTTTACAGTATCTCCACAGTTGCAAAATGGACTCTTGTGACAACATAATAAGCAGCATTGTGGAACGTTTGTCAAACAATGGCCTGTTGCTGAATCAAGCCACTACAGAGAACCACGTGAATATCTCATTGAGACGTCGAACCGTTGAAACTTGGTAATTCTCATAGTCCTGGTATCAGTGCATTAGGAAAGACGCAATCAAGAGATGGAAGCAACCAGACATGCAAACACACGCTCTCACGAAACATGACTCATCAGCACTAATGCCATTGTACGGCACACAGAACAAATACCATGCAAAAGAGACTGGGACACACAAAGGCCTCACAAAGGTTTCCGTGACAACCGCAAGCCCATAATTAGTCACACATGCCACACGCATGCCACGGAGTGCTCGTCGGTTAAAAAGAGCGACCATTCTAATCCGTTCATTCAGTCTTAAACGAGCAGGAAAGGGGAGAGGAATGGAGCAGAACAAGTGCAGGGAAGGGTTTAGCGTGGGCGGGGCCAAGCAGACAGATTGAACACACGGGACACCAGGAAAAGACGTGCCTCGCTTGAGCATGCTATTTGTATTGTCATGTTGGTAACATCTCCATATTTGTCTCCACGGAGACCTGACTGAAACGCCCCTGTAGTGTGTGTGTGTGGGGGGGGGGGGGGGGGGGCAGCAATAGAGAGAACTTCAAACGTTCTGTCAGAAACAGAACTCTAACTCTACACTTAACTGAGCGCACTGTATAGGAATGACCAGACTGCCCCTGTAATTATACTTTGAGTTTATTTGATAATGACCCAAAGACGAATGCAATCATTATAACCCTGTGTATCTGATGTTTGACGTAAGCGAATGCTACAGAGGTTCAATCTGAATGACGTAACCTTGAGAGGTTACATGTAGGTTTCTGCCTCCTGTGTGAAATACTGTGAGCCTTCACTATTCACTAGCTATTCATCCTTCCAAGCTTGTATTAAACTCGATCGAGCCTCAGAACTCTTGGACACTTGTTACTTGGTGCAATTTCGAACTGACTCAGCAAACCTGGGATGTAGATCGACTTCAACGGGATGTTGCCTTTTCTATTGATCCTAATGTAATCTAAGCATGGCTTGCATTCTCACTGTGATGCAATTCAACAGGAGTTAAGTAGAGCTGAGTGCATCACAGACACCCTACATAGGCTGGACCTGGGCAGTAAACATACTGACAAAGCTTTTTCCTGTGAGATAGATGCTGTTCTGTGGAAGCCAATCAGAGACTTCCAGGAGAATGCAATCAATGTCGACCGGGAAAATATGATGATGGTGACTTCAACCCTTTATCTTATCTCCCTGGTCGTCTCTGAGGAACGTTACACATTAACAGACATCTTCGGGGGAGTCTAAGAGTTCATTACTTTATAGCTGTCCAGTTTATTATGTATTTGAAGTCAGCGATACACGTGTGTGGTAAATTGTTGATTTTGTTGACGGAAAAAGCCACAGAAAGCCACAGTGTGTGGACTCACAGCTGAGTCCTCCTGTGAGTGTGTGTGTGTGTGTGTATGTGTGTGTGCTGGTGTCTGCGGTAACAACTCAACCCCTTGCCAAACTGTTGGGCAAAACCATGTGCACCAGGGCCCGCCAGGGCTGAAGAACCAAGAGTTCTCTACCTCCAGATGTACGACAGTCAATAGGCCCTGTCAGAGCTCTAGTCTTTTTTATTCGGTCCCCTGGTGGCGCCCCCTGGTGTACTCACTCTCGCACACGCTGCTGACGGGGCTCCAGGTCTGGTCGCTCCTGCAGGTGATGGCGGCCGTGCCTTTGGCCTGGTGGCCCTTGGGGCACGTCACAGGGACAGACTGGCCCACGTGGAACACCGGCAGGGAACCGTTCCTGGTCCCCCCGCTCTCCCTCCACCCTGGGGGAGGGGGGCAAGACTGGGCTGGGAGGGGGAGGGGAGGGGGAGAGGGAGGGGGAGGGAGCATTAGAACACAATGCTACGCCGCTACGTACCTACATTTTTTTGTGTGATAAAATCAAGCAGCGTGAAATAAAACAACTTTGCTGTTCTTTAGTGCTGCTCTGCTCTTTACTACGCACACTGTGTGTAAACAACAAGCCATGTATTAGCATTGGACTTGGTTGGCGTCTCCAGGGTTCCTTCTGGTTAAATAAGACCAATCCAGTAACACCGTACACAGGCCACAGGCAAAGCTGTGTCACTTCATCACTGAATGAGTGTTAATGGAGTACGGTTCATCCAGAACAGTTTCTGATGGAGTTACTTCATTATCTTCTGACCGAGTTCCACCGTGAAGACCTTTGGTCTTGTTGCTGTCTGGTGTCCTGAGCGTTTGCTAATCGTTAGGTGTTGAAACAGCTGCTTGATGCAAGACACTGCCTTCCCTGTCGGACCCTCCTTCTGTGTGGAAAGAGCTACGAGTGTGCTGTGATTGTCCAACCTCCACACACCCAGCCATTGCATACAAGGCCTCTCCGGTAAACAAATCAAGTTTAGGGTAGAAAGAACTGGATACAAATGTCTTCAAAGACTAAACCTGTCACAAAAATAGAAAGAGAAAGACCCTAAATCTGAGGGGAGATGAGGAGAGGCTGGATGAGGTGTGACTGAAGTTCTTACGTCGGCAGACGGGGAAAGGTGAGCTCCAGGTTCCGTCTCCCGTGCACAAGACCAGAGAGTCTCCTTCTATGCTGTAGCCTTTATCACAGTGGAACTCTACAGCATACCCGGTGGTCAAGTTGTGGTCCTGCACCTTCCCATTTAGCATCGCCCTAGGGGCCTCGCAGTCCAGATAGACTGGAGAAGGAGGAAGAGGAAGGAGGGAGGGAGAGAAAGGGGAAGTGAGAGAGGGAGGGAGAAGGAGGGGAGAGGGATTGAGGGAGAAGGAGCGTTTGTGTACTTTATATTTGTGTGTGTTGGCCTATAAAAATCGACTCCCTACCCTGACAAGATGGTACAGGAAGGCTCCATGTCCCATTGGCCAGACAGGTGACGCTCTGTGAGCCAGCCAGTCGCAAGCCAGGGTTGCAAGTGTAGCTTATGGTCCGTTGATAGATATCTCCTGAGGCCTGGTATTCCGAGTTCTCCACTAGGGGAGGAGGGCCACAGGACACCGCTAGAGTGATAAGACGGGATGGGCGGGAGGAAAGAGAAAGAGAGAGAGAGAGAGAGAGAGAGAGAGAGAGAGAGAGAGAGAGAGAGAGAGAGAGAGAGAGAGAGAGGGAGAGGGAGAGGGAGAGGGAGAGGGAGAGGGAGAGGGAGAGGGAGAGGGAGAGGGAGAGGGAGAGGGAGAGGGAGAGGGAGAGGGAGAGGGAGAGGGAGAGGGGAAGGGAGGGAGGGTCAGTTAAAGGGATAGTGGGAGAAAAGTATGTGTGGAATGCGAGACTTTGAGAAACGTACGCACACCCACATTGACAAGCATGCAGACACACACACACACACACACACACACACACTCACTCTTACCAACGCACTCAGGCTGAGCTCCGCTCCATACTCCGTCTCCCTGGCAAGTCTGCACAGAATCTCCCTGTAACAGAGAAACCTCTGTGTGTGTTATTCATTCCCCCCACACACATACACACACACACACACACACACACACATCCCCCAACCCTTCCATTTAGCGGACTCTGCAGCCAGTAACCATTATTTCAACACCACTCAGCACTGTGCTACACAGGCAGGGTGACTCAGCTACCTCAACGGGTACTTCAGACTCCCCCTCTCATTCGAAGGAAACCGCACAGAAATCTTTCCAGTAAAACTTATTAGACAGCATATTAGGCAACTAATGCTAGGTATTTTCATACTTATTTTTGTTTATTTCTTAAGAAGTGAGAGAGACTGCCTTTTATGTGGAGGACAGATTAAACATGCTCTAATCATATATCATCATATATTAATATATCAGATGATTGTATCGTTCAATATAAATCTGTAGAAAGCCACTCTATTGGCCATAGAAAGCCAGGACCTTTTACCCCACTATTCAAAATATACATTCAATTTTGTTTTCAATTGTGTTGCCTGTATTGATTAACTGGTTACCTTCATGTCAAACCCTGGCAGACATGAGTACAGGATAATATCTCCGTAGCTGTAACCGTCGCCCTCGGCAATACCATTCTTTAGAGGAAGTGGTTTCTGGCACAGCGCCACGCCACAGGAAACAGAAGACAGGGCAGGAGACCAACTTCCTCCCACCTGCAGCAGCAGCACACAGATCAGTGAACCAGCATCATTCAATATGCTGATAAGATATGCCGATACATGGTTAGCACATCAATAAATAAACAAACAGAAGTCTGTTAGTCTGTAGTCAAAACAAGATATTGCGGCTCTCCCACCTGGCACTCCGCCAAGCCAGGGCCTTGGAGGGTGAACCCGGGCGGGCAGGAGAGGGCGATGGTGCCCCCCACGGGGGTGAGGTCCTCGCCCGTCAGCAGGAGGTGGGAGGTGAGGTTGGAGGGCCGGGGGCACGGGGAGGGGCGACACCTCACGCTGTGTTTGGACCAGGAGCCGTCCTCCAGGCAGCTCAGAGAGTCTGACTGCGTGGTCCGCTCATAGCCCTCCTCACACCTGGGGAGGGTGGGAGTGGGAGGAGGAGGGAGGAGGAGGGTGGAGAAGAGAGGAGAAGGGAGGAGAAGGGTGGAGAAGAGAGGAGAAGGGAGGAGGAGGGAGGAGAAGGGAGGAGAAAAAGCCAGTGGAAGTTAAGGTAAGAAAAGGAGGGCAGAAAAAAAGGACAGTTTCACAGACAGATGTGAAAGGCTAGCACATTCCCCACTATTTTCAAACCCTTAAATAGGAGAATAGATACATATGACACATTGATAGATACACTGTTGCATCTTAACAGAGGGTGTTTTGTTTCCTACCTGTAGTGTATCTTGCTGGGGTAGGTGAAGTCCTCTCCCATCACTTGAGCATGTGCAAGAAGGGGAGGCACCCCGCATGACACAGGCTCGCAGCTCACCTTGGCCCCGCCCCACCTCCCGTCCCTGCCACAACTCAGGTGGGGCGACCCCTTCATCTGGTAGCCTTGCCTGCACCTGTAAGTGACAGTGTCTGGCGTGCTAGCACTGCCGCCCTGCAGGACAGCGTTGGGTACAGCGGGCGGGGCAGAAGTGCACCTCCCCCGGCTGCACACGGGCACGCCCGGGTTCCACACCCCGTCCTTCTCACACACCGCCTGGGATGGTCCGAGGACGGTGTAGCCCTCGTCGCAGCGGAAGAACACCCGGTCGCCACACGCGGCATCCCGTCCCAACACCACCCCGTATTTCAACACCAGGGCGGGGCAAAAGCACGGCCGGCACTCAGGCACTGTCCCGACCCACTGGCCCTGCGAAGAGCAGCGCAGGATCGGGTCCCCCACCACCTTGTAGCTCTCGAAACAAACGTACTCCACCACGTCGTCGTAGCGGAAGCTGGAGCCCTTGAGGTAGCCGTGGCTGATGTCCTGTGGCGGGTCGCAGGCCACCGCGTCGCAACGGGGCCCCTGGCCACCCCACTGACCGTCACCCTGACACACCCGTGTGGCGGGGCCGATGAGAGTGTACCCCTCCTCGCACTCGTACCTCACCTCCGCTTTATAGGCAAAGTTGGAGCCTTGGATCAGTCCATTTGGGATGGAGGGTGGTCTGCTGCAGTGGGCCGGGCGGCAGGAAGGGGAGGCTTCACTCCAGGTGCCGTCGGCCTGACACACACTGACCGCGGCTCCCTGTAGGAGGAACCCGGGCCGACAGCTCAGCTTCAACTGTTTGTTGTAGGTGTATTCGCGTCCCTTCACAGTGACGTCGCCGGACACCAGGAGGGGACCGCAGGACACTTGTTCACACCAAGGCTTTCCCCCGTCCCACTTGGTGTCGGCCCGACACGTCCTGACGGCGCTGCCCTGGAGGACGAATCCGACGCGACACTCGTACACCAGAACACTGAGGAACACGAAGGAGTCCCCGTGGACCGAGCCGTGATCGAGGCCTCCGGGGTCGCCGCAGGAGACGGGACGGCAGACGGGGACGTCGTCGCTCCATTGCCGGCCCGACACGCACCGTCTCACAGCTTCTCCTCTGAGGGCGTAGCCCTCGTCACACCCGTAGCGGGCCAGACTCCCCAGGGACGTGTCGGTCACGTTGGCCCAGCCGTGGGCCGGCGCGGAGGGGGTCTGACACTCTGCGGGGACGCACTGGGGGGCGGTCCCATTCCAGCCTCCGTCCTCCAGGCACATCAGCACGGTGGTCGTGGACAGGTCGTAGCCCTTATGGCAGCGGTACATGATCGCGGTCCCGTGGAGGAAACTCATGTCCATGGGTGAGGCAGCGCCAGTGGCGCCCCCTGGAGTCGTGGAGGGGTTGGTGCTGTCTGGCCTGGACAGCTCTGCACGTGGGTCCAGCACTCTGATATAGTCACCAAAGTCTATGTGAGGCGGGAGGCCACAGTCTGAAGGAACACACACCGGCACGGTACTGGACCAGCCAAACTCCTCACAGGTCAGATGGTTCTGACCCACTAAGTAGAATCCCGGGAAACAGCTGTAGAAGATGGTGACGCCGAACTTATGGTCCAGCCCTTCCACAAAGCCATTTTCGATTGGCTTGGGAGGAGAGCAGTAGATCTGAACGCAAGAAGGCGCCTCCTGATCCCACATCCCATTGGCTAAGCAATTGACAGTCTCGGAGCCTTGGAGACGGTATCCGCGGCGACAGGAATATGTGACGGCGTGGCTGAACTGCAGCTTGGTGTAAGCCACTTTCCCATTGGCTATCTCTTTAGGAACGGAGCACTCGATTGGCCTACAGGAGGGGACCCCGCCAATCCAGACGCCACTTTCTCCACAGAGGACCGTGGTGTTGCCCGCCAGCGAGTAACCAGGCCGGCAGCTGTACTGGGCCGTACTGAGGTACATGAGACCCTGCACGTCCACTATCCCGTTAGCTATCTCCGCTGGCTGCGGACACTCGACAGGGATGCATTCTGGGTAAGGGCTACTCCACTGCCCATTGGCCAGGCAGGTAACCGACCCATCTTCCCTGAGCGTGAAGCCGTCCATACACGAGTAGGTGACCACCGTGCCGAAGTAGGACGGAGCCGACAGCCGCGCCGCCGAGGGGTCTCCGAACGCCACCTCGGGGGCGGAGCCGCACACCACCTGCTTGCAGACGGGGAAGGTGTCGTTCCACTCCCGGGACGGGGTGCAGCGGAGGGTCCGCGCACCGTGGAGGACGTAGCCCTCCTCGCAGGACAGCTCCACGGTGCCCGAGTCCGAGTCGAGGCTCCTCAGAACCAGGTGGTTCTCCTCCAGCGGGGGCTCGGGACACTGGACCGGCGAGCAGCGGGGACGCCGCGTCTTGTCCCACTTCCCGAACTTCAGACACGTCCAGACGGAGTCGCCCGCCAGCTCGTAGCCCTCGTCGCAGACGTACTCCACCTTCCTGCCCACCTCGAAGGCGGAGCCGCGGTAGTGGCCGTTTACGATGGTAGGGGGCGGGTCGCAGGTGAGGAGGACACAGGTGGGCGGCTCGATGTTGGACCACACTCGGTTGGCCTGACAGGTGCGCTCCGGTCGGCCAATCAGGCGGTAGCCAGGGTTGCAGTCGTAGGTCACTTTGCTGTTGAAAACGAAACTGCCTTTGGTCTGTGGAGGAGACTGAGAAACACAGATAGGTTTTGTAGTCAGTTAAAAACCTAGAAAACACATCACAAACATTCTGCAGCATTGTCTCCAAACACAAAGACCAACTGACACAAAAAAAACTAAAGACGATAAGAAAATAAATCTTTACGAATGAGACCAAAAAAAAAAGATTCACATATTCTAACCAAAGCAACATACAGGGGGGAATTGTATCCGCAGTCAAAAGCTATACCCATCCCTCCCTACACCCAACATTGCAATGATGCATCACGTCGTCCCATACAGGTGTGTGAGTGTGTACCACTCACCTTTATGAATCCGTTCCTCAGTATGGGGGGGCTGAAACAGGACACGGGCTGGCAGGTGGGCAGGACGCCCCCCCACTCCCCGTTGGCCTCGCACGTCCTCCTCTTCTCCCCCCGGATCAGGTAACCCTTGTCGCAGCTGTACGCCACCATCGCCCCGAAACTGTAGTTGGACCCGCTCACGTCCCCCTTCTCGATGGTCGCCGGCTTGGAACACCTCACCGGCACGCAGCCCACGTCGAACGCCGACGGCGCCCACTCCCCTCCCATCATGCACCTGAGCGTGGAGGTGGAGTTGAGCACGAACCCCTCCTCGCACTTGTAACTGACCTCCGTGTTGCTGGCGTATTTGGGTTTGTTGGCGGCGTCCAGGATGGCGTGCGGCAGGTCCGGCGGACGCTGGCAGAAGTTGGCGATGCAGCGCGGCATCTCCTGGCCACCGGGGGGCGCCCACACGCCCTGGGCGTCGCAGACCAGTCCCGAGTTGTTGCTGGCGGTGTAGCCGTCGTTGCAGTAATAGATAGCCTTGTCGTTGTAGAGCTTGTGGCTGGCCATGGCCAGGGCGTGGTCGATAGTGGGAGGGTCCCCACAGGAGCGTGGGACACACTGGGCGGAGCTAAGGCTCCACCGACCACTCGGGAGGCACTCTGTGGTTTCTGGACCAATGAGAGTGTATCTGGCAGGGACACAGGACCAATGAGAGTGTATCTGGCAGGGACACAGGACCAATGAGAGTGTATCTGGCAGTGACACAGGACCAATGAGAGTGTATCTGGCAGGGACACAGGACCAATTAAAAGGCCATTTATAAAGGAAGTGAGGAAACAAAAATGGCGACAGGACAAACGTGTGTTTTAGGCTACTGCTGATGGTACACTTTTAAATGACTATGAAAAGTGGCTGGCTAACAAGCAACCTAGCTGATTAAACCTAAAACATACCTGTGTTACAAATAGAGACTTAACAATGAAAACAAATCATGTAAATTAAATATCTACCCTTCTTTGCAGACATAGTGCACCTTGTCACCAAGGGCGTGGCTGTCCCCCTTGGTTACGGCGTCTCTAAGGGCGGGGGGGTCGCCACAGTGCACGCTGTCACAGCGAGGGGTGGGGCGACTCCACTCCCCTGACGCCTCGCACACCACCTCCCCGGATCCCTGCAGTCTTCAAACCAACACTGTCCATTATACACACACACACACACACACACAGATATACACACACACAAACAACACACACAACCTCTTACCTGTACCCCTCAGCACAGGTGTATGTGGCGGTGGACTGATAGGTGTTCCCCTTCACAGTGTAGTCTGCATGCTGTACCGATGGGGGGCTGCTGCAGGTGACGGCCTGGCAGACAGGGGGCGCTCTGCTCCAGATGAGGCTGGCCAGGCACTGGGACTCATAGAAGTCCTGAGGAAGAAACCCCTTGACACAGCTGAGGAGGGGGAGAGAACAGGCAGGTTTAGACTAGAGGTCAAAAAGTTCAAATGAAATGAAGGATGACCGCACAGATACAACCAGGGTGCAAATGATGGGGGGGTTTAGGGGGGGGTCTGACGCCCCTAATTAAGACTTGAACCCCCCCCCCCCCAAAAGAGGTAAAAACAACAGGTCGGGGGAGTCGATACACCGGAGAAGAAGTTGACCCCCCCAGATTGTCATTGTATAATTCGCACTCTGGATACAACGTATCAACTGTGTTTACTTCTGTGGGTGTAGATATAATGTGCACACATCAGCGTTACTGTTGATAAACAGTTCATCTCTTTGTAGACTCACAGAGAACACAAAGCGAGGTTCAAAACGACAGGCGTTTGTAAAATGGCCGACAGTGGTACCTGAAAGTCACCTTGCTTCCAAACGTGAAGTTTACCCCCTTCATGATGACGTTATCAGGGACAGGGGGACTTCCACAGGACAGCGCTGCACAACAACACCACAGGCTAGGTTAGCTGCTTGGCTCTTTAATGACTAACTATGACAGGATCTGATAAGGCTTCAAAGAAAAATGCGGAAATATGGTATGACATGACAGCCTTAAGAGTGAACAACGTGAAACACAGGATGAAGGAGAACACTACCAGAACACCTCATGACTCATGATTCTGAGAAGGAAACCTCCAACAAATAGTACACCTCAGTCCCTTGTGAGTCATAATTCCTTCGCTCTAAGGCCGGGGAGCAGAAACGTCCACAACACCCACATGTCACCACTGGCACAGCCAGACTAGCGATGGCAGGTCAGGTGAGACAGCCTCTGGATGGGTGCCACCTTGGGATTGAATCCCCCCCCCTTCTCTCCCCCCGCTCCTCCCTTCCCCCAATCCTAATGTCAACCCGCCCATCTACATGTCAAGGTGACCGACCAGAGATGCCAGATGCCCATATGTCCAGTCACTTAACAAGCTACAAAACAGCCTGGATATTTAAGAGTGATGAATCCCATAAACTACCCATAACAGACTGTGTCTGGGGCAGGACTCGCAGTTCACTTTTTTCCTCACTGTCCCAAACTGAAATTGACCTGTCCCAAAATGTAAATTCTTGTGTTTTTGCATTTTGACATTCAGACATGGGTCTAGGTATATTTGCAACACTATTTAAGTAATCCATAACAGTGCTATGAAATCCATAGCAGCGCTTGTCATGTGAATAAATTGTTCATAGCTTATAACATTTTTAGCTAGAGCTAAATGTGGTATGTTTTACCCGCCTTGTGTTTAACCTGTTGAACCACTGGTGTGTGCATTTTAAATTGTTATCGTCCCGCAGTCATCCCAAAGTCTGTGTTGAACCGTCCCAGATAGCTGTTGGCATGGTGCCAGGGTGGAGCTGGGTGTTGCCATTGTCACTCAGTCTGCCGACGGTGCAATGGACCCAAGCCCACTGTTCCAGCACAGACAAAGAGACAGCTGGTCAGGCTGAGATCAGCCTTCAGGCAAGTGTTTGCGTGTGTGTGCGTGTGTGTGTCTGCAGTGTGAGTGTCTATTTGCATAGTAATGAGAACACAAAAGCGTCCAGGATCAAAACAACTTCCTTTCTTGTATCGCTCGTTATCCAAAGCCAATCGTTCATTCTGTGAATGAATATATTAAGAATAAAAGCACTCTCTTCTCCTTTCATTTTTAAAGGGAAAGCAAACTCATTTCCTGTGGTAAGATATACAACAGAAGAATACAACATGACATTGCTCATTCAAATGACTGACTAAATCCCATTACAGGTTTAAAAGCACGTTTGCTGTGGGTGGTGAGGACTAGACATACCCCCAGGTTATTCTCCTCACCTCTGCAGTACGGGAAGTCCCCATTCCAGCTTCCTGTTTCCAGACACTTTAAGTGAGCAGAGCCAATCAGCTCATAGCCCACCTCGCAGGAGAATGTGACATCACTTCCCATCAGGAAGTTATTGCCGTTCCTGTGGCCAAACTCCGGGTAACCTGGGTTCTGACACTTGACTGGTTCTGAGACACACGCAGAGAAAAACACACAATGAAGTGTGCACAATGTTGGAAGGACATTCTAAATATGTAATCGAGTGTGTGTGTGTTTAACCTGTGCAGTTCTTTCCATCTCCACTGTAAGGGTGTATACAGGTACAGATGTATGAGCCGTCTGTATTCTGACAGCTGGCATGTTCATCACAGTCCGATCCTAGAGCACACTCATCCACATCTAAACACACACACACATGCACGCACACACACACACACACATGCACGCACACACACACACATGCACGCACACCACACATATGCACACACACGCACACCACACATATGCACACACACACACCAAAACCATCAACCATCAACCATGGATAACATCAATATTGAACGATCTTCCACACTGAACGACGTGTACTGCAGATGGCCACTGCAGATGTCCAGAGTGGCCAGACGCCGAGTGGGCAGTCTCACCCAGGCAGGCTGGCGGGTTGCCCCCCCACTTTCCACTGTTCCCGCAGGGCATCTTGGCATCGCCCAGCAGGTAGAACCCTGGATGGCACTGGTAGACCACCGAGCTGCCCGCCTGGAAGTCGGAGCCCTGGTACAGGCCGTGCTCCAGGGGGAGTGGGGGCCCGCAGGTCACGCCTGCCCAGCACACAGGGGGTCAGGGGTTAGAGGTCAGTGGGGTCAGAGGTACGACCATGAGAAGGCTGAGGATGATGCCTGAGTGATGGTTTGTGCTTGAGAGAGGTCGTGAGACGGGGAACCACTGGGTGGGGCATGATGTGTGTGTGTGTGTGTGACCATGTGTGTATACAGTGTATCTGTGTGTGTGTGTGGGAGGATGTGTGTGGGTATGTAGGTGTGTGACCATGTGTGTATACAGTATATCTCTGTGTGTGTGTGTGTGTGGGTATGTAGGTGTATGTGTGTGTGTGTGACCTTGTGTGTATACCGTATATCTGTGTATGTGTGTGTGTGTGCCACACATTCAACACCTACGATCACAGCGCGGCAGGGGGTGGCTCCAGTCTCCTTTGTTCTGGCACTGCAGCAATGGCTCCCCCACCAGGTAGAAGCCGGGATGGCAGGACAGCTGCACCTGGGAGCCCGGGCTCACTGCTTGGCTGGAGGCACGCAGGTGTCCCTCTGGGTTCTCCAGCAGGGGGCAGTCTAACACCAAACATGAACATAGATTCAGTCTCTGTCCTCCTATAAGCAATATCTTAAAACAGAGGTCTTCAACCCTAGTCCTCAGGGACCCCCTGTCCTGCACGCTTTAGATGTTTCCCTGCTCCAATGCACCTGATTCAAATCAATGGGTCGTTATCTAGTTATGCAGAAGCCTGTTAACGACCATTCACTTGAATCATGTGTGTTGGAGCAGGGAAACATCTAAAACATCTAGGGCAGGGGGGGTCCCTGAGGACTAGGGTTGAAGACCTCTGTCTTAAAATATTGTCTTTACACAATGTACTTCTGTAATTTTAAAATCAAAACACGTTGTTCAAGGAGAACAGAAGGTGTAGGAGGAAAGAGTTGACAAGTCATTGCAGGCAGATGAACAGATGGTCATGATGATGTCATGACGCTGGGCGGATCTGCTCACCAGCACAGAAGATGCTGTCGCGGTTGACCTTGACCCTGCCCACCACCCCGGACAGGAAGTCCGGCCAGGCCAGGACGTTGCCTCGGTGGGTCACATGGGACACAGGGCAGCTGCTGGCCAGAACCTTGACCTGGGGACAGAGGGACACGACAACCAATCAACGCCCAGATCTATGGTCACGTGGTTGTGAGGATGGCGTGTTGCTAAATCACACTTCTCAAAGTACAGTAGGTGTCATCTGTCAGGAATGATATCGAAGAACAGTTCATCTGTCAGGAATAGCAAAGTGCAGAGTGAAGGTCCAACAGGTGGATTCACCTGCTGTGGAGTGAGGACCCTGTCCCAGATGTTGAGCTGGCTGATGGAGCCCACGAAGGACTCCACGGGGTTGAAGCCCTCGCCTCGCTGGTCCTGGTCTTGACCCAGTACCAGCGCCCCTCCGCCTGGGGAAAAAGGTCAGGGGTCAGAGGTTAATCACTACCCACAATCACCCTTTTTTCTTTACATGTTTATGCATGTATCTATCTATTGTGACACCCCTCCCTCCCCTCCCCTCCCCTCCCCTCCCCTCCCCTCCCCTCCCCTCCCCTCCCCTCCCCTCCCCTCCCCTCCCCTCCCCTCCCCTCCCTCCCTCCCTCCCTCCCTCCCTCCCTCCCTCCAGCAGCAGCCAGGGGATATCACTACACCTGGGATGGTGGTGCCCACCGACAGGCCTTTGCCTCCGTCCGACAGCTTCCCGTTGATGAACACCCTCCAGTCTCCGTCCCAGCTCCTCCACGACACCCCGATGTGGTACCAGTGGCCCGTGTTCACCGCCGGGCAGTCGGTGATCCGCTCCTTCCCGTTCACATACAGAACCCATCTGGAGGAAGGAGGGGCGACAGAATATGAACGAGGGGGGCTGCGGCTCGGAGCGCAGCCCAGGTGGCGACTGCTAGACCGTTGGTGGAGACTGACCCGTTGTAGTCGATGAGCAGGAAGGCGTTGTCGCTGGCCTCGACGGCGTAGGAGATGGGCGTGCCGTAGTTGGTGCTGTCCGATGACCGCATCCAGAACGTGCACGTGATCTCGGTCAGCGCCGGCATCACGCCGTCCATCATCACGTAACCGTGGATACCCGACACCTCGAAATCCAGGTTGAACGCGGACGACATTTCTAACGACGTTGGATGAGGAGGGGAAGATTAAGGGTTCATGAGAGATATCCATTCCTTCCTCACTACCGTCTTCATCCTCCCCTTCCCTTCTCTTCTTCCCTCTTTCTGCCTCTATGTACATGTGCCCCTCTGTACCTCTCTCTCCCTCTTTATTTACACATGCACCTATCTCCCTCTCTGCACCTGCTTCTCTCTGTACCTGTCTCCCTCTCTGTACCTGTCTCCCTCTCTGCACCTGTCTCCCTCTCTTCACCTGTCTCCCTCTCTGTACCTGTCTCCCTCTCTGCACCTGTCTCCCTCTCTGTACCTGTCTCCCTCTCTGCACCTGTCTCCCTCTCTGCACCTGTCTCCCTCTCTGTACCTGTCTCCCTCTCTGCACCTGTCTCCCTCTTTGCACCTGTCTCCCTCTTTGCACCTGTCTCCCTCTCTGCACCTGTCTCCCTCTCTGCACCTGTCTCCCTCTCTGCACCTGTCTCCCTCTTTGCACCTGTCTCCCTCTCTGCACCTGTCTCCCTCTCTGCACCTGTCTCCCTCTCTGCACCTGTCTCCCTCTCTGCACCTGCTTCTCTCTGTACCTGTCTCACACCTGGTTCCGTTGAACCCAGGCTGGCACTTGCAGGCGTAGGCTCCCAGTCCGTCCACACAGCTGGCCCCGTTCACACAGGGGTTGGGGTCACACTCGTCCACGTTCACCTCACACAGCCGGCCCCTGTAGCCCTCCACGCACTGGCACCTGGGACGTTACCACGGAGACAGATGGCGTCAGATGGCTGAGCGGTTAGGGAATCGGGCTATTAATCAGAAGGTTGCCAGTGTCAAATGACGTTGTGTCCTTGGGTAAGGCACTTCATCCTACTTGCTTCGGGGGGGATTGTCCCTGTACTTACTGTAAGTCGCTCTGGAAAAAGACTAAATATACATATAATATACACGACACGCTACTAACTCGTACTTTCCCTGTGAGCATGCTCACAAACACATTGCTCATTTACAATTACCCTCGAATGCAGCGATGAACTCCAATCCACTTCCACTACACAGCTGTTTACCGCAAGTCTCTCTCCCTTCACCTGAAGTCGTTGACGGAGTCTTTGCACGAGCCTCCGTTCAGGCAGGGGGTGCTGTTGCACTCGTCCACGTTGACCTCGCAGCGCTCCCCCGAGAAGCCCTGGGTGCAGATGCAGGAGAAGCTGCCCGTCAGGTCCTCGCACACGCCCCCGTTCAGACACGGACCCGACACACACTCGTCGATGTCGAGCTCACAGCGCGAACCTGGAACGGAACACGTTTCGTCACACCCAGAACACCTAGAACCAGATCACCTAGAACACCGTCCAATCCACCCAACTTTATTGATAAGCTTTATGTGAATTCCTCAATGTTGAAATCACTTGGACATGGATTTAAAATCGCTTGTGGACTCTGATAGGACTGTTACTTCCTGTCCCTAGCAGATTAGACTATGGCAGTGTTCATTCTGGCCAATAACATAGCAGTAAGGTGGGAGAGGATAATTCTGGCCAATGGCAGAGCAGCAGGTGCGGGTGCACTGGCTCACCTGTGTACCCGTCAGTACAGCTGCAGGTGAACTGGTTGACCTCGTCCACACACACCCCTTCGTTCAGACAGGGGGAGGAGCTACACTCGTTGATCTCCACCTCACACACCAAACCTGAGACAGAGGAACAGTGTATGTGTGTGTGTGTCTGCGTGCATGCTCGTGTGTGTGCGTATGTAACATCCATTACCTATAAATCCAGGCTTGCACTGACAGAGAAAGTCTCCCATCCCGTCTTTGCAGCCCCCTCCGTTCTGACAGGGGGCGGAGTCACACTCGTCTACGTCCGTCTCGCACTTGGCTCCTTCAGACGAACAAGGAGGGGTTATGTCCCATCAAACATGGGGTTAGGGTTAGGGGCCATACTGAGAAACAATACAGCCTACTGACAAACACATGACTCTTACTAGTATGGCACGAAACTACAAAAGAGTCTGTACTGGCTACTGGGTCTAGAACAGAGTCTGTACTGGCTACTGGGTCTAGAACAGAGTCTGTACTGGCTACTGGGTCTAGAACAGAGTCTGTACTGGCTACTGGGTCTAGAGCAGAGTCTGTACTGGCTACTGGGTCTAGAACAGAGTCTGTACTGGCTACTGGGTGAGAACTAAATAGTGGGTCTGAGGTCCCAGGTAAACCCTCCAGGCCAGGCAGGTGTTTACCTGTGAAGCCGGGCAGGCAGGTGCACACATACCCTGCTCCCACCTCCTCACAGGTGCCCTTGTTCTGGCACGGGTTCAGGAAACACTCATGGAACACCTAAACAGCCAATGAGATGTTAGGTTTACTCACACATGAAAACACACACACACAGTGTGCACACACACACACACAGTATACACACACAGTGTACACACACACACACACACACACACACAGTATACACACAGTGTGCGCACACACACACACGTCTGCCTGACCTGGCTGCTGGCCTGATAGTCCTCTATGACCACGATCTCGGGAGCTGAGGTTACGCTCTCCTCCTTGGGGAGGAAACTGGAGCCGAAACCTGAGGACAGAGGGAGGAGAGGTGGTGGGAAGGAGGGAGGAGAGAGAGAGAGGAGAGAGGGAGAGAGAGAAGGAGAGAAGGAGAGAGAGAAGGAGGGAGGGAGAGAGAGGGAGAGAGAGAAGGAGGGAGGGAGGGAGAGAGAGAGAGAAGGAGAGAGGGAGAGAGAGAAGGAGGGAGGGAGAGAGAGAGAAGGAGAGAGAGGAGGAGAACAAGTGATGAAGAAAGTGAAAGGTTGCGCGAGAAAGGGAGTCAGAGAAAGGGAGAGAGAGGGGAGGGAAAATAAATCAGATAGAAGCACTTTACACTGTTTAAAACAGAAGCCATATTGTCACTGCAGTGGTATTAGTATGGTTATTCTCTCCAGACTTGGCCACGTCCACCACTCACTGTTAGCTCTCACACTTAGGTCATCACACTGGGTTTCCATTCCCCAGCAGCTCCATCAAACTCATATTTCCATTTTCCTCTCATCCCTCCTAATAATTCATTTTCCAGTCACAGTAGTGTGTGTGTGTGGGAGTGTATGTGTGTGTGTACGTGCGCGTTTACATAAGTGCTCTTTGTGTATGCGTGTGTGTGTGCATACATATCTACATAAATACACAGTTACACAGTTACACAGTATACCGTATGTTGAGTGTGTACATGTATATGACTGTGTGTGTGTGTGTATACATATCTACATCAATACACAGTTACACAGTACAGCGCAGGTTGAGTGTGTACATGTATATGACTGTGTGTGTGTGTGTATACATATCTACATCAATACACAGTTACACAGTACAGCGCAGGTTGAGTGTGTACATGTATATGACTGTGTGTGTGTGTGTATACATATCTACATCAATACACAGTTACACAGTACAGCGCATGTTGAGTGTGTACATGTATGACTGTGTGTGTGTGTGTATACATATCTACATCAACACACAGTTACACAGTACAGCGCATGTTGAGTGTGTACATGTATATGACTGTGTGTGTGTGTGTATACATATCTACATCAACACACAGTTACACAGTACAGCGCATGTTGAGTGTGTACATGTATATGACTGTGTGTGTGTGTGTGTATACATATCTACATCAACACACAGTTACACAGTACAGCGCATGTTGAGTGTGTACATGTATGACTGTGTGTGTGTGTGTGTGTGTGTGTGTGACCCACTGGAGCAGTGCTGTATGGCGGTTGCCCCGGTGACCGTGGTGGTGCCGTAGAAGGGACAGGAGAGGCAGTATGAGCGGCCGTGCTCAGGCTGGTAGTAGTCCCTGGGACACGGGTAACAAGGCACCAGGCCCGTCCTGGAGAAGTGACCTGCCGAGCACGGCACTGTGGGGGGGGGGGGGGGGAGGGGAGGGGAGGGGAGGGGAGAAGAGTTGTGGATTTAATACATTTTCCAACCTTTTTTTTCCCCCTGTGTTCTGAGTTATATTACTGTAGCAATATTTTCCAGGCATGTCCAGTCATGTTCACATGCCTCTTTGAAGGATCAGTGAGTTCAACCTTTTAGAAAATCGGTACTGTTACTATCTAACAGCAGCTATATATATATATATAT